>NC_135329.1:183290702-183636736 GCF_023851605.1 Tamandua tetradactyla
GTTCAATTAAGCAGTCCACATAAGTTATATTAGGAAATGCACTAGTCAAAATATAAATTTTGTACCAAATAAACATTTTTTTGCTTTAGTCTCACACATAAGTTAAAGTTTTAAAATATTAATTACCATCTATTTTCAACACCCTGCAGTATTGACATTCCTTTGTTCTTCATGCAAAAACATTAAAAAATCTGTACATTTAGTCACTATCATTATACACCCTAGGCATTCCTAGATTACACATATCAGTCTTTATCATATATCTTTTCTTTTAATTTCATTTGTGCCCCCAGGCCTCCTCCCTCTATCATTCTTACATTCAGCTTCATTCAGTGTTCTAACATTATTGTATTACAGTTAGGTAGTATTGTGGTATCCATTTCTGAATTTTAACAATCAGTCTTCTTGCATAATCTGTATCCCTCCAGTTCCAATTAGCCTATATCTACTCTATTTCTCTCCTGATGACCTCTGTTCTTAACTGAAATTATCCAGGTTCATTCATTAATGTTAGTTCATATCAGTGAGACTATAGAGTATTTGTCCTTTTGTTACTGGCTAATCTCACTCAGCATAATGTCCTCAAGGTCCATCCATATTGTTACCTACTTCATAACTTTATTCTGTCTTACAGCTGCATAATATTCCATCATATGTATATACCACAGCTTGTTTAGCCACTCGTCTGTTGATGGACATTTGGGTTATTTCCATCTCTTTCAATTGTAAATAATGCTGCTATAAACATTGGTGTGCAAATGTCTCTTTGTGTCCTTGCCCTCATATCCTCTGAGTAGATACCTAGCAATGATATTGCCGGGTCATATGGCAATTCTATACTTAGCTTCCTGAAGAACCGCCAAACTACCTTCCACAGTGGTTGTACCATTTGACATTCCCACCACCAGTGGATAAGTGTGCCTCTTTCTCCACATCCTCCTGTTGTTTACTGTTTTATTGATAATGGCCATTCTGGTGGGTGTGAGATGATATCTCATCATGGTTTTGATTTGCATTTCCCTAATAACCAGGGAAGTTGAGCATCTTTTCATGTGCCTTTTGGCCATTTGTATTTCCTCTTCTGAGAAGTGTCTGTTCAAGTCTTTTGCCCATTTTGTAACTGGGTTTTCTGTCTTTCTGTTGTTGAGTTGAACAATCTCTTTATATATTCTGGATACTAGACCTTTATCTGATATATTGTTTCCAAATGTTGTCTCCCATTGTGTAGGCTGTTTTTTGTTTTTTTTTTTTTTTTTTTTTTTTAAAGACAGAGAGAAGGAAGGAAGGATAGAAGGAAGGAAGGAAGGAAGAAAGGGAAACATCTTTAAACATTTTCTTGTTTTATTGTATTCTGTTTCTCCGTTTTTGTTACATGGGCTGGGGCCGGGAATCGAACCGAGGTCCTCCGGCATAGCAGGCAAGCACTTTGCCCGCTGAGCCACCGCGGCCCGCCCTGTGTAGGCTGTTTTTATTCTTTCTTTTTTTTGCAAATCAAAGAAAGTTTATATGATTCAAAGGAAAAAGTTACATTACACATACTCATTTAAATAAGTCAACATCTGTTACATAAAACATAATTACAAAAATTTTAAATTTTATTATCAAAACTACTTAAAAGGCTCAAAGTAAAAAAAGATCAAGCGAAATTGTTCAAGCAATAAAGTGCACTGGGGGACCTGCCTCATCATGCCTGCCCCTAAGACCCAAAGATATCAGGTGAGGGAGGCCACAAACAACAACAAGGGTTCTGGCTCTAGGGATAACATTTTTCCAGATGGGTACAATCTTTCAATGAACAAACAGAAAAAAGGCATGTATATAAGTTATTTCTAAACTAATCAGGAAATGGAAGTGTAAATTAAAACCATTTTTAACACATGTATTCTTCAGAACATACAATGCTCTGAGAAGGAAGTTCTATTTGAGAATCAACCAAACACTCAAAGACCTTGCATTATCCACCAGAGCACTAGTAGGACAAAATTATTTTGCATGTCATAATTAAGAAAAATATCCAAATTTGACACCATTCATGGCATACCGTCAAAAATGTTTATGCTAATTTAAGATATGTGTGGGAGAGAGAAAGGATTGGGTTGATGGAGAAAAGTATGAGCTATTATATACATTTAATTATGGTTCTCTTGCAATTGTGTCTCATGCCAAAAATGTGAAACTCTCATAAAAATACAAATAGCACTTACTTAACGAACATATGTTAAATAGCATTTGATAATAAAGCTCAACATGACTATTAAATAACACACAATGAATGACCAGGTGAGGGGTTGTATCAAAGATAAAAAAGACCTGAACACAAAACTTAATTACATTTAATTATTCAATATTTCACCTTACTATCATTTCAAAGGTAAAAGACAATAACTAAAAGGCAAAGACGAAATCTAAATATGCACTGCACCATAAAGAAATATTTCCAGGCTAACAAAGTAGTGCAACATTCCATATATTCCTTATATTTATTCTGTTGCCTGAATTTCCAACAATATTTAACAAAAAAGTTTCAGTGGACGCAGGAGGAAAAATCTCTTGTATGTCTGGGACATGGATTTACACAATTTAAACATGGCACCACGTTCTACTTTCTAGGTAGGATGCAAAAAACTTCTTTTACTCCATTCCAAGTAATTCTGTTTGAACAAAATAATTTCCTCCAAACAAAACAAATGAAATGGCAACTGAATAGTATCACTGCCATTTAGCCTAACTTGCATCTCCTACAACTTTTAATATTTAATAAATAAAGGAATTAGAGGATTGAGGCTGGACAGCTTATACATGCACTTTACTTCGGGTACGATGGACAGCGAAAACTTTCCAATTTGGTGAAAAGTTTATTGAATCCATAAGGAAATTCCTTTTTACTCTAAGACATTACTCTACCCACAACATATTGTGGAAAAGGCCACATCAAAAGAAGTTAATTTACAATTTACAAAGCAGTCAGTTGCTTGAGTGTTTATATTATCTTTTTGGTGTTTTAGATACAAGCCAAAAGATAAATATTAGACACTCAAATCCTACAGCAGCTCCCTGCTCACTGGGTATCTACTGAGTATTTTTTTAAGTTATCCTCTAGGGTATATTCTTAACAAGTCATGCCTTGGACACAGGTGACTGATTCTAGTTAACCAAAATTTTAGTTTCTTGGGCTATAATCCCTTGAAAATGTTATAAAGAAGCTGACTTCAAAGTTTATTTTTCCTTTTTCTTTAAGAGGGCCTTATTTAACCAGCTCTGATTCTAAAATATTCTTAGATCCACAAGGCTGGATTATAAACTTGTGACTTATTTTCTGGATGGAAACTGTACCAAGTTTACTAAAAGTAGGGTCATTATAAAAACTTTTTATTAAACACTCAAAAGCAGGTTGTAAAATCATCTATCTAGAAATTGGTGATCTGAGCACTAACGATATAAATATTTTTATAGAAAACGGTATAAAAATTAGTACCCTGTCTCATTTCTACAAAACATGAATAGAAAGGTTGTAAAAACCCAGATTTTGTAAACTTGATTGCCAAAATGTTTGTTTGAATGCTGATGACTACGCTTATCAGATTTTCATTCCATTTCCTTAAAGAAAATTGTGAAATTGCAAAAGATATCGAACAGGGTCCCAACCAAAAAGGAAAGTGAACATACTTTCATCAAAACCAGTTCCCCACCTAACCCCTAACCCCCCCAAGTTATTTGGAGAGGAAACCATCAATTCCCTTCTGTGTTATCTCCATTCCTGAATAAAGGCCGTTGACAGATGCCAGCGGTACCTGCCCGGCAGACCTCTCAGGCAGAGGCTGGCACGGGGCGGGTGGGTTCCCGGGCTTCTCTGCCGAGGTGATCCGGCTCAGCTTGCCGACCTCCGCCTGCCAGCTGGGGATCTTCTTAGTGGTCATGTGGGGCCGGGCGTGCTTGGTCAGGTGGTCGCTGCGCATGAAGCGCCGCACACACACTGGGCACACAAACTTCTTCCCTGTGTGAGTTCTGCGGTGGCGAGAAAGTTCTGAACGGGCAAATTTTTTATCACAGCCATCCCAGCTGCAGCTGAATGGCTTCTTCCCTGTAGTGAGTGCGGAGATGAGCCTTGAGGTGGGAATTTTTGAAGTAGGTTTTCCGGTAACGTGGGAAGTTGCAAACATAGTTCCTCCTTCGGGAGAAGTCTACCTGAGGGGTACAGTTTTGGCTGGAGGCGATGAACACAGGAGCAGGGGCGAGAGGCAGCAGCTTGGTGTTCCCCATGGCCACGATGCTGGATGAGCACGGGGTTAGGCGGGGGCAGGGCAGCCTGGGGAAGAACCAGCATCACAGCTCCCTGAGGCACAGACGGGCCCACAAACATAGATTGGGGCACTGGAGCTGCCTGGGGTAAGATGGGTTTGACCATCCCTGCAGACACTGGAGGAGGGGACTTCAGAAAGGCTGATATCACGCCACTCTGTCCAGTCACAGGAATCATCTAGCAAAGGACAGGGGGACTAGGCACAGGGACAGAAATCAGAGCAGTGGCTTTTCTTGGCAAGTCGTTTTCATAATTCTTTGGTGAGCAGGTCTGCATTGCAACGGGCCATCCCGCCTGCTGGCCTTTATCAGCAGGGATCAGGCCACCAGAGCTATGCAGGCAAGGCTGGCGGGATACCAAGTTAGTGCTGAGCAAACTGTTCACAGGGGGTATATCTTGCACAGCTTCAAAATGCCCCCCAAACTGTGCTTCTCCCTCTCTCTCTCTCTTTTTTTTTTTTTTTACATGGGCAGGCACCGGGAACCGAACCCGGGTCCTCTGGCATGGCAGGCAAGCATCCTTGCCTGATGAGCCACCATGGCCTGCCCTCTCCCTCTCTCTTGTCTCGAATCTGGGCTGCCAGAATGTGGCCAGGTGCAGGACTCTCCCCTGTGTGGCAGGTCACACCCATCATCACGGCTCTGCAGGGGGGCCGGAGGCTGGCTCCACTTCAGCTGCCATGGCAACGGATGGCAGGGTGACTGGGACCACGCGTGCTTTGGAATCAGGTACCTGGGAAGGAACAGGTGTGCCTGTTGGTGGTTCCACAAAATTGGGGCTCTGAGGAGGAGTCATGCACAGGGTTGATAAACAATGGAAGTCCTTTGGTAGCTCGGGTGTGGCTGCATCCACATGCACAGTTGTGGTGACATCCCCAGGGTCCGAGACAGATGTGAGGGGCCTTATCCTTAGCAGATCACCTTTCTGGGGTCTCTGACCCCAGGAGCTCATGTACACCAGAGCCTCAACAGCTTCAATGTCTGTGTGCTCAAAGACGCTACAGGTAGACCTTTCACTGTCATGCCTCTTCCTCTCCAAGATCGATTCACATATGTCCATGATTTCAACGGCGCCCGCGGCTCCAGGAGCGTGCATGGTGCTAGTGGTCCAGATGTACAAAGCGGCTGCCGGGTGTGGGCCTGGCGCAGGGCAGCGGTGCCCCGTCCTCTCCCCCGGGCTGTAGTTCTGCCCCAGCGCAGCCCACCAGGCCCGGGGAGGGGCCTCTTTTTTCTTTCTTGACGAGGTTTTTTTTATGCACAAAAGCGTTTAATTTTGAGGAGTTCCCATATCTTTCTTTCTTCAATGCTTGTGTTTTGGGTATAAGGTCTAGGAAACTGCCTCCTGTTATAAGATTTATAAGATATTTCCCTACATTTTCTTCTAAAAGTTTTATAGTCTCAGATCTAATGTTTAGGTCTCTGATCCATTTTGAGTTAATTTTTGTATAGGGTGAGATATGGATTCTCTTTCATTCTTTTGCATGTGGATATCCAGTTCTCTAGGCACCATTTATTGAAGAGACTGTTCTGTCCCAGGTGAGTTGGCTTGACTGCCTTATCAAAGATCAATTGTCCATAGATGAGAGGATATATCTGAACATTCTATTCAATTCCATTGGTCAGTAGATCTATCTTTATGCCAGTACCATGCTGTTTTGACCACTGTAGCTTCATAATATGCCTTAAAATCAGGTAGTGTGAGACCTCCAGCTTCATTTTTCTTTCTCAGGATATTTTTAGCTATTTGGGGCACCCTGCCCTTCCAGATACATTTGGTTATTGGTTTCTCTATTTCTGAAAAGTAAGTTGTTGGGATTTTAATTGGTATTTCGTTGAATCTGTAAATCAATTTGGGTAGAACTGACATCTTAACTATATTTAGTCTTTCAATCCATGAACATGGTATGCCCTTCCATTTATATAGGTCTTCTGTGATTTCTTTTAACAATTTCTTGTACAGGTCTTTTGTATCTTTAGTTAAATTTATTCCTAAATATTTTATTCTTTTGGTTGCAACTGTAAATGGAATTTTTTCTTGATTTCCCCCTCAGATTGTTCATTAGTAGTATATAGAAACACTACAGATTTTTGAGTGTTGATCTTGCAACCTGCCACTTTGCTATACTCATTTATTAGCTCCAGTAGTTTTGCTGTGGATTTTTCAGGGTTTTTTAATATATAGTATCATATCATCTGCAAACTGAGAGTTTTACTTTTTCCTTTCCAATTCTGATGCCCTGTATTTCTTTTTCTTGTCTAATTGCTCTGGCTAGAACTTCCAACACAATGTTGAATAACAATAGTGATAGTGGACATCCTTGTCTTGTTCCTGATCTTAGGGGGAAGTTTTCAGTTTTTCCCCATTGAGCATGATGTTAGCTGTGTGTTTTTCATATATTCCCTTTATCATGTTGAGGAGGTTTCCTTCTATTCCTATTCTTTGAAGTGTTTCAACAGGAAAGGATGTTGAATTTTGTCAAATGCCTTTTCTGCATCAATTGAGATGATCATGTGGTTTTTCTGCTTTGATTTGTTGATATGGTGTATTATATTAATTGATTTTCTTATGTTGAACCATTCTTGCATACCTGGGATGAATCCTACTTGGTCACGGTGCATAATTCTTTTAATGTGGTGCTGGAATCGATCTGCAAGAATTTTGTTGAGGATTTCTGCATCTATATTCATTAGAGAGATTGTTCTGTACTTTTCTTTTCTTGTAATATCTTTGTCTGGCTTTGGTATGAGGGTGGTGTTGACTTCATAGAATGAGTTAGGTAGTCTTCCCTCCTCTTCAATTTTTTCTTAAATGATTGGTAGAATTCACATGTGAAGTCATCTGGTCCTGGACTTTTCTTTTTGGGGAGCTTCTAAATGACTGATTCAATTTTTTTTACTTGTGATTGGTTTGTTAAGGTCGTCTATTTTTTCTCGAGTCAATGTTGGTTATTAATGCCTTTCTAGGAAGTTGCCCATTTCATCTACATTGTCTAGTTTATTAGCATAAATCTGTTCATAGTATCCTCTCATTACTTCCTTTATTTCTCTGGGGTCAGTGGTTATGTCTCCTCTTCCATTTCTCATTTATTTGCATCCTCTTTTTTCTTCTATTTCTCAACCTCGCTAAGGGTCCATCAATCTAATTGACTTTCTCAGAGAACCAACTTCTGGTTTTGCTGATTTTCTTGATTGTTTTCATGTTCTCAATTTCATTTATTTCTGATCTAATCTTGGTTATTTGTTTCCTTTTGCTTGCTTTTTCACTAGTTCTTCCAAGTGGACAGTTAATTCCTCACTTTTTGCTCTTTCTTCTTTTTTGATATAGGCATTTAGGGCAATAAATTTCCCTCTTAGCAATGCCTTTGCTTCATCCCATAAATTTTGATATGTTGTGTTTTCATTTTCATTCGCCTCGAGACATTTACTCATTTCTCTTGTAACTTCTTCCTTGACCCATTGGTTGTTTAAGAGTGTGTTGCTGAACCTCCATATATTTGTGAATTTTCTGGCACTCTGCCTATGATTGATTTCCAGTTTCATTCCTTTATGATCTGAGAAAGTGTTTTGTATGATTTTAATCTTTTTAAATTTATTGAGACTTGCTTTGTGACCCAGCATATGTATCTATCCTTGAGAATGATCCATGAGCACTTGCGTAAAAGATGTATCCTGCTGTTGTGGGGTGTAATGTTCTACAAATGTCTGCTACATCTAGCTTATTTATTGTATTATTCAAATTCTTTATTTCTTTATTGATCCTCTGTCTAGATGTTCTGTCCATTGAGGAGAGTGGGGAATTGAAGTCTGTAAATATTATGGTAGACATGTCTGTTTCTCTTTTCAGTGTTTTTAGTGTTTGCTTCATGTATTTTGGGGCATTCTGGCTTGGTGCACAAATATTTATGACTGTTTTGTCTTCTTGTTGAATAGTTCTTTTTATTAATAAATAGTGTCCTTCTTTGTCTCTTTTAACTGTTTTACATTTGAAGTCTAATTTGTTGGATATTAACATAGCTACTCCTGCTCTTTTCTGATTGTTATTTGCATGAAATATCTTTTCTCAACCTTTCACTTTCAACCTATGTTTATCCTTGGATCTAAGATATGTTTCTTGTAGATAGCATATAGATGGGTCCTGTTTTTTAATCCATTCTGCCAGTCTATGTCTTTTGATTGGGGACTTTAAGCCATTAACATTTAGTGTTATTACTGTAGGGGAAGTACTTTCTTCTACCATTTTGCATTTTGGATTTTATATGTCATATCTAATTTTCCTTCTTTTTACTTTTACTGATAGTCTTCATTTCTACACTCTTCTCCACATCTCTCTCTCTTCTGTCTTTTCATATCTGTCTCTAGTGCTCCCTTTAGTATTTCCTGCAGAGCCGGTCTCTTGGTCACAAATTCTCTCAGTGATTTTTTGACTGAAAATGTTTTAATTTCCCCCTCATCGCTGAAGTACAATTTTGCTGGATATAGAATTCTTGGTTCACAGTTTTTCTCTTTTAGTAACTGTTCTAGTTTGCTAGCTGCTGGAATGCATTACACCAGAAACAGAATGGCTTTTAAAAAGGAGAATTTAATAAGTTGCTAATTTACAGTTCTAAGGTTCAGAAAATGTCCCAATTACAAGAAGTCTACAGAAATGTCCAATCAAAGGCATCCAGGTAAAGATACCTTGGTTCAAGAAGGCCAATGAAGTTCAGGGTTTCTCTCTCAAGTGAGAAGGCACATGGCGAACACAGTCACAGTTTCTCTCTCAGCTGGAAAGGCACATGGTGAGCAAGGGGTCATCTGCTAGCTTTCTCTCCCAGCTTCCTGTTTCATGAAGCAAACTGGGAGGTGTTTTCCTTCTTCATCTCCAAAGGTCGCTGGCTGGTGGACTCTGCTTCATGGTGCTACAGCATTCTCTGCTCTCGGCAAATCTCTTTCATTCTTCAAAATGTTTCCTCTTTTATAGGACTCCAGAAACTTATTAAGACCCACCTAAATGGGTGGAGACATGTCGTCACCTAATCCAGCTTAATAACTACTCTTGATTAAATCACATCTCCAGGGAGATGATCTGATTACACTTTCAAACATACAGTATTGAATAGGGATTATTCTACCTTTATGAAATGAGATTAGGATTAAAACATGGCTTTTCTAGGGAACATACATCCTTTCAAATCAGCACAGTAACTTAAATATATCATCCCACTGTCTTCTAGCCTCCATGGTTTCTGCTGAGAAATCTACACGTAGTGTTATTGGGCTTCCCTTCTCTGTGATGGATTGCTTTTCTCTTGCTGCTTTCAAGATTCTCTCTTTCTCTTTGACATCTGACTTTCTGATTAGTGTCTTGGAGTATGTCTATTTGGATCTATTCTGTTTGGGGCATGCTGTACTTTTTGAATCTGCAATTTTAAGTCTTCATAAGAGTTGGGAAATTTTCAATGATAATTTCCTCCATTAGTTTTTCTCCTCCTTTTCCCTTCTCTTCTCCTTCTGGGACATCCATAACACGTATATTTATGCGCTTCATGTTGTCATTCAATTCCCTGAGTCCCTACTCATATCTGAGTCCCTACAGATATCAGCCTTCCTTTAGTCAGGGTATCTTTCTCTGGATGCTTTAGTTTGGACATTTTTGTGGCCTTAGAACTGTAAACTCCTAAGAACTATAAACTATAACTTAATAAATTCCCTTTTTAAAAGCCATTCCATTTCTGGTGTATTGCATCCTGGCTGCATGAAAAAACTAAAACACCTTACATATGTGGTACAATTCCTAAGATTGTAATTTTTGTGCAAATGTTTCACCCCCAAGGAGCAAGCTTCCTTTCCTCTGTTCCTTCTCCAGGAATATTGTTTTGTTTTGTCTGTGTTTTGCCTTTACTGGTTTTTACTGTCCTTTTATTGTCTTTAGCTGCTTTACCTGAAGGGTAAATTCTGGGTGGAGGGTTACCCTGGAGAGGACTTTTCCAAATCAGTATTTGCCAGCTAAAAGAGGGTCTGGGACCCATGACAGGGGTTAAAGATTGGCTCCAAATTGCCCTGGGAAGAGGATCAAGACACTTCTTTTTTTTTTTTTAAGACACCTTTTTGAGGGCTCCTCAAGGTTGTACTTTCCTGGCCTGCCCAGCACATGCAGCCCTTCAGTTACTCGTCCCTCAAAGCCCTGAGGAAGTATTGCTTCCTTAAATCTCCATTACCTCTCCCATTGCCCCAGTCAGGGTTAAAATAATGGCTGCCACTGCCTTGGTCCAGGGAAGGTTGAAAAGCTAGCTTCAAACCAGGACCCAGACATCCAAATTCCCTAATCAAATACGGTAATAAATGGTTAGCTGTGCCCACCTCTGTTCTTGGGGAAGAGGATTTTTACATCTTGTTCTGCCACCAGTGAGTTAGCCAAGGACTGGACCCCAAGGCAATCTTCTGCTAAAGTGGGGGGATGGGTGCCAGCAGCTGCCAATTGGAGAGAGCAATTCACTGTTCTTTATCATAGTTTATCAGCCTCTTTTTCTAGGTCTTCCCTGGATGCCATACAGTGTTATTTTACCCTTCAGAGCCCAAGAACAGTTGTTTGTTTAATAGCTGTTTTGGTGGAAGGACTGAGTCCTGGAGCTCCCTACTCGGCCACCTTCTCTGAAAGCCTAAACTTAATTTCTTGTATTATGTGAAGTTCTAGTCTGATTTATTTATTAGTGTGTATATGTAACTATTTCAGAGGTACTATACTGATTGAGTGTTCAAGGAATACACAATTCCATTTATAACTTAAAATTGTGTGTCATTTTATAGTACTATGGAAGAAAGACAGAAATGTAACACCAAGCTGATGTCTTCTGGGATTTTGCTACTCTTCACTTTTGCAGTCTTTCTATAAATTCTTTTCCCTGTCATTTCAGGTACTTCTAGAACTCAAGGGACTGTCAAATATCACTTTTTATGAGGTGGACAGCTGGCAAGTATACCAAATATGCTTCCCCTTCTTGTATGAAGGCAGCCCACTAAATCTGCCTGGTCAAACTTCCAGCTCAGTGATACACAGACTTTTTTCCCATCTTCTATTCTGGTCAAGATGGTCAGTATTGGAATTTGAGGCCTATGGCTTTCATGCAGACTAAGACAACACACTTTATTTGATTTACTTTCTTGCATACCAATCAAAAATTACAATTAAGTTAAAAAATAACCTAGTGTTGCCTTCTCCAAACCACAGTTTCAGAAACAGCTGCCTATTACTCATGTGTGGCACCAGGAAATTGCAGTGTCATGTTCAAGGTCTGCAGCCAATAGAGATCTGTGGGATTGGGAAAAGGGAATAAATGATTCTTTAATGTCTGTTACCTTCACTCCCCTAGCACCACCAAAATATTCAAAATCTACAGGAGGAGGGAGACAGAGAACTAGTAACTTGGAGAAGAAAAAAGGAAGAAAAGGCTCTTTCTTACCAAATTTTTTTATGTACTGGCTAATTTCTTCCCTCTGATTTGTCAATTTACTTTCTGTTTCAATATAAGCATTCCTCAGTTGCCATTTAACATCTAGATTCTTGGTTAACTACTGGAAACTTTGATGAAGAGGGCTGCTACACTTGAAAAATGGCCCTTCCTCTAGCAGTCTAACCAAAGGCACGGTTCATGTTGAACAAACATCTACCACTTGCTAGTAACAAATAAGTTTGATGAAATGGAAGGAAGAAAATTATCGCACATTGTAAAATGATTTCTAATATACTCTACTTTGCATTTGCTTGTAGATTCATGGCCTAAGGACCATGAAGAGGTGTCCTTGCTATTCTGTGTCTGAGCATTATTTCTTAGCATTAACATGAAAGTAAAGTGAAGCCTTGGTGGCTGAGTGACCTGGGTCAGGCCAGGTGAGTCCTGGGAAGTTAGAAAAATACCCTGTGGACCCTGCTCAAGCTTGACAACCCTACAAACACTGAGAATATCTGAATCAGCATTCAATTCTAAATTGTACTTCTCTTAATCCTAAAAAAAAAAGAAAGTAAAAGCATAACCCCAAAAGAATGGGGATTATCCTACTTCAGAAAGTTTCTTAAAATCTCATTTTCCTACAACTAACATTTAGACTCCTTATCATGTTTCAATGCTGGGATGTTTGTAAGTAAACAGAAAACTGTTTCTTTTCTAATTAGTTGCTCCTCCTCAAATCATTATGGGACTGCTCTAACAGGACTTCGTTTTTGGCTCATCAGGCATTTAGCTGAGACTGGATTAGGATTTCACCAATTAGCTCTTATCTGATCCTCTTGTAAAGGTGAGAATTTCTATTTACACTTTGGAAACTATGTGATAATTTAATCTGGGTTAAAGTAATTAGGAAGATTTCTGAATGGTCAGATCATCCTATCAAATTATTTTTTGCTTCCTGCTGGAAACCAAATTTGAGGAAATAAAAGAAAAAGGAATATCAATTTTCCTCAATGGTAAGAATGGCAAAATGAACCCAAGAACATAAATTTCTTATTCAGAAAAATTAATGAGATAGGGTCCACTTCAGACAGTTTTTCTGCACTAAACAAAGTGCCTCAGGAGAGCAGTCTAGTCAAACTCAGTCGTATGGAACTTTAGTGATACACATATGCAGAGAACAGGTTCAATTGTGGGGTCCAAATATTCTGAGCCCCATATTAGGCCACATGGTCTGATATAAGTACATTTGTATTATTTATGGGTAATACAGATAAATATATTTTAAATTAAGACAGTTCCGTGTCTGTTGAGTTAGTTACATATCTGAAATAAATCTGATTTGGCTCTCTTCTATTCACTTTTGCCTCAGTCATAACATTATTGACTCATTGAATAGTAAATCAAGAAAGGTCTTAAAAGATGATCTTAATTCAGCTTCCTTATTTAACAAATGAGGAAACTGGGGCCCACATTGGTGATGCAAGTAGCCAAGTGCACAAAGCTGGTCAGGGATAGCCCTGACTCCACTTCTTGAGCATGTTTTACTACCCTAGAAAGGGGCCTTTCTGTGGGCACCGAGTACAACCCCAGGGTTTGGTTCAGCCCAGGAATTCTGATGTCACTTGATGCCTACTGACTCACCATGCAGAGATGGATTTCTAAAACTGAATTAGTCCCTTCACGGAAGGTTTGAACCATCAGTTTTGATCTGAGTTGGACCTGCCTTTGGCTATTAAAAGATTTACTGCCCAATATATTTAGCCCTTGTATAAAAATTCTCCTAAATGTTCACATCTTGTGTAATTTTCTGAATATGGAATGTGGTCTTGAATATATCTTATTACTGGTCAAACTACTGGGAAATTCATAAATTAAAGAAGCACAAAATGCTGTGACAAAAATGGACTTAATATTAACTTAGACCCCATGCTATTTACCAAAACTAGAGAAACAACTTTACTAAGGGGAGAAACAACAATAGCTCGAGAAAGCAAAGCATAACAATACAACTTTTTCAATGCTGTATATGGGAGAAATTGAAGAAAAATGACTCATCGAAGAGAATGTGAGTGGCAGCCAATGTGAGACATCTGGACAGAAAACAAAAGAAATATGTACGTCAAGAAAAAGTGCATTAAATATGGGAGTAAAAAGGGGGAAAAGGTTAAAAAACAGTGAAAGGGACTATAGATACAAAAAGTGAAAAAGGATGAATTTGATTAAGACTTGAAAGAGAAGGCAGAAATAGTCTTATCTATCCTCGGTAAGCTGAACTCCATGCCTCAGTTTCCTTATCCATAAAACAAAGTAATTATACTAAATGATTCATAACTAGATGATCACTAAGGATACCTTTTTTAAAAAAATTTATTTATTAATTAAAAAATTAAAAAACCAAATAAAACATCAACATATATAATCAGTAATTCACAATATCATCACTTAGTTGCATATTCATCGTTTCTTAGAACATTTGCAGTAATTCAGAAAAAGAAATAGAAAAAGAAATAAAATGAACACAGGAAAGAAAAAAAAGATTATATCTACCATACCCCTTACCCCTTGCTTTCATTGATCACTAGTATTTCAAACTAAATTTATTTTCCTGCTAACATTTTAAGACTCACATTCTGTAATTCAGTAACTTGTTCCAAAAGTTTTTCTGCCAAACCAAAGTTCCAAATTATTTAACTTCTCAGAATAACTATTTTCTCATAAATATAATAATATTATAAGTTTAACAATGCATGAGTTTTATAACATTGTTCTATATTTTTAAATGAGATAAACGTACAAAGCCTTCAGCAAAGATCCTGGTATGGATTGAAAGCTCATTAAATATTAGCCATCAACCTTTTCATGTGTGCTTTTGTGCTATTTTTTAAAAAATTTTTATTAATTAAAAAAAAATTACAAGAAACACAAACATTCCTAACACATACACTCAGCATTTCACAATATCATCACATAGTTGCATATTCATCATCATGATCATTTCCCAGAACATTAAAATCAATTAAGAAAAAGAAATAAAAAGACAATAGAAAAATATAACAAACAGAAAAAAAAATTTTTACAGGCCATACCTCTTACTGATCCCTTTCATTGATCACTAGCATTTCAAACTAAATCTATCCCAACATTTGTTCCCCCTATTATTTATTTTTATTCCATATGTTCCTCTCATCTGTTGACAAGGTAGATAAAAGGAGCATCAGACACAAGGTTTTCACAATCACACAGTCACACCGTGAAAGCTACATCACTATACAATCATCATCAAGAAACATGGCTACTGGAACACAGCTCTACATTTTCAGGCAGTTCCCTCCAGCCTCTCCATTACATCTTGGTTAACAAGGTGATATCTACTTAATGCATAAGAATAACCTCCAGGATAACCTCTTGACTCTGTTTGGAATCTCTCAGCCATTGACACTTTGTCTCATTTCACTCTTCCCCCTGTTGGTCAAGAAGGTTTTCTCAATCCGTTGATGCTGGGTCTCAGCTCATTCTAGAGTTTTTCTCAATCCCTTGATGCTGAATCTCAGCTCATTTTGGGATTTCTGTCCCATGCTGTCAGGAAGATCCACACCCCTGGGAGTCATGTCCCATGTAGACAGGGGGAGGGTGGTGAGTCTGCTTGCTGTTTTGGTCGGAGAGAGAGGCCACATCTGAGCAATGAAAGAGGTTCTTCTGGGGGTGACTCTTAGGCTTAATTTTAGGTAGGCTTTACCTATCCCCTGTGGGGTTAAGTTTCATATGAACAAACCCCAAGACTGGGGGCTCAGCCTATACCTTTGGTTGCCCACACTGCTTGTGAGAATATCAAGAATTCAACTTGGGGAAGTTGAGTTTTCCCCTGTTCTTACCATTCCCCAAAGGGGACTTTGCAAATACTTTTCCATTCACTGATCAAATAGCTCTGGGATTCATCATGGCATCACCTGGACAAACCAACAAAATCTCATGTCCTATACAAAGTTCCATGTACTTCAGGTGTTCAATCAACTATCTACATAAGTTATATTAGGAGATGCACTACTCAAAGTATAGATCTGTACCAAATAAACATTTTTTGCTTTAGTCTCACACATTAGTTGAAAATTTTAAATATTAAGTACCATCTATTTTCAGCACACTGCAGCAATGACATTCCTCTGTTCTTCCTCATGCAAAAACACTCTTTAAATTTGTACATTTAGTCACTATCATTATACACTCTAGGCATTCCTAGATTACGACATCACAATATTTATCGTCTTTTTTTGTGATTTCATTTATGCCCCAGCCCTCCTCCCTCTATCGTTCTCATATGAAGCTTCATTCAATGTTTTAACATAATTGTATTACAGTTAGGTAATATTGTGCTGTCCATTTCTGAGTTTTTATATTCAGTCCTGTTGCACAATCTGTATCCCTGCAGCTCCAATTACCCAATATCTTACCCTATTTCTATCTCCTCATGGTCTCTGTTACCAACGAAATATTCCAAGTTTATTCACTAATGTCAGTTCATATCAGTGAGACCATACAGTATTTGTCCTTTTGTTTCTGGCTAATCACACTCAGCATAATGTCCTTAAGGTCCATTCATGTTGTTACACACTTCATAACTTTATTCTGTCTTACAGCTGCATAATATTCCATCTTATGTAAATGTCACAGTTTGTTTAGCCAACTGTTGATGGACATTTTGGCTCTTTCCATCTCTTGGTAATTGTTAATAACGCTGCTATAAACATTGGTGTGTAAATGTCCATTTGTGTCTTTGGCCTCGTGTCCTTTGAGTAAGAGACAGCATATAGATGGATCCTGTTTTTCAATCCATTCTCCCAGACTATGTCTTTTGATTGGAGAGTTTAATCCATTAACATTCAGTGTTATTACTGCATGGGTAGTACTTTCTTCTACTATTTTGCCTTCTGGATTTTATATGTCATATCTAATTTTCCTTCTTTTTACCTTTACTCATAGTCTTCCTTTCTACACTCTTCTCCAACCTCTCTCTTCTGTCTTCGTATCTGTCTCTAGTGTTCCCTTTAGTATTTCTTGAAGAGCTGGTCTCTTGGTCACAAATTCTCTCAGTGATTTTTTGTCTGAAAATGTTTTAATTTCTCCCTCATTTTTGAAAGACAATTTTGCTGGATATAGAATTATTGGTTGGCAGTTTTCTCTTTTAATAATTTAAATATATCAGCCCACTGTCTTCTTGCCTCCATGGTTTCTGCTGAGAGATCGGCGCATAGTCTTATTGGGCTTCCCTTGTATGTGATGGATTGCTTTTCTCTTGCTGCTTTCAAGATCCTCTCTTTCTCTTTGACCTCTGACATTCTGATTATTAAGTGTCTTGGAGTATGTCTATTTGGATCTATTCTCTTTGGGGTATGCTGCACTTCTTGGATCTGTAATTTTAATTCTTTCATAAGAGTTGGGAAATTTTCAGTGATAATTTCCTCCATTAGTTTTTGTCCTCCTCTTCTCCTTCTGGGACACCCACAACATGTATATTCATGGGCTTCATATTGTCTTTCAATTCCCTGAGTCCCTGCTCATATTTTTCCATTTTTTTCTCTATAGTTTCTGTTTCTTGTCAGATTTCAGATGTTCCGTCCTTCAGTTTTGAAATCCTATGTTCTGTCTCTCGAAATCTACCATTGTAGGTTTCCATTGTTTTTCTCATCTCTTCTACCTTGTCTTTCATTCCCATGAGTTCTGTGATTTGTTTTTTTCAGACTTTCAGTTTCTTCTTTTTGTTCTTTCCTTGCCTTCTTTATATCCTCCCTCAATTCATTGATTTGGTTTTTGATGAGGTTTTCCATGTCTGTTCGTACATTCTGAATTAATTGTTTCAGCTCCTGTATGTCATCTGAATTGTTGGTTTGTTCCTTTGACTGGGCCATATCTTCCATTTTCCTAGTGTGATTTGTTATTTTTTGCTGGCATCTAGGCATTTAATTACCTTAATTAGTTTATTCTGGAAACTGCTTTTACTTCTTTTATCTAGGGTTTTCTTGCTGGATGAATTTGTTGTTTATCTGTTCTTTGACATTCTGTTCAGCTTTATCTGGACCTCTAGCTTAAGTTTTGTTTAACAGAGGAGAATTTTTCAGTTTTTGTTTTCTTGTTTCTTGCCCTGCTTGTGTGGTGCCTTTTTCCCCCCACCCTTAGGAGGGTCTACTTAGATATTATAGACCCCAGCCAGATTTTCCCAGACCAAACTGGCCTCCTATCAGGAGGAAAGAGTCACCTCTTTCCCTGAGGGTGAGACGTTTTTCCTGAGGTTTTCCTCGGTTTTCCCTGAGGGTGAGACGTTTTTCCTGAGGTTTTCCTCGGTTTTCCCTGAGGGTGAGACCCAGCAGGTTGAAAGACTTTCCTGTGAAGTCTCTGGACTCTGTTTTTCTTATCCTGCCCAGTATGTGGTGCTCGTCTGCCTGCAGGTCCCACCAGCGTAAGATGATGCGGTACCTTTAACTTTGGCAGACCTCCCTGCTGGGGGTGGTGGTGGTGGTGGAGACAGAGGAGAGGTTGTAGGCTGGTTTTAATGGCTTCAAATTACCAAGCCCTGGTGTCTGAATTCCTTGAGAGAGGGATTCCACCTGGGTGGGGCTTCACCCCTCCCCTGGGGAAGGCACAAGCTCCAGATAAGCCCCCAAAAGAGCTCACTTCTGCTTATGCATGGGGCAGTTGCAGCCTGAAAAGTCCTGCCGCTGTATCCAGAGGCAGTCAAGCCTTTGTAGATACACAGCCACAAAAACCTCTGTTTCCTTCTTTATTTTCCCCCTTTTTCTGTCAGTCCTGCCCCCTTGGTACTGGGGCAAAAATGAGCAACCTCTGCTTTGATCAGGTTCAGCTAAGCTGGGGGCCTATTTTTAGTAGTCAGAATCTGTTAATTAGTTCCATAATTGGCGTTTGATTTGCCCAGTCCCCGCTGCTGGTAAAGTCCTTTCCGTTCCCCTCAGGAAGTGGCCTGTGGGGGAGGGATGCTGGCTGCCGCAGCTTTGGGAACCCACGGTTCTGGGGGGGTGCTCGCAGCCGGTCCAGCTGATCCAGACTGGGGTACACTGTGTGTCCAGTCACTGACATGGCCCCAGAAGCTGTTCTGTACTGTTTCTTGTTATTTAGTAGTTGTTCTGGAGGACGAACTAAAATGTGCACGTTGTTAAGCCACCATCTTGACCTGGAAGTCCTAAGGATACCTTTTGATTTAATGATTCTATGATGTTGTGATTAACCAGTAGGGAAACCATCAAAAGAAGCTTGTTGAATATCCAGGAATGAATAAAGGAGATATCTGGGGAGGTAGGTAAAAGGTGAGTTTAACTAGACCAATTAGAATATATCCCAAGAAACTTAAACAAAAGTGAAATAATGCCACCAGCTTTTTAGTCCCCTGTTCCTGAGTGCCATTCAAAGAGGGAGTTAATGCTTTTTAGGAATGGTCCCCTCACAGGTGTGAAGCCAGGTATCAGTTTTCCTGAAACCTCTTCGAATTCCTTCCTTCATCAATGCAGTTAATTAGTTAATGTTTACTTGGTACTTTGGAAGATGAAAAGTATGATATAAATGCTCAGAATTATTATTACTTATCAGCTTTTATGGGGCCAGAAATGGCTTGACATCAAATGAGAAACTAAAGAGAGAACTAACTGCTAGAGCACTAAAGTGAGGGAAAGAAAAAAAACCCTGCATGTAAATTGGAATAGGTGTCCTTTATTAGTTCCCCTGCCATTGTCTGAGATTATCCATACTTTTTATTCTTTGCCTCAGGGTTTCAACAAGTAATAAACCATCACTCTCTATACAGCCACTGATTATAATTTCACACATCCTGCTTTCCTGTTTTTCAGGAATATTATCTGCTACATTTGTGGCGTCTGCATGTCTAGGTGTCTGTATGCCCAGGATACCCAGGATATGGGAATTTAGTACATGATAAAGGTGAGAAAAGATAAATTATTTAATAAATGATGTTGGGGCAACTGGCTAGCCATCAAGGGAAAAAACAAAGCTGGATCCCTAACTCATTCCATAGCCAATGAAATTCCAGATAAAATAAAGATTCAAATATAAAAAGAAAACCATAACATTATTTTTAAAATTATAAAAAAGTGTTAGAGAAAAATATTAGAAAAACATTTACGTGGTACATATTTTATAATCTTAGGAGTCATAAAAGAGTAATAAATCTGAACATATAAAATTAAAAAATTAGTACAGCACAAAATAAAGTTTTCAAAGTCAAATGACAAAAACTGAGAAAATATTTCCTATTTATATGAAATTCATATGCCAATTTCCTTAGTATACAAAGAGTTCTTTCGTATTAATGAGAAAATAACCAATGCAATGTAAACTTGGGTTAAATAAACGAGCATTTCACAAAAAGTACAAATGGCCAATAAAGATACAAAAAAAAAAAAAGATTCTCAACCTTACTTATAAAGAAAAAATGCAAATTAAGACAACAGTTTGAAGTAATTTCTTATTTATCAGATTGGAAAAGTATAAAAATATTGGTAATATACAAAATTATTGTGGGTGTAGGAAAACAGGCACTCAGCCACTGTGAATAGAAGTATAAATTGGTTCTAACATTTCAGAAGGCAATTTGACTCTATTGAGCTACAAAAAAGCACATATACCTTTTGACCCAGTGTTCTCACTTTAATGAATTTACACCACCGATGCATTCACATAAGTGTATAGGTATATATATGAGAATGTTCACGGTAGCAAAGTCCCTAAATAGAGAAAAACTGGCACAGGTTAAAAATTAAGGTAAATCTATGCTATGCAACTGATAAAAAGAATGAAGTAAACCTTTATGTGCACTGAATGTGTAGAATGCAAAGATGTCCACAGTATATGATGTTAAGTACAAAAGGCAAGTTGCAGAAATCAGTATAATTTGATCCTGCTTGTGGGGGTAAAAAAATCTTAAGCAACATTTATATACATAGAAATATCTGGAAAGACAATGACTAGCCACAGTTCACTAAAGCTACCTCTGTAGAGGGGGCTTTGGGGGAGAGAAGGGCTGACTTTTTATAATTCTGTATTCTTTGATTTTTTTAAAATTATGAGCATGAATGGCCATTTTTATAATAAATGCTTAAATTGTAAAAAAACAATAGTAGTTCTACGAAGCGAGTCTTGATATAATTTGCATATGCATATATACAAACATAATGACTTTTAAAATCCTCTTAGTTTTTGGTTTTATGTGTTTTCATTTGTCCCTAATAGCAAGTTTATTTTCATGAAAGTTCTTGAAAATTGCCTAACAGTGCACCTGCCATGACTGATCAGACTTAATGCTCATATTCAAGGAGACCCATCTGCCTAATCAGAATGTTCTCTTATGGGGTTTTCAGGCTTTGGGAGGGAACAATGACCATTCATTATAATGGTTTATAAGATATGCAGAATGTCAACAGCCATATCTAATACAAAGCAATTTAAGGTTGGCTTTTGTTTATATAATTATCACTGAATTCTAGACATTTAATCTTATCTCTTTAAGTTCTAAACTGGGAGTTATGAGTAAGCAGTAAATTAGGGCACATATTTAATTTTCTAAGACTCTCACTCAAATGTTTTAAGTGCCATCTTCCTACCAAGATCCAGCTGTATGGCCAAGTTTCTCCTTCCTATTCTATTCATTGTTTACTGGCTCTATCCCATGAGAAACATTATTTGTCCTTGGCTGGTCCCATCAAATTGGAATAGTCTCAGATTGTGTTTTTTTATCAACGAGTAATACAAAAAGAAACAATACTGGCACCAGATTTTTTATTCATTCTCTATCTACTCAGAGGGCACAATGACTTCATACCACCCTAGTCACTGTACAGAGGAAGCAGGTTACTCTATCTGAAGCTTCTTTCCATGTAGTTTGGTGTCAGTCAAGGAGATGTCAATATATTGACTGACCTGTGTTAGACTTGGCCTTAAGAAGTGAAAATCATGGTTTTGCAACAAGAGGACATTCGAAGATAAGCATAGGTTCAATGAGAAATGTAGTTAGGGTATTTCACCTACCTATGGCATGTCCAGAGGTTTGGTAAAATCGAAAAGGAAAAGGGCCCTGAGAAAGGAAGTCCAGTAAACAGACATCTGGTCCAGCACCTAATATCCTTCACACCACGTCAATTTTTTTTCACCCACTTCTAGTATCTCTGTATCACATGATCAAAGAGTGAGATGACTCTCATCTAGATTCATTTGTTACTGCATGGTAGCTATAGCAAAAGGAAAACTACTACTGACCAGATAGAATTTTGGTATAAGTTATAGAAGATTCAATTTTCCCTGAACTTCCAATCTGTTTTTATTTTATTGTTGCTAAAGTAAATGCCATGTAATGGGTTGGCTTAAACAACAAGAATTATTGGCTTATGGTTTTGAGATTAGAAGAAGTCCAAAATCAAGGAGTCATCAAAGCATCATCAATGCATCATTACGGCAATGGTTCTCTCAGAAGACTGTTGCATCCTGGGGCTTACAAGCAGTGATCATTGGTCCTTAGCTTTTTTGTCACATGGCAATGACATGGCAGCCTTTCCAGGCCTCTCCTTTCTCTTCCAGGTTCTGTTGACATTCAATTTCTGGCTGCTCCCTCTGGCATTCTCTCTGTGACTTTCTCTTAAGACCCATCCCAACTCAGCTGGGACACACCTTAACTGAAATAACCACATCAAATGGTCCCATTTACAAAAGTTCAAATCCACTGGAATGGATCAAGTCTAAGAACATGTTTTTCTGGGGTACATAGCTCCAAACCACCATACTATCCTTCTTGAGTATATTTAACTGAAAAAAGGATTTTATTTCAATCTCTCACAGTCAATTTTCTTTAGTTAAAAGAGCTTATCTAACTGAAGTGCCAAGCAGTCACAGACTAGTTATGGAAACTAGGAAAAGATGTTTCATTGGTCACCTTTTTTGCTTATAAATTTTTATTATGATATAACATATAAGGTAAAGTATATAAATCTTAATATACAAATCAATGAATTTTTAATATATATGTGAAATTGCAACTGTCCTACCTACTGTCTTAGTCTCCAGCTCTGACCTACTTTAATCCATTTTCTGTGCCATCACCAGAAGGATCTTATTAAGATACAGATTTGACCAAAATAATAGTAACAATGACAACAGCCACAACAACTGCCATCCACCATGACATCAGTGACTGACTGTTAAATATACACCAATCACTGCCCTAAGCTTTTCAATTCTTTTCTCTTTTTTCAGAGCATTCATGTAAGTTTATTTACAAACATATCCAGTATACTATACAAGTATGCCAGTTTGAAAGGATTTATGTACCTAGAAAATCTATGTCTTAATCCTAATCCATTTTGTGGGAGCAACCATTTCTTTTAATCCTTAATCAATAATATAGGTTGGAGACTTGATTAGGTTATCTCTACAGAGATGTGACTCACCCAGTTGTGGGTATTAGTCTTGGATTAGAGGGAGATGTGACTCCACCTATTCCATGTGGGTTTTGATTAACTTACTGGAACCCTTTAAAAGAGGAAGCATTTTAGAGAGGCCCTTTTTTTAGAATGACGAGAGCCATGAGGAGCGCCACATAGTCAGAGACCTTTGGAGATGAAGAAGGAAAATGCCCCTGGGGGAGCTTCATGGAGCGAAAAGCCTGGAGAGAAAGCTAGCAGATGTTGCCATCTATGCCATGTGCCTTTCCTGTTGAGAGAGAGACCCTGAATTTCATTGGCCTTTCTTGAGTGAAGGTAACCTTTTGTTGGTGCCTTAATATTGGCATTTTTATAGACTTACTTTAATTGGGACATTTTCACAACCCAGAACTATAAATTTGCAACTTATTAAATTCCCCCCTTTAAAAGTCATTCTGTTTCTGGTATATCGCATTCCAGCAGCTAGCAAACTAGAACAACAACTTTAACAAGAGTGTGATATATATTTCAGGATTGAGCTTCTTAAAATGCTCCTCTTCATGGCTGTTTCCTGGATGAACAATGATGTCCTTATTTTTTTAAGCAGTTGGTAGTTTTACTATAAAGAAAGGTGCAGCAAACCCAGATCCAAAGTACAAAGTCATCATAATTAGTAACCACCACTTGTTTTCCACTGAAAATAACAAATTCTTCAGTGTACCCTCCTTATACTGGCCCTTACGGACCACAGAGAACCTTCAGGTGCTTTTCCCCAACATGTCACTGTTGGAGGCTCTGTGAAAAGTACAGAGACCAATGGCAGAAGGAATGGCGATACCAGTTCATTATGTTTCCATGACCTGTCTCTGGTGTAATCATTATATCTTTTAAGATACTACATGTATCTTAAGATACTATATGGCATATAGGACATTGCCAGGCACACAGTCAGCATTAAAGAAATAATAGCTATTATTATTATTATTCACAAGAACCCTAAAAGGTCATTAATTTTGTCATCACCAATTTATAAATAATAAAACTGAGGCTTAGAAAGCTTAAATAATTTGCCCAAGGTTACCCAACTTGGAAGTGGAGAGTAGAGAGATAGAGACGTAGTCCCAGAGCCCAGGTGCTAACCACTATGCTTTAATTAGTTCCTAGAGTTGGCACTTCTTTAATGAAAATCCCCTGAAGCCTCTTCCACCCCTACAGGATAATGTCTCAACTCCTTAGCTTGTCCTACAAGGTCTTCTCACAAGTTAGATACAGCCTGTCTTTCTACCCTTGCTTCTAGTCTTCCGCTATCTACCATGCATTCACCTTCTACTCTTATGATGTCTGCCTGCCTACTCATTGTTCCCTAAAAAGTTATGATCATGAGAACTACCATTTATTACTATCATTAACTATGAGGCATTGTGCTGGGTGCTTTCTATACTTATATCCAAAGTAATTATTACCACACTCATTTTACAGATAACTAAACTGAGATACAGAAAGGTCAAGTGATTTGTTCATGGTCAGGGAGCTAAGATGCATCAGAGCTGCAGATGAATTCAGGCCTATCTGATTCAAATGTTTGGTCCTTTCTACTCTACCATAATTTCTCTCAAGTCGCATGCTCTCATACCTGGTTCAAACTGTTGTCCTTCTAAGTCATTTTTGACTTTGGCTATCACTTTGCCTCCCACAAGTATAAACAAGTAACTTGTTAAGGACGAATGGCTCTTGCCCCATTTCTATTCTAGGCCTTCCCAAGTGCATTCAACATTTATATGCAAACAACGGAAACTGAATATTTCTGGAATTCTCCTACTTTGAACCCTGAATCCAAACATTTAAATTGCAGTGTTGTCCAAACAAAACAGCAAGTCTTTGACCATGCTAAGTTCTGGTCTAATGGGACACAGAGGGCAAATGAAAAGGTTGCTGCCAGTTAAGAACCACATGTACTTTAGAAGAACCTCTACGGAATATGTGATTCATGAGCTCCTGGGATGGTACAATTCCTGAGGGATGAGCTAGACAGCTTTCCAAACATGAGGACAATGGAGGATGAATTCTGTGGGCAGAAAGAAAGGGCATAATGGGCAATTTTTAAACTGATCTTATCAATTCTTTTTTTTTTTTTAATTGACAAGCCAAAACAACATACAAGCATGAACATCCTTAACATACAAACATTACATACATGGTGTACAATCACTGGCTCACAATATCATTGCATAGTAGTATATTCATCACCATGATCATATGAACTGATCCTGAAAAGCATTTTATCATTGGAATATCTAACATTGTTGGCGATTGTGCAGAATAAAAAAGACCTGAGCATTTGAACAATTGGTACATGTTCAGTTCCTTCTGTATGTCAAAAGTGAATGTTAATGTGCAATCTATGAAAGTCTTACAACTTGACAGAAAGGCAGCTTCAAGTTTAGGCAGCATTTGGTTGTGATAGTTTAATCTTACTTTTAAAGACTATAAATTATTTAATTCTTTAGCTTATTATTCTTACAGAAATATAAACCACTTTTATATTTGTTTTTTCCAAGTTCCAACTAAAAATTCTTATTGTTAAGAAAAGTACAAAAATTCAACTCAGCATAGGCAAAATAGTTAAAATAACCAAAAAATAAATTGAGTGATAATGTGACTCTAAAGTTGATCTTGAAGAATTAAAAGGACTATGAGGATGTATTTGTGCTAGCCAACATTAAAATATAACATAAGACTTTCTTTTAAAAGTTTGGTACTTGCATAAGTAATTGCTACTGAGGAAACAGAACTTATATATGCTTAGCAACAGACCCTGGGATACGCATGTAATTAGAATATGATTATTATGGAGTCAAAAGTCAGGTTGGAAAGGATGAATTATTAAAAAATAAAGCTGAGACGACTGCTTGCCCACTTGGAAAAAAATATCAAGGTAAATCATAACTTCATACCATGAATTCAAATAAACTCCATATATTTATTAAATTATAAAATGAACAAAAGAGACTATGAAAAAAAACAACAACAAATAAAGCAACTGATTATCTGATCTGAGGATAGGGAAGGGTTTTAAAGCTATGGAAGAAATCACACAAGGCAAGATAGACATACCTGAACATGTAAGAATTTAAAACTCCTGTTTATCAAAAAACATTATATAGAAAACCAAAGTGCAAAAAATAAAAATGGAAAAAATACCTCACTTAAAGTGTTGATGATCTTAAAATATAAGGAACTCATACAAACTAACTGAAAAAATAGCCTATACCCAAATGGGTCAAAGATATGATCAAACAATTCATAAAAAATATATAAGTAGTAATAAGCATAAAAAAGCTCAGCCTCATAAATAATTTAAAAATATATGTACAGTACCCCAAAATACCAGGATATGAATTCTTCTCTAGTGTTCATGGAATATTCTCCAGGACAGATCATATGCTGGAGCACAAAATGGGTCTTCATGAATTTAAAACCATTGAAAGTATTCAAAGCACTTTCTCTGATCACAATTGAGTAAAGCTGGAAATCAATAACCACCAAAGAACAAGAACTTTCACAAATATATGGAGATTAAATATTGCACTCTTAAACAATGAGTGGATCAAAGAAGAAATTGCTAGAGAAACAGTAGATATCTGAAGATGAATGAAAATGAGAATACAACATAGCAGAACTTATGGGATGTGGCAAAGGCTGTAACGAGAGGGAAATTTACTGCCCTAAATGTCTATACTGAAAAAGAAGAAAGCAAAAACTGAGGACTTAACTGCTCACTTGGAGGAACATGAGAAAGAACAGGAAACTAACCCCAAACTAAATAGAAGAAGAGAAATAACAAAGACAAAAGCAGAGTTAAATGAATGGGAGAACAAAAGAACAATAGTAAGAATCAATAAAACCAAAAGTTGGTTCTTCAAGAAAAGCATAAAAATTGATGGGCCACTAGCAAGGCTGACCGAAAAAAAAAAGAGAGAGGATGCAAATAAACAAAATCAGAAATGAGAGGGGTATCCTTGACCCTGAAGAAATAAAAAAAAAAAAAATTATAAGAGGATACTATGAACAACTATACAGCAACAAGCTAGACAACTTAGATGAAATGGACAAATTCCTGGAAACACACAAATGAGCTACACTGACTCAGGAAGAAATAGAAGCACTTACCAAACCAATCACAAGTAAAGAGATTCAAAGTCATCAAAAATCTTCTTACAAAGAAAAACCAAGGCCAGATGGCTTCACAAGGGAATTTTATCAAACATTCCAAAAAGAACAAACACCAATCCTGCTCAAACTTTTCCAAAGAACTGAGGAAAAAGGAATACTACCAACTCATTTTATGAAGCTAAAATAACCTTACTATCAAAACAGGGTTAAGATGCTTCAAGAAAGGAAAATTACAGACCAATCTCCCAAATTAACATACATGCTAAAATTCTCAACAAAATATTAGCAAATAGAATCCAACATCACATGAAAAGAATTATACACTACAACCAACTGGGGTTTATTCCAGGAATGCAAGGATGGTTCAACACAAGAAAATCAGTTAAAATAATACAGCACATTAACAAACTGAAAGGGAAAAAATCATATGATGATCTCGATTGATGCTGAAAAAACATTTGACAAAATTTAACATCCTTTTTTGATAAAAATACTTCAAAAGGTAGAAATCAAAGGTAACTTCCTCAACATGATAAAAGGCATATATGAAAAACCCATAGCCAGCATCGTACTCAATGGTAAGAGGCTGAAAACTTTCCCCCTAAGATTGGGAATGAGACTAGGATGCCTTCTGTCACCACTACTATTCAATATTGTACTAGAAGTTCTAGAAAGAGCAATCAGGCAGGGCAAAGAAATAAAAGGCATCCAAATTGGTAAGGAAGAAGTAAAATTTTCATTATTTGCAGATGACATGATACTATACTTGAAAAATCCTGAGAAATCTTCAACAAAGTTACTTGAGCTAATATACTAATTCAGCAAGGTAGGTTATAAAATAAATGTGCAAAAATCAGTTATGTTTCTATACACAAGCAATGACCTAGCTGAGGAGTCAATTAAGGAAAAAATTCTATTCAAAATAGCAACTAAAAGAATCTAGCAATGAACTTAATGAGGGATGTAAAGGCCTTGTACACAGAGAACTACATAGCATTGTTAAAAGATATCAAAGAAGATCTAAATAGGTAGAAAAACATTCCATGCTCATGGATAGGAAGATTAAACATAGTTAAGATGCCAATTCAACCCAAATTGATCCACAGATTCAATGCCGTACCAATCAAAATTCCAACAATCTACTTTGAAGACTTAGAAAGCTAGTTACCAAATTCATCTGAAAGGGAAAGAGACCCGGGTAGCTTAAAAGCATCCTGAGAAAAGAAGAATGAAGTGGGAGGATTAACACTCCCCAATTTTAAAACTTATTATAAAGCCACAGTGGTCAAAATAGCATGGTACTGGCACAAAGAAAGAAGTATTGACCAATGGAATCAAATTGAGAGCACAGAAATAGACAACCACATCTATGGTAAAATGATTTTCAACTAGGCCCCCAAATCCACTGAACTGGATTTTCAATCCAGTTCAAAAACAGTCTTTTCAATAAATGGGCATGGTAAAACTGTATATCAATAGCCAGAAGAATGAAAGAGGACCCTTACCTTGCACGCTTTACAAAATTAACTTAAATTGGATCAAGCACCTAAATATAAGAACCAGTACCATAAAGTTCCTAGAAGAAAATGTAGGGAAACATCTTCAAGACCTAGTAATAGGAGGTAGCTTCCTAAATTACACCCAAAACACAAGCATCAAAAATATATAAATGGGAACTCCTCAAAATCAAATGTTTTTGTGCCTCAGAAGACTTTGTCAAAAAGGTGAAGAAGCAGCCAATTCAATAGGGGAAACTATTTGGAAATCACACATTGGATAAAGGTTTGATATTGTGCATACGTAAAGAAATCATACAACTCAACAACAAAAGAACAAGCAACCCAATTATAAAGTGGGCTAATGATATGAATAGACATTTTTCTGAAAAGCAAATACAGATGGCTCAAAAGCACATGAAGAGGTACTCATTTTCATTAGCAATAAGGG
This sequence comes from Tamandua tetradactyla, assembly GCF_023851605.1. Classification (NCBI taxonomy): domain Eukaryota; kingdom Metazoa; phylum Chordata; class Mammalia; order Pilosa; family Myrmecophagidae; genus Tamandua; species Tamandua tetradactyla. The sequence continues at coordinate 183,319,978 of NC_135329.1, forward strand.
AAATGTAGATCAAGACTACAATGAAATACCACTCACACTTATGAGAATGGCTGCTATTAAACAAACAGGCTATTACAAATGTTGGAGAGAATGTGGATAAATTGGGACATTTATGCACTGCTGGGAGGAAAGTATAATGGTACCACCACTATGGAAGACAGTCTGGTGGTTCCTTAGAAAACTAAATATTGAATTGCCCTATGATATGGCAATAACACACAACTTGTTATATACCCAGAGGAGCTGAAAGCAGTGACACAAACAGAGATTTGAACACCAATGTTTATAGCAGCACTATTCACAACTGCCACAAGATGGAAACAATCCAAGTACTCATCAGCAGATGAGTGGATCAACAAAATGTGGTATATATATATACGATGGAATATTATACAGCAGTAAGATGAAATGACGTCCTGAAGCACATGAGCCTAGAGGACATAATGTTGAGTGAAATAAGCCAGACACAAAAGAACAGATACTGAATGACTGTATAGGGAACCTAGAGATACACAGAAGCTTGAGATGGGTAAACAGTTTGTTAATGAGGTTGAACTTAATTGTAAGGGAATAGACAGAAGTGAAGGCGGTTCACTAGTGGGTCTAAAAGTAATATTACTATATTGAAGGTGAACACGATTGAAAGGGGTTGCATAGACTCATGTGTCTCACCAATTAATACTACAAATATAAATAAGTTCTTGCATGAACTACTAAGGAGGTATGAATCTTGTACAAAGATTATATAATTTCAGGGTGTAGGGGGGAAAATGACATTGCATGCTTAAACTATGTTTAACAGGAAAACATCAACAGTACTGTAGCACAACCAGGGATACATAATAGGGGGAGGGACAAGAGTTAGGGGGAGTTTGGATTTTCTATTTGGTGAGGGTATGTTTATTGGCGATGTTTCTCTTGGGAAAAATAAAATTACCTTAAATTGACTGTTGACATTGGACATTATACCTGAGGGCCAGTAGATAGAGGTGGCGGAAAGATGCACTGACTAAGAAGTACATTGGTGAACCATGGTGTAAACATATGATTGATCACGGTGCTGCTACAAAAAGGAAAGAAGTTGTGAGGCATGCAACGATGTGAATGCACCTGTGGGACATTTGGTGAGGCAAAATAAGCCAGAAATAAAAGAGCAAATATTGTATGATCTCATTTAGAAAACATTTATAAGAAAACTGGGGCCTAGATGGTAAGTTCTTATAGCAGACATATTTAGTCTGGAATGATAATTGTTATTTCTGGATTTTGAACAGCTGTTTTATATATATATATAACCTGGTATTTAGAGACAAGAGTGCAAGCTGATTGGATCAGGATTAAGGTAATTCAAAATACAGGGGTAAGGAAGACATTGCCTGTATTTTAAAACTTCACCTACTCTTTGAGCAAAAGGAAGAAAGTTTTATTATGAAAGGAAGAAAGTTTTTATTATTAATTATTATTATAGATCATTTAAACAATCCAAACACAGGGAGCCCAGAATAAGAATGAAAGCCTTTAACTCTGTATAGTTAATGTGATGCCTGGATACATCCCAGAGATGTATCTCTGATGTATGCAAATAATCGAAAAGTACTGGCAATGTCCCTTGGGAGAGGGACAAAAATTATGGAACTATTAATCTTCACCACTGGGGAAACCCCAGATACTGTGCCAAACATTAGGGACACCCAAATCAATAGGCCAAACCCTTAATCTTGAGGCTTGCTCTTGTGAAGCTTATGTATGTAGTGGGGAAACTTAGACTACCTATAGGTATGTCTAAGAGTCACCTCTGGAGGATCCCTTTTGTTGTTCAGATGTGGCCTTTCTCTCTCTAAGCCCAACTCTGTAAGTGAAACCATTGCCCTCCCCACTATGTGCAACATGACATCCAGGAGTGAAAGTCTCCCTGGTGGCGTGGGAGATGACACACAGGGATGAGCCTGGCCCTCATACCGTGAGATCAACAATGCCACCCTGCCCGAAAGGGGGAAAAGAAATGTTACAAATAAGATATCAGTGGCTCAGAGAGTCCCAATAGAATCAAGAGGCTACTCTGGAGGTCACTTCTACGCACGCTTCAATTAGACATTGCTACCTATCATAACGTGCTAAACCCCAAACAAAACCATTCCTGCCAAACCTGAAGAATACCTATGGCAATATATAAGATTCTGCAAAGGTTCCATGCACTAGAAGAACTTTCCAAAACCTACAACTTCCAGATGGGTCCCTGGACCAGATAAGTCCTGAAATGCAGAGACCCCAACCCTTCCAGATCATTAACTAATTCCATCCTCCTATCCCATATTATCAACAGCCCCTTTCAACATGAATAGTTAGAATGGGCATAGCCCAAATACCCCTAAGAGTGGGAAAAGGATCAAAGGTGGTGGTGGAGTTATACAGAGGAGGTCAGGTTTAACAAATGAGTATGAGTGCTGAATCATTATACTGATGTTTCTTTTAGCCTCCAGGACCTCAGAGCAGCTAGAAATAAAAACCTAAAACTGTGGAATTCTAACCCATACCAAACTCTGAAATCTGTTCTACAACTAATTGTGATGTACTTCGAAATTTATTGCATTTATGTATATATGTTATTTAAAGAGAAGGAGGATTTAACAAATGAGTATGACTGCTGAATCTTTATATTGATATTTCTGTTGGTCTCAGTGTCTTGGAGCAGTTAGAAGAAAAAATGAACAGTCATGGAACTGTAATTCATAGCAAATTAAAATCTGTTCTTGTTAAAATGAACTTGGAAACTTATTGCTTTTTTGTATATATGCTATATTTTACAATAAAAATGTTATAACTATATATATGTAAACTAAAATAATAGTGAGAAACCTTTACTACCTCTAAAAATCACCAAATATTTATTTCTTTTTAATGACAATGCTTAATGCTCCAGTGATATGAAGGAAGAACCCATTTACACTACTGATGGTATGGATACAGTAAAGTGTATCCAGAGCTTTTAACAATTTCAAATCCTTGACTGCAGTAATTTGCCTTCTGAGTTTATCTTGAACAGTGGAAAAGCAAATGGTTTTTCCACAAAGGTATACATCACACTGTTATTTTTAACAACACAAAATCGGAATCACCTCCCTAAATGTCCAATTAAAATGAGGTTAAACTATAGTGATGTATATTCAAAATAAATACTGCTTCTGAAGATTATTTAAAAAGATAAAAAGCAGGATGAAAATTTATATACTGTAACAAATGATCAGTTTTACATATATATATATATATATGCACAGAAAACTAGTTAGATGTATCAAAATACTGTGTTTCCAGGATACCAAGATGGCAATATAAGACACCCTAGGGTGCCATTCCCCCTCAAATCTTTGAAGGACTAATAACAAATGGCAGAGGCATCTTTCTTAGAATTCTGGAAAACAGTTAGAGAGTTGCAGTAACTGGGCGAGTGCTGAATTAAGAAAACACACCACTAACAAATGGTAGGAGAAGCTCTTAGTGTACCTTCTGATCTCACCTTCCCTAGCTGGTGTGGCCAGCCTGCACTCCCATTATGGGTCCCTGGCTCTGTCATGGAGGGAGTAGAGCCACTCCTGTGCACATCCTGGAGTGCCTGTATGTTGCTATCAATCTACTGGATGGCAGCCTGAAAGACTGAACCAGGAAACGCCTCTGTCTCATCTTGGTCTCTCAGAACATGCTCTTCAGGCAGAATAAGCTTGGGACAGCTAAAGCCTTGTAAGAAACAATTAAATCAGAGCTGCTTGGGGCAACAGATTACCTGCTTTAAGTTATACAACAGAGCACCCAGGATGGGGAGAAAGTGTATTTCAGGGGCAGTAGAGGGAGCACTCAAATTCCCATAAAAAGGGGAATTCCTAAGGCCCTGAGCAAGCACAAGGCCAGAAAAAAGGCTGAGGCTCAGAAAAGACTGGAAGGATCTTCTACTTCACAGTTGCCTTGGGCTGATCTTTTTGATAGGAGGGCTGGACTCTGAAGGAGCACATCAGTCAATGGAGACTCAATTTGCAAAGACTGAAAGGAGTTTATTGCATTGCATTATTTGTTTTTCTTAGCACTCAAGGAAATCTCTGTCATATGACTAACTGGATAAAAGAATTAAGAAAAGACAATTCAGGGTTTAAATCTCAGAGTTAACATTTTAAAATACTAAAATGTACAGTACGCAACAAAGATTACAAGACAAAGAAACAGAAAATTATGGCCCATAAAAAGGAACAAGATAAAAATTCAGAAACCATCAATGAAGAAAATAAAACTTTAGACATACTAACCAAAGATATTTAAAAAAAATTATCCTCAAAATACTCAAAGAGAGAAAGGAAAACACAGAGAAGGAACTAAAGGATACCATGAAAACAATGATTGAACAAGATGAGAATCTCAAAAAGGAGAAAATTTAAAAAGGAACCAAACAGAAATAATAGAGTTGAAGATTACAAAACCTGAACTGACAAATTTTCTAGAGGGACCAACAGATTAGAGCTGGCAGAAGAAAGAATCCATGAACTCAAAGATAAGACAACTGAAATGATTCAGGCAGGGGAGAAGAAAGCAATAGGAATGAAAAAAAAGTGAACAGAGCCTAAGGGATCTAGGCAACACTATGGATCATATCAATATATGCATTATGGGAATCCCATTAGAAAAAGAAAGAGAAAAAGGACAGAAGGAATATACAAAGGAATAATCACAGAAAACTTCCTCAATTTAACAAAAGACAAATATACATATTCGAGAGACCAAAGGCACCCCAAACAGGTTAAACTCAAAAGAGAATCATGCCAAGATTGATAGTGGTTAAACTGTTAAATGCCAAAGACAGAGAGTTCTGAAAGCTGCAAGAGAAAAAAAAACAAACAAACATTATATATATGGGAGTCCAATAAGATTAAGTTCTGGTTTCTCATCAAAAACCATGGAGGCAAGAAGGCAGTAGTATGAAATATGTAGTTTCTTTTAAAATATTTAAAGAAAAAAAAACAAATACAAAAAAGAAAAACAACTGCCTTTTTTATATTTTATATTTGGTGAGACTGTCTTTCAAAAATGAGGGAGAGATTAAGGTCTTCCAAGATAAACAAAAGCTGAGAGAGTACATTACCACGTGAATACTATTATAAACCAATTAGACCTAACAGACCTGTATAGAGCACTTCACCCAACATCAGCAAAATACACATTCTTCTCTAATGCACATGGATCATTCTCCAAATAGATTCCATATGCAAAGTCTCAAAATAAGTCTTGGTAAATTTAAAAAGATTGAAATCATACAATGTATCTTCTCAACCACAATGGAATGAAGCTGGAAATCTTTAACAGAGGAAGAACAGGAAAATTTACATATAAGTAAAAATTAAAACACTCTTAAAACAACAAATAGATCAAAGAAGAAATCAACTGGCTAGCCATATGGATCCCTACCTTACACCATGTAAGAAAAAAAAGAACTCAAAATGGATCAAAGACCTAAACAGAACGAAAATAATAAAACTCCTAGAAGAAAAGATAGGGATGCATCTTCAGGATATTATGTTAGGCAGTGGTTTCTTAGACTTTACACCAAAAACATGGTAAGAAAAGAAAAATAGACAAATGGAACTTTTATAAAAATTCAAAACTTTTGTATATCAAAGGACTTAATCATGAAGGTAAAAAAAAAACAACCTACAGAATGGGAGAAAACATTTGGAAACCACATATACAATAAAAGTTTAATATCTAGAATAAATAAGGAAATCCTACAATGCAACAATGAAAAGACAATACAATTTTTAAAAAATGGGCAAAAGACTTAAAGATATTTCTTCAGAGAAGATACACATATCACCAGAAAACACATGAAAGATGTTCAACATCATTAGCCACTAGGAAAATGTAAATTAAAACTACATGAGATATCATCTCACACCCACCAGAATGGCCATTATCAACAAAACAGAAAATGACAAGTGCTGGAGAGGATGCGGAGAAAGAGGCACACTTATCCACTGTTGGTGGGAATGTCAAATGGTGCAACCACTGTGGAAGGCAGTTTGGCGGTTCCTCAAAAAGCTGAATATAGAATTGCCATACGACCCAGCAATACCATTGCTAGGTATCTACTCAAAGGACTTAAGGGCAAAGACACAAACGGACATTTGCACACCAATGTTTATAGCAGCATTATTTACAATTGCAAAGAAATGGAAACAGCCAAAATGTCCATCAACAGACGAGTGGCTAAACAAACTGTGGTATATACATACGATGGAATATTATGCAGCTTTAAGACAGAATAAACTTATGAAGCATGTAATAACATGGATGGACCTAGAGAACATTATGCTGAGTGAGTCTAGCCAAAAACTGAAGGACAAATACTGTATGGTCCCACTGATGTGAACCGACATTTGAGAATAAACTTGGAATATGTCATTGGTAACAGAGTCCATTAGGAGTTAGAAACAGGGTAAGATAATGGGTAATTGGAGCTGAAGGGATACAGACTGTGCAACAGGACTAGATACAAAAACTCAAAAATGGACAGCACAATAATACCTGATTGTAAAGTAATCATGTTAAAACACTGAATGAAGCTGCATCTGAGCTATAGGTTTTTTTTTTTTTTTGTCTGTCTTTTTTTTTCTTTTTCTTTTTCCTTTTCTTTTTTTTTTTACTATTATTATTATTTTTATTTTTTTCTCTATATTAACATTCTATATCTTTTTCTGTTGTTTTGCTAGTTCTTTTTCTAAATCGATGCAAATGTACTAAGAAATGATGATCATGCATCTATGTGATGATGTTAAGAATTACTGATTGCATATGTAGAATGGAATGATTTCTAAATGTTGGGTTAATTTCTTTTTTTTTCTTTAATTAATAAAAAACAAACAAACAAACAAACAAAAAAAACTACAATTAGATAGCATTCCATACCCGCTAGAATGGCTATTGTCAAACAAAAAATAAGTGTTGGGAGGAGATGTGAAGAAATAGGAACACTCGTTCATTGTCAGTGGGAATGTAAAATAGTGTAGCCACCATGGAAAACAGTTTGGTAGTTTTCAAGAAAGGTAAGTATATAATCATCATATGACCCCACAATCTGACTTCTAGATATATATCCAAAGGAACTGAAAGCAGGCACTTATATTTTTCTCTTTCTTTCTCTCTTTCTCTCTCTCTCTCCCCCTCTCTCCCTCCTTTGCTTACTTGCTTCCTCCTTTCCTCTCCCTCTCTCTCTTTAATTGAGAAATCTTCACAAAAATATATTCTATACATTATTAAACTGATGAGAACAGATACTACACTGTTGGCCAAGAAGCGATATACATTTTATACATGGTATACAATAATTGGCTCACAATATCATCACTTAGTTGTGTATTGATTACCATGATCGTTTTTTTTTTAGAAAATTTGCATCACTCAAGAAAAAGAAATAAACAGAAAAAAGAAAAAACTCATACATGCCATACATCTTACCCCTCCCTTTCATTGACCACTAGTGCTTCCATCTACCCAATTTATTTTACCCTTCGTCCCCCGTATTATTTATTTATTGTGCATATTTTTTACTCATCTGTCCATACCCTGGATACAAGGAACATCAGACCCAAAGTTTTCAAAATCACAGTCACGTTGTAAACATTTTATCTTTACACAATGTCTTTAAGAATCTAGGCTACTGGAAAATAGTTCTACAGTTGCAGGTACTTCCTTCTAGTTGCTCCAAACACACTATAAACTAAAAAGGGATATCTGTATAATGCATAAGAATAACCTCCAGGATAGCCTCTTGACTCTGTTTGAAATTTCTCAGCCACTGAAACTTTTAGTCTCATTTCTCTCCTCCCCCTTTTGGTCAAGAAGTCTTTTTTAATCTCTTGATGCTGGGTCCCAGTTTATCCCGGGATTTCTGTCCCATGTTATCAAGGAGATTTACACCTCTGGGAGTCATGTTCCATGAGAAGGGAGGGCACTTTTGAACTTATATGTAAACACTGATGTTCATAGCAGCATTATTCACAATTGCCAAAAGATGGGAAACACCCCAAGTATCCATCAACAAATGAATGGATAAACAAAGTATGGTATACACAAAGAATGGAATATAATTCAGTTATAAAAATGAATGAAGTTCTAAAAAAAAAAAAGAAAGAATGACACAGGCCACAGCATGAATGAACCTTGAAGACAGCATGCTGAGTGAAAGAAATCAGACACTTTGGACAAATATTTTATGTGAGAACTGGTATGAAATAATTGGAATATGTAAGTTTATAGGGTCAGAAATTAGAATACAGGTTACTAGGGGCTGAGGTGGGAGTAGGGAGTGTGGAGTTAATGCTTAATTGGTACTGAATTTCTGTTTGGGGTGATGAGAAAATTTTGGATAGAGATGATGGTAGCACAACACTGTGAATGTAATGCACACCACTGAATTATATATGTGTGCTTAAAAGGGGAAAATTCTAGGTTGTGTATGTTACTAGAACAAAAATTAAAATAAAAAACATAGGATTGTACAAAACAAACAGTTCAACCTGATGTAAAGTATAGACTATCATTATTGTTATAGATATAATAAAGTTGTTTCATCATTTGCAAGAAAGGTACCACACTAATGCAAAATATTAATAATAGGGCAAATTGCATGTGTGATGGGAGTATATAGGAACTTTGTACTTTCTGCATGATTTTTCTGTAAACACATAACTTCTCTAATAAAAGCCCATGGTGATGGGCTAACAGTAATAATAATGATAACAATACAATAGCGGCAAGTATTGCCAATTATATGATCTCAATTTAATCCCCACAACATCATTCTGAGGATATTATTACTCTCATTTTATAGGTGAGGATACTGAGCAGTTGAGTTGAGACTCAAACTTGAGTCAGCCAAGGACTGGGACCTGACTGAATTTCTCTTCCATGCTGCCTAGATGGTTATTATCTCTTCTGTAACTGTCTGTACTTAACAAATTCTCTGCAATGAGCATACTTTTATAATCTGGAAAAAAACCACAACTTGTAAAAATGTGAATTGGTACCAAGAAGGCCCTTTGAAACTTTTTAAGAAATTGAAAAAGTGATGAGACATTGAGTAGAGATAGGAATGAAGCTGATCTGGATAGGACTAAGGTATATCAGAAGACTTGGTAAAGGATGATATCATCCATATTTTAAAACTTGAACTTCTGTGAGACTAAATTTGGTGCAAAATTTATATTTTGGGTTGTGCATTTCCTAATTTAATTTGAATGGTCAGTTTAGTTGAACATCATTAAGTACATTAAGTACATCTTGAATAGGGCATGAGTTTTCCAGGTTAGTGTGAGGCCCTGATAAATCCCAGAGTGATTTAGACAGTGAATAAAAAAGTATTTGCAAAGTCCCCTTCGGGAAATGAGGAGAAAGGGGGAAATATTCAACTTCCCCATTTGGAGAATTTCTGATATTCTCGCAAGCAGTGGGGACAACCAAATCAACAGGCTGAGCCCTCAATCTTGGGGTTCACCCATATGAAACTTATTCCTGCAAAGGACAGGCTAAGTCTACTTAAAAGTAGGCCTAAGAGTCACCCCCAGAGAACCTCTTTTGCCGCTCAGATGGGGCCTCTCTCTCAAGCCGACATGGCCAGTGAACTCATTGCCCCTCACCCCTACCCCATGTGGGACATGACTCCCAGGGGTGTACATCTCCCTGGCAATGTGGGACAGAAATCCTGGGATGAGCCGGGACCTGGTATCAAGAGATTGAGAAAACCTTCTTGACCAAAAGGGGGAATAGAGAAATGAGAAAAAATTATATGTCCGTGGCTGAGAGATTTCAAAAAGAGTCAAGAGGTTATCCTGGAGGTCATTCTTATGCATTATATAGATAACCCTTTTTAGTTTATGGAGTATTGGGGTGGTTAGAGGGAAGTACTTGAAACTGTAGAGCTGTGTTCCAGTAGCCTTGTTTCTTCAAGATGCTTGTATAGTGATATAGCTTTTACAGTGTGACTGTGTGATTGTGAAAACCTTGTTTCTGATGCTTCTTTTATCTAGAATATGGACAGATGAGTAAAAAAATATGCATAATAAATACATAAATAATAGGGGGACAAAGGTTAAAATAAATTGGGTAGATAGAAGTATTAGCTGTCAATGAGAGGGAGAAGTAAGGGGTATGGTATGTATGAGTTTTTTCTTTTTTCTTTCTTTTTCTTGAGTGATAAAAATGTTCTAAAAAATGATCATGGTGATGAATATAAAACTATATGATGATATTGTGAGCCACTGACTGTACACCATGTGTGAAATGTTCATATGTTAAGAATGTTTGCATGTTGTTTTATCAATAAAAAATTTTGAAAAAAAGAAGGCCTTAGAAGTTCTTCTGTCCCTTGAAAACCTGTGGTATTGGGTAATACCACCAAGCTGTGTTACTTTTCCTCTTCACTCTGGCTTCCCTTCCCTTTCTCCTGTTCTTTCCAGTGGAAATCATGGAGTCATGCTGCTTAGTGAGGGAGGGAAGCTCTTGGAACATGGTGGCTCCATCATGGGGCCAGTCTGCCTTCCTTTCTGCATTTCCTCCTGCCCTTAGGCTTTTAGCACTTCCTGGGAACCAGCCTAGTTCAAAGTACTGGTTTAACAAAACAAAACAGGGCATCCTGGGGTTAACTCTGGCCTTGGCCTTTTGCAGTTCTATGATTAAATTGCATTTTTCAGTGGTTCTGCCTTTAAACTCAAGCCCCTTTAAACATAGGAAAACAGCGCCAAATGCCAATAACATATTTTAGTCATTTGGGGTATGGGCAGCTTTAGAAACCACAAATTCCCACTTATGCAAGGGCTACTTGAGCTTTTTTTCTTTACTGCTTAGTGACAGAAGCCTGGCTCTTCAACCATGGTCAAAGTTAGGTCTCTCTTGTTTTCTTTCTCTCTTTCATGCTCTCTTATTTTGTGAAAATAGTTTAAAAATGGCCTGAGTTATTGCAGTGGGAGTTGTCTAATCCTACAGATCTAATTAAAAGAATCATTTTCCACTGATATTGTAGTTCATTCAGACTAAAGGGCAGATACATGCCTATGTCTTAGTATTTGTCATATCTGCTCAAGAAGCTCAGTTGCATTGACCCATGCATTCTAAACTTTACAATTCACCGTTAGGTGACAAGGCTTTGATATCATGCGCTTAGTTGGGTGTTCTATCTCCTTTTTCCTAAAGAAAGGGTCTGGAAGAGGAAGATAAGATACAAGCATTAATTGTTTTGTGTCAGTGTCTTTCAAAACCATGGCTAGCAGAAAACAAAATGAAAAGAATCTCAGAGAGGCTTTTGTCTGTGGCCTTAGATCTATTTTAGCTATCAGGTATTATGTATCAAAACATCAAAAAGTCCAATGACAAAGTTCTTCTTCTTAGGCCCACACCATCAAAATTAGATTAAGTGTGGCCAGCCAGCCCTCGAGTGTGAAGTGTAAACCACCGTAAGTTGACACTAAATACATTGAAATAAGATGCCAGTGAATGCAAGTTTCTACAGCCACTCCTTGAATTACTGGAAAATTGTGATCTGGTCCCAATTGAGGGTAAGTAGATAGCAGTGAAAATTTAAAAAATTTCTTTATCTACTTAATATCAAACATTTTGACAGTAAGCATTGTGTAAGAAACACAGAGCAGTGTGGACCTTCCTGGCAACGTGGGACAGAGATCCTGGAATGAGCTGAGACTCAGCATCAAGGGACTGAGAAAAACCCTAGAATGAGGTGAGAATTAACATCAAGGGATTGAGAGAACCTTCTCGACCAAAGAGGGAAGAGTGAAATGAGACTAAGTGTCAATGGCTGAGAGATTCCAAACAGAGTTGAGAGGTTATCCTGGTGGTTATTCTTATGCAGTAAGTAGATATCACCTTGTTGTTCAAGATGTAGCAGAGAGGCTGGAGGGAACTGCCTGAAAATGTGGAGCTGTGTTCCAGTAGCCATGTTTCTTGATGATGATTGAACAATGATAAAGCTTTCACAATGAGACTCTGTGAATGTGAAAACCTTTGTGTCTGATGCTCCTTTTAGCTACTTATCAACAGAAGAGTAGAACATACGGAGTAAAAATAAATAATAGGGGGAACAAATGTTAAAATAAATTTAGTTTGAAATGCTAGTGGTAAATGAAAGCGAGGGGTAAGGGGTATGGTATGTATAATCTTTTTTTTCTCTGTTATCGTTTTATTTCTTTTTCTGTTGTCTTTTTATTTCTTTTTCTAAATCGATGCAAATGTTCTAAGAAATGATGAATATGCAACTATGTGATGATATTAAGAATTACTGATTGTATATGTAGAATGGAATGATATCTTAATGTTTTGTTTGTTAAGTTTTTTAATTAATAAAAAAAGTTAAAAAAAAAAAAAAAGAAAAAGAAAAAGAAACACAGAGCAACTATAGATCAGGGAAGTAGCCCTGGAATCAGGCAGCTGATAGTCATATGAGTTAGCAGTTAGCAATTAATTTTATTACATAAAGGTTAAAGTTGATTGATTTGGTAAAAATTACAAACAAAATCAGAGAGAATAAGAACTACAGAAGTCAGAAACAGATGCAAAAATCCTCAATGAAATAGTAGCAAAGTGAATATAGTGACATATTTGTTACTGTAATATGTGACATACATGACCAAGCAGAATTTATGCCTGGAATGCAAAGTTAGCTTAATCTCTGATAATCAATCAATATAATACATCATATGAATAGAATAAAGGGAAAAAACTACACGATCATCTCAATAGACACAGAAAAAAACATTTGACAAAATCCAGCACCTTTTCATTATAAAAACCACAGAACAAACTAGGAATAAAAGAGAACTTCCTCTACCTGATGCCAGGCATCTATGAAAAACTCACAGCTAACATCATAAAAAATGATGAAAGACTGAAGGCTTTCTCCCAAAGATAAGGAACTAGACAAGGTGGTCTGCTCTCTTCATGTTAATTCAACATCAGAGATTCTAGACAGCAAGGGAAATTAAGGGAAGAAAAAGAAACAAAAAGACTTCCAGATTAGAAAGGAAGTAGGAAAACTATGCTCTCAGATGCAATGATCTTGTCTATAGAAAAGTTGGAAACATTTTGCTGACGAGAAAGTTAGAAAAAAAAACTTTAAAATATATTTTGAAAAGACTTTGTAATTATATCCATGTCTTGGTAAGGCTGAGTGTCTAACACTATCCAGCTAAGAGTTATGGAAAAACTTATTAGGAATCCCACTCCAAATAAGTAAAAAAGGTCGTGTTACTGAATTAATTCCTCATCTTGAACATAAGAAAGATGTATAAAATAAATATATTTTAGTAGAAATCAGTTTCTCTTTTTCTATCTACAAAACACACTGAATACTATTATTGGGGAAAATGTTTAAAGAATACCAAAGTGTATGGTTGCCAATTTATTAGTCTCCTTGGACAGCCACATATTGCAGTTTGGCCCTATCTCCTACAGGGACTCTGAGTCATGGCTACTCCCAAGAGAACAAATATGAGGTTAATCTGATAGGCCTGTTCCAGGTCCCCATAGGCTGGATCATGAAAGATCCCAGTAACCATCTGAAACTGTTGTGTGCCCCAGAAAAGCTATATTCTTTAATCTTGATTCAATATTGTTGGATGGGATCTTTTTGATTAAGTTGTCTCCATGGAGATGTGACCCATGCAATTGTGGGTAGAATTTTTGGTTAGGTGGTTTCCGGAGAGATGTGTCTCCACCCATACAAGATAGGACATTTATGAAGTCTGTTAAAAGAGGGTCCCGTTTTGGAAAAGATTCAGAGCTGGCACAGACAGAGACATCTGGAAACGCAGAAAGAAAATGCCCCTGGGGAACTGTTTGAAACTAGAAGTCAAAGGACCAGCAGCTACCAGCTACATGCCTTCCCAGATTCGAGTCAAGGTATCTTTCTCTGGATGCCTTAGTTAGGACATCTTTATGGCCTTAGAGCTGTAAAAAAATGTAACTTAATAAATTCCCTTTATAAAAGCCAACCCATTTTTGGAATATTGCATTTCCAGCAGCATTAACAAAAACCCCATATGGATATGGGATTTGGAGTTAGATTTGAAGACAAGGATTTCCTGGGGGTAGATAAGGATGAGAACCTACATGTCTGGCCAAAAAGATAGCTTAGCACACAAGGAAGACCATATAAGGGACAGGCCATTCACACGCCTTAGAGTTAGAAAAAATAAAGGCTCTAAGCAAGCCAGTAGCATTCATCAAGTACATAGAGTGATACAGGGGGTTGGGAATATCTTGGTCTGAGAGTCGTCTGACCATTTTATATTTCCTGTTCTTCACAGTAGTGACCAGAGCATTGATTCTGTTGCTTTGGGCTTACTGGCCAATGCTGGCTTTGAACTTGCCAGATCTTTCCTGGCTAACTCAGATGCCTACATATCCTGACAAATTGTATCTCGAAGTCTTTGAGCTTTGTTCCTTGTTTGTACTTTGGTCCTGCAGTTGACCATTCCAACTCTAGTCTTCTTAACATTGGGCATTTTGGACCTCCTGCTCTCTCTTTTGAAAATCTTTCTGCATGTCCAAATGGTCTCTTCCTTCTGGACCAACTATGAAATCCTATGTTCAATAATGTGTTGATCAAAGCAGGAAATGAAGCAGAGACCAAAAAAAAAATGGTATTTAAAAATTTCTTAAATATGTGCAAGATTTTACCTTTTCTATTCTGAGTACGAGAAAAAACAGTACAACATTAAAGAAAAACAATAACAAAATTAAAAAAAAAAGACTATTTAAATACTTCTCGATTGTGCTCTGAACTTCCCATTTCAGAAGTGAACAGAAATTAAATCTATCTTAGTATGTGTAAGTATTACAGTGGGTTGGTTACTCACTACAATTAGTTATTTCAGATTCCTCATCCTTCAAAACTTATTCTGTTAATAATTAGAGTTGCAGTATTAAAAGGAAAACTATAAACCCAAGGAATAGATATTAGAGAGTTTATGCTTGAATGTACTTAAGAAATAAAGACCGGCAAGACTCCTTATCACTCTTCCTGAAATACTCAAGACAGCTAAGTGATAGGGAGGAGTCATTCCATGAATGCACAGAGAATGACTGAGCAATGGCATCCCAATTTTTTTTTCTAGATGGGTACAATTTTTTAAAGTTTCTGACTTTCAATTTTTTCTATGAAGGACTTTAAAAACAAAACAAAATCTATCACCAACATCACTGTCATTTCACACACATACACACAAAGAAACCATATGATTCAGAGTAAAGAAGAATTTTAACAAGATATTGTTGATGCTATTAAAAACTGATCACACTGAATTATATTTCTTCTTTCACTATGGTACAGTGAAAACTCCATCCCAGACAAACCCCCATTCCAAAGAGGGAAGTTGGGAATCACTGTGATAGAGCTTACGAGATTCTAATTCTTGTATTACTTTAAAGTGAATTTCAAAATTTAAGAATCAGGATAGTGTTTCCCAAACTTCAATGATGTGAAAACACTTTCACAATTGATGTCACAGCTGCATTCCATGTGCACTACTGTTTATTTAATGTTTTTATTTAAATGAACTAAATAAGTTTAATTAAAAAGGAAAACTTTGTGTCAATACCATAAATGGAAACCAGTATCCCTTGTCATAAATAATGGGACTATTGGTAGCCATGAGCCTGTAGCCACTTCTCTGTTAAAAACAGAGCCTAGCATGAATTAGGTGTGCAAGTCACACCGACACCAGAAAAAACTTTGATTTAACCTGAAGGATGAAGAGAGAGTTGAAGAGGAACTCATTTTCTCATTATGTAATTCAATGTCATTTAATGCCATGTCCACGTTCTGCCTAAAGTCATCTTCCATACCAAGAAGTATCGAGTTGGTAGGCATCCTTGCATTGTAGTTAAGAGCATGGGCTAAATCAGCCTTCCTGAGTTCAAATTCTGGCTTTTGCATGTACTAGCTAGGCAAGTTATTTACCTTCTTTGTCTAAGTTTTTCATCTATGAAATGGGATAACAATAACACCCACTTCATGAGTTTGTTATAAGAATCCAATGTGTAGATATATGTAAAGCTCTTAGAAAGTAAATGGCAGATATTAAGAGCTCAAAAATGTTAACTATTATTCTTAACCAACACTTTGGGAAACACTAAATTAGGATATTGATGTAGGTCTATGTTAGACTGTTTCAGGTGTATAGTGATATAGTAACACGTTTCAGGGAAGAAAATTTAGCTAGGAATAAGAAAAATTCTTTTGCTAATTTAAACAACAATGAATAACTTGCTACACATGCATGTAAGGCTGTTTATTGTTCATTTGGTTTAAGCTTCTTTCCATGCTCCATTTATTTATCCAGGAGTAAGTCTGAATGAAGTACTTATCAAAAGGTCACACCATAGAGAAAGGCTTTCAGGATCTTAATTGCAAGTCACTACTTAGGTAAGAACAAGGCCATTTCAGTTTATTAACCTTTTAATTATGAAATCAATGTTCTCTCTAGAGTAAACAACAGAATTAATGTAGGATTTGACTCTCAGAGTGGCTACACGTTATGATTTAATTCATATTATGAAATACAGTAAGGGAAGACTAAGTTACTCATCAGTAAATCATCATATAAATAAGCTAACATCAAAAAGCAGTAGTTCTAGGGGGCTTCTAAGATGGATTAGTTGGTCCTGAAGAAGAAAGGCATATATTAACATATCTTAAGCTGTTTCCTTTCATGTGTCTCATCCCTTTTGTCCCTGGAACTATATTTAGTGCAGAGAGGACAACAGCGCTGCCAGGGCAATCAAGTAGAAAGAGAGGGTATCAATTTTGTAGGATTTGGTCAAGGTTATGGCAGGAGATAGAGGACAAGAATGTATCTAGCTTATTAAACTACAAGATAAGACAAAACTGGAAATTTTTAACAATCTCTAGGCACTATATTGGGCCTACCCTGATGGTGGTCTCATTAGAAGTAACTGATTTAAAAAAAATTTGTCTTTATTCTTTGTTCATTCACTCTAGGACAGTTTCTTCCATCCCTACAACACGCTTCTTGATAACTTCTTTATTACCTCACCTTTCTCCCTCCTCAACTTTTGCTTTCTTCTTCCAATGTCTCAGGTTGAGCTTGTCAGCTTTTCCTTTTTGCTGTCAGGCTCTTTTATCTGTGGCTTGGCTACCTTTTCTCTACCGAGTTCTCCATTACTAGCCTCCTTCTTTTATAATTTTGAAAGCTATCATCCTTGCTTGTTTTGTTCTTTTGGCCATAAACCTCAACTTTTTTACTGAATTCTGCAACAAATATTAACCATTCTTTTTAAATAAATATTGTCAGTCTTTTTCTATTTCTCTTTTTCTCACTGTCAGGGACAGGTTTTGAAAATTCCTTCACTCTACTTCTACTATGTCTATAAGCAATAAAATGTTCCATATCTTGAAAGTGTAAAACTATCTTCTACCTTCCTTACTTAAAGGGCACTGATTTCTTTTCTGATTTTAATTTCTTAATTTTTCCTCTGAGCTTTTCCCCTAGGACTAAATCCTCTGAAAGATTTAACTTGAATAGTTTAGGAGACAATAAAGAGCAGAACAAGTTCAGATGCAATGCAGTAAACTTCTTTTTCCTATCTTTTACTGTGGTTGTATCTAGTCTGGGTATCTAATCAAAAAGGATGCCCAGTGTTGAAGCTCAATAAACCTCAACTACAACAGTGGTTCTAGTCTTTAGTGAGTTCCACATACTAGCCTCTATACTCTCGGGTAAATTAAATCTTTTGAATCTGTCCAAGTAGTTTACAATGATCTGAATGGGCCATTTTTGAAAGTATAGCAGTGTCCTAGAAATGTCACTTCACCACCAAAATCAGAAGCAAAATCTTTACATACATTTATGGGGAGCTTGCAGTGTGCTGGACACTGTTACAGGTGCTGGCAATATGGGTGAACAACCCAGACAAGGCCCTGCTCTTGTGAAGCTATAACTTTCTAGAGTATTTAAAGGCCAAGGAAAATGATTGCAGTCAATGCTGGTCAAGGAAACCAGGTTAAAACTATCTTATTAAGGAGGAGGGGACCAATTTGTTGGTGGATGGGCTATTATGTTAACAAAAGCTCCACCTCCCTAAACTAGGATACACATTTAAGAGTGGGCAGAAGCTTTTTAAAAAAAGAAAAACAAAACCCTAACCCAACCCAAAAGATAATGGGAATCATCTGTTCTGCTCTCATGTGCAAACCTATAATTTATGGAAAGCCGGGAAGGAGAAAGTCCCTGAGGAGGCTTGGCCAAGTTCTGTGGTAAAAATTCATCTGTACTCAAAGCTCAGACTGGAAGAGGTGGGGGTGGGGAGGAGCAAGAAGCCACAGTAAAAATAACATATCTTGAGGCAGTAAGCTCCTACTTTTCTCCACTTAATGCTATTTCTGGGCCATGCTACCTTCCTCCCTTCGTCCTCGTATGCACCCCCTCACCCCCAGTCTGTCCCATTCACAGGCTATTGCTACTTCACCTTTATCTTTCACTCATTTATTTTTTTCAATTCCAAACTGCTATAGTATCCATAACTTCTATCACAAGATAATGTCAGGAGTATAAATTATATGTCATCCCAAGAAACAGGTCATTAAGACCAAGTGAGAATATATGTTAAAATAAAATAGAGTTGGCAGGAATTTTCAAATTATGGAAAGATCATGTCTTGAAATACATATAATAATGCATAATAAGTTTGCATATATATATTTGGGCACATTCACATATTGTTCTAGTTTGCTAGCTGCCAGAATGCAATATACCAGAAACAGAATGGTTTTTAAAAAGGGGAATTTAATAAGTTGCTAGTTTATAGTTCTAAGGCCAAGAAAATGTCCCAGTTAAAGCAAGTCTATAGAAATGTCCCATCAAAGGCATCCAGGGAAAGATACTCTTGGTTCAAGAAGGCCGATGAAGTTCAGGGTCTCTCTCTCTTAAGTGAGAAGGCACATGGCAAACACAGCCATGATTTCTCTCTCATCTGAAAGGCACACAGTGAACACGGTCAGGGTTCCTCTCTCATCTGGAAGGGCACATGGCAAACAAGGCATCATCTGCTAGCTTCTTCTCCTGGCTTCCTGTTTCATGAAGCTTCCAGGAGGTATTTTCCTTTTTCATCTCCAAAGGTTGCTGGTGGTAGACTCTACTTCTCGTGGCTCTTTCATTTTGCTTTGCTCTCTCTGATTCTCCTTCATTCTCCAAAATGTTTCCTCTTTTATAGGACTCCAGAAACTTCTCAAGACCCACCCGAATGGGTGGAGACATGTCATCACCTAATCCAGTTTAACAGCCACTCTTGATTAAATCACATCTCCGGGGGATGATCTAATTACAGTTTAAACGGTTGCCTTTACAAAATGGGATTAGGATTAAAACATGGCTTTTCTAGGGTACATACATCATTTCAAACCAGCACACATATATACTACTTAAGAACACGCTACAAGACCTGACGTTAGAAAATCCACCATCTAAGAGTACAATATTACCAGCTATATTACTTCATCAAGCTCAGATTTTGTATTTTTTAAAATGCCAGCATCTGTGATTTCTGCTGAGACATTTGGAAAAGCACTTTTATTATATTTAATAACTTGCTAAAGTACTTCAATAAAATTTTAATAAATATATATTATTAGTTTCCTTATCATTCATGTTGGGTAAATTATTCTCCTGGTCAGAGATGTTGAAATTGATTCCATCTAAACTAGAAAAGATTGGTAGTAGTGGTAGAAACAGGATGTGAAATAAATGTCAAATTGTCCATGTAGGGAATCCCCTTTGTAACATTTCTGGTAGTTTCTAATGTTAAGGTGTTCTTGCTATTCATTTATACTTTTAAATCCTAATCAGTTTAAGAAACATAGGGAAAGAAAGAATTTGTGGTCACTGGAGGCACCATTAAGTCTCATTACAGTATCATAAATTGATTGAACCTTGTTAACATTGCTGCTGTTGTTAATATAACTTTCAACAACACCCAAAGGGCTTTTGTTGTATGACAACATTCTACTAAGCACTACACACATTTATAAGTCATTTAAAAAAGACTATTATAAGGTAGGCATTTCATTATTTTATGAAACTGAGGCATAAGATTAAGTAACTTGTCCAAGGTCACACAGCTGGTAATAGGTGCAGACAGGACTCCAACCCAGTCTGGAAGCCCTCAACCATGATGCTTAAATGCCTTTCAGAAGGCATGTTGAAGCTAACCAACAGACTGGGATTATGTAAAGATTTACTTGAAAGTCAGTTGTTTGAATTAAAGACCAAAATTCCTTAGAAATAATAAAAAGATAAATGTTGATGAAGTCTTAAGTTCACAAATACTCACTTAGGTATAACATAGTTTGAATGAATATAGAGCCCCTTTGAATTAATTCCCATCCTCATCCTCTTCTTTCTATAACTGATTCATTCATTCACTCCATATTTATTGGGCACCTCCTCATAGTCAGGTGCTGTTCTTGGTATCAGGTTCCAGGACGGATGAGATAAAGACTAGCACTCAAGGTTGACTCTTTTGCTTATGGATGATTTTAAAAGATTCTTGAGAGTCAGTCTAAGAACTAAGTAACTCAGGTGACATTTTAGTTAAGAGTATGATTAGCGTATTCTTGGTAAGAATCATAAACTCACACCAACCTGTGCCACAGCCTGGAACTGAGGACACCCTGTTAAGTGGGACCTCTAGACCCTGGGATGGAAGGGCTACTCAATGAGGGCTCACCTCTCAGTTTGGAGGACTCTTAAGAGCATCCTGCTCATGCAGAATGTGCACTGAGGGCAGGCATCTTGTGTTATACATATTCTGACTTCACTGCATCACAATACAAAGTATCCAGCACGTAACCAATATTTAAAGGGGAATAAAAATAGTCCACAGGTCAAGGAGTCCCAGTACTTTCCTGAGGTGCTCACAATCATCTTTGACAGTCTGAACTGATTATTTTCTAAATACTACAGCTTTCCCTAGATTGTTAATTATTTCATGGGTAAAAATTCGCAATTCAGGCAATAAACAGATTTTCCTCACAAGCACGCCTGGCCATATTAGTTTATCAGAAAGACTTCAGCTTCACTCCTAGATTGAGATGACTTCAATCCTCATGGTAACCCTTCCCTCTCCACCCTAGAGGGATTCAGAACATATTTCTGAAGTCTGAAGTTTCTTTGCCTCCCTCAACCTCAGCAGCTGAATCAACTTCTTTCTCTACCCCCTCAATTATCTCATTTTATCCACCTCATTGCCATCAGTTAGGTAGAGACATATTGCTTATAAGTGTGTTGAAGAAAAAGCTGGAAGAAAGAAATTAGAATAACTCGCTTCTGCAAATAAAACAAACCAGAAAACACAGAAGGGGCCAGGACCTCACAGCCACTGAATTCCAAATCCTTTCCTTATCCCAAGGAGACAGACTGCCTCCCTCTCTATTCTAAGCACAGGCAATGTGGCTTAAGCAAACTCACAGAAGGAATTCAAGCCTCAAGATCCATTTTCAGCTTTCCTGACTACCCATGTGCCGTTTATTCCTTACTCCATGTTACCCAGCCAAATGTGAAAGCCTATGTAAAGACTATTACATGTTTCACTTTGAAAGAACTTGAATGCCCTTATGAACTAAATCCTGGCTGAAATCTTCAGTTCCATGGAGACAGAAAAATCAGCAACCAGTTGGAAAACAGAAAAAGGGTTATCACTATGTTAAATTAAATTTAGATCTGCTTAATAACCTGGCCAACTTATGCCACAACTATTTTGGCTCCTTCTGCCACCCCAAGCCTTTTGTGGCCAAAATGCACCATTGTGCTGCTGTTTCACTGCGTGCCAAGAAACCTCTGTGCCAAAGCCAAGTAACACCCTTCCTTCTTTGGGTTTTGGGATAGCAGGGGAGGATTGCTAATTCCTTTTGTGACCACTGACTAAGAGCTGAGTGCTCAACAATTTGGTAAATTATATACACACCTAAAATGTCAGCTGCATCAGAATTTTGCTCTCTATCCTTTCAGTGGCTGAGCGGAACCTTTAGGCTGATGGCAATCTTAAAAGAGTCTTTTCTAACCACACTCTGTTGGAGGGATGCTAGCAGAAATCCAGACATGAACAAAGAAGCATCCTTGATAAGCATATATGCAAATGATCCAAACCAATGCTCACGTAAGAGGATAGGAGTTAAAATTAAAAGTTATGAATATATATGTATGCATGTATCTCTATCCTTACATATATATATACATATGTACATATAAATGGGAGTGAGGAGAGAAAGACCGTCCACTTCAAAGTTCTTTTTTAGGATCAAGCTGGCTATAAATGCATAAAAACAAACCGGCACAGGTCAGCCATAGCTATTAATATAGAATGCACTAACTCCAAATTTCTGCAAAACAAAACAAAAACAAATTCATAGCATCATAAATCTATATGTAATTTGCCTATACTCCCTTTCAGACTAAAATTAATTATAATCTGGAGATCTGGTTCCTTTGTTCTAGAATTTCGCTGTTTTTGAAGAATATTTAAAATCTATAGTCATTGGGATGGACAAAATGGAAATATTTTGAGCACCATGGCACTGGTTAAAACTGACCTGAAAATAATATTTGAGATTAGGGCTGGTTTGGTGGAACCCTGGCAAAAGCTGTGCCTGACCACTATGATTACAAATCCGCCCCAAATCTTTCTGACCTCTGGGTTATTTGCCACACATGGTGCTGGCACTCTGGATTGGTGATGGATGCATTTACCATTTCTAGTTCCCTCTTTGCCTCTACTGTCCCCTCCCTCCCCTTTGTGCAACCTCAGAAATGATGGGGCCTCCCCTTGCTACCAGATGGACCTTGGTACCAATTTGCCTCTAGAAATACAGAATGTTAGTGCTTGGAGGAACTAATTGGGGTGGTTCAGTGTAGGCTCACTAGAGAAGGGAATCCTTCCATGCAACTGATAGTATTTGTTATTCTTAATGCGTTCTGATTACTAAATTGAAAACAAAAAATAAAAAACAAAACAGGATGTATGCCATAACAGGATAGCTTGGGTTTGAATCCCAGCTCCTCCACTTTAGCTAGATGAGTTTGGGCAAGTTTATTTCAGCTGTAAAATGTGGATAATAATTGTACCTATCTCAGAGGGCTGTTGTGAGGATTAAATGTAATAATCCATGTAGGTTTAGAACACGGTCTGGCCTAAAGTAAGCAAGCACTCAATAATAAATGTAAGTCACATTTTCTTGAACATGTAGTAAAAAGTACCTATTATTAACAGATTTATGTACTACAGCTGTGCAATTTTTCTTAACTTTTTAAATTGTATAATATAACATATACACAAAGGAAGGAAAGAAAAAAACAGTAGTTTTCAAAGCACCCTTCAACAAGGAGTTACAGGATAGATCCCAGAGTTTATCATGGGCTACCATAACATCCTCTCAGATTTTCCTTCTAGCTGCTCCTGAACATTGTAGTAGAGCCCTCTAATTTTACAGACAAAAATTTTAAGGACCAGAGATATGTGACTTTGTAAAGGATAAACGATTATTATTGTCATTCTGGATGGCAGGGATTTCTGACTGTTCTCTCTCTTAACTAAGGGCTATGAAATGAGAGTGAAGCTAGCAGGCTCCATGCTTTCAGTGGGACTATGCCTTAATAATTATGCCTTTCTAGTTTCTTCTGCTTGTCAATGATGATTATTCCCTGTTCCCAGCAGAATGCAGGCAGAAAAAGGAGG
The DNA here is from genome assembly GCF_023851605.1 of Tamandua tetradactyla. NCBI lineage: Eukaryota > Metazoa > Chordata > Mammalia > Pilosa > Myrmecophagidae > Tamandua > Tamandua tetradactyla. Next base: position 183,343,768 of record NC_135329.1, read on the forward strand.
AAGAACGTGGAACTCAAATCAGTAGTTTTATTACCTGCAATTACCTATTATTTTCTCTCTGAACCCTTAATATTTGCCCAAGTCTAGAATCCTTTCACAGTACCTTTCCGCTGATTCTCCTTTTTCAGCTACAAACCCTTCTCTCTCTTTTTAAAAACGTGTTTTTATTGAGATATCTTCCATACCATACAATCCATCCAAAGGATACAATCACATTATCATCACTTAGTTGTGTGTTCATCACTGTGATGATTTTTAGAACATTTGCATTACTCCAGAAAAATAAAAAGAAAAAAGAAAAACCCCATACAGCACATACCTCTTATTGAGAACTAATATTGCAATTTACCCAATTTTAAGACTTACAATTGCGGTAGATTAATTAAGACAATGTAGTATTGACATATACATCAGTGGAACAAAAAACATCCATACGTAGATCCATACAAACATGGGCAACTAACTTTTTTTTGGCAATATAGTTATATAATCATTATCAAAGATCAGGGCTACTGGTTTATAGTTCAACAACTTCAGGTATTTCTTTTCTCTCAGCTATTCTAAAACACTAGACTGTAAAAAGAAATATCTATATAATGAGTCAGTAGTCACAGTCATTTGTTAAATCCTAATTTCTTAGTTATTCCTCCTTCCTTGCATTTGATCTTTTTCTCACTCTTCAGGGATATCTCAGAAATGGCCATTTTAACTTCTTCCTGCCGGAAAGGGGTAGAAGAATGAACCTGGTTGTTCTTGGAGAGACTGGTACCTCTGTCTAACCCTTATGATGCCAATGCCCCACTACCTTATTATGCCTTATTGTTTAAGCCCTAAGGTAATTCTTCCTCCTGTACCCCTGAGCTGCAATGGGGACTGTCTACTGTTACCCAACACATAAACATCAACTCATAATTCTCCATATAACCTCACTCTAGTAGGAAATGTTATATTCTGCACATTTTTACTGACCAACTTTTTTTTTTTTATTAATTAACGGAAAAAAGAAATTAACCCAACATTTAGAAATCATACCATTCTACATATGCAATCAGTAATTCTTAACATCATCACATAGATGCATGATCATCGTTTCTTAGTACATTTGCATCGGTTTAGAAGAACTAGCAACACAACCGAAAAAGACATAGAATGTTAATATAGAGAAAAAAATAAAAGTAATAATAGTAAAAACAAAACAAAACAAAACAAAAACCTATAACTCGGATGCAGCTTCATTCAGCGTTTTAACATGATTACTTTACAATTAGGTATTATTGTGCTGTCCATTTTTGAGTTTTTGTATCTAGTCCTGTTGCACAGTCTGTATCCCTTCAGCTCCAATTACCCATTATCTTACCCTGTTTCTAACTCCTGCTGGACTCTGTTACCAATGACATATTCCAAGTTTATTCTCGAATGTACTGACCAACTTTTATGTGGAGGCCACTGGATCGTAAGGTATTGAGAAGAGAAAGAGAGAGGGAGAGAGGGAGAAGGGGAGAGAGAGAGAGGGAGAGAGGAAGAGAGAGAGACAGAAAGAGAGAGACTTAATGGAACACATGCATTCAGGTAGATCATAGAATTAAAACACAATTCAACATTAGTTAATTCTTAAGAGTAAGGGCCCTTCAGTCAGCTCCCTTCCACCTCAATGTTAAAAGAAGCTAGAAAGCCAATTACACTCACAGCAGGATGTCTCCCCTACTGCAAGAGAAGAATGTACTGCAAATTCTACATGTGCTTTTACAAGCTAGTAAAACTATAATTGCAGGAGGAAGGAAGGTGCTTCTCTTTGTTTCTGCCGACATTTTAGTTCTAGTATGGTTTTTCCTTCTATAATTGCAGATATAGTGTAGACCCAATATTTTTCTTTAAGCACAAAAATTTTGTATGCTATGACTCTACAAAATTTACAAAAAGATTGCTTTTTGTTAAAATTGAAAAGATTTCTATGTACAACCCACCAAGAGGACATGTGTTCTTCAAAGAGACAGGTGCTGAAGATGCCTACCTTTTTCAGCAAGCCAAAACTTGCCTTCTGGTTCAAGCTCTGAAGAGCTCCTTGCAGGGCCAAAGAAAGTGGTGAGGCTCAGTAGGCAGTACCTGATTCACTCTAGCAATGCCCTAGGGAGCTCTGAATGTCTCAGACAGTTCCCAGGTGCAATTCCCCTGTGGGACTGCTGGGAAGTCTGGTCTAGGACCACCCTGGAAGCAGGAGGAAGCTGGCTCAGGGTTTTTCTGCTCTCCCTACAAGGTGCTGCTCCACATGGTATATGTACAGCTGCTGCCAACAGCAGGTTCTTTTGGTCTAGAACCCCCAACAGAATCTGAGGGGGAAAACTGGAAGGCAATAAGCACTAATTTTGTGGTAATGGACTGGCTGCAGTCTAGTGTCCACAGACTCAGTGAATATTGCAGTGCAATAACAGTGTGTTGGCAACGTTGATAAAAGTTACAAGGAGACATTTATGAAAGGTCCATGTCTCATAATAACACTAATACCAGTACTTGAACCACCAGTAAAGCTCACAACTCTAAGTTCTTAAGTGTCAGGCAGAGTTCTAAATATTTTATACATATTAACTCCTCTGAGCCCCACAAGGACCCTTTGGGGCAGGTACTATTATTTTCTCCACTTTAGAGATGAAGTGCCTAAGGCACAAAGAGATTAAGTGACTTGTCCAAGGTCACATAGTGAGCACGGGGTGAGCATGCATTCAAACATTGGCAGCTGGGCTTCAACGATCCAGTGTAATCACTACTTCATCCAGTCCCTTTGCAATGCCCAAGGTCGGATATCATTGCATCTTTGGAGACTTTTGCTCCAGGCAGAAACTTCACCACAGGTTGGCCTCACACTGGTTGGCTGGTACTCTAAAAGCTTCCTGACAGCCATATTAATTTTGATTTCTATTTAATTTTCCACCTCACAAAGCAGTACCAGGGAGAGAGAATCTGGCGATACCATTTGAATATAATCTATTAATCAGCAGCCTGAGGATATGTGGGACTTCTTTGCAGCAACATGATCTTCATCTTCAGCCTTCCTAATGTTTGCATTGCTGCCCCAGCCTTGCAAGTTGACCTGAAACAGCTTGCCTGTTTCCTTGTGTGTGTCCAGTTTCAGAGCCCAGCTGTCAGCTTGTGCAAGTCTGTCAATTAGGATCTCAAGGGTTTGGGATGGGGTCTGCAGCCTTTTGAGAAGCACAATCTAACACTAACCTCCAAATTCCTTCTCATAATTGAGCATTCATTAGTTTGAAAGAACAAAAGCAGGCATTCTCTATTATAAAGCAGAGGTCAAAACCTGTGGCCATGTTTTGTTTGGCCTGCAGAGTGTTTAAATATTGAGAAATTTCACATAAAAATACGGATTTCCGGCTTCTCTTGGAAAATGGGAAGAGATGACACTCTGGGACTGCTGAGTAACAGCTACCCCCTTCAGATGGAGTTTGTCACCACTACCTGAAGTTTCATCTGCTGAGGTCATGGATGCCATTTGACTGGCTTGTGCAGGGATCTAAGTTAGCACAACCTGGTTCTAAAACCACATTTCCCTTCTTTAGAATGAGGAGTGGATTGAATCCAGTACAGACATGGGAGAGAATGTGTCTCAGAGGGTAGGCATAGTGCCGTTTCTATCCTCATGTTCCCAACACCGTTAATGCCTGGTACATAATAGATGCTTATCACTTTTTTCTTACATGGATGAATAAATGACTAGCTCCCAGGAAAAGAGTGGATTTCTGAGTGACAAGAAACCTGTTTAACAGCCACAGAAATCTAGGCTTACTAATGCTTCAGCAGCTTTTTGAATGATTGGTGCTGCTCTTTATTTGCAATTTGGTAAAGATCTTCCCTACTAACACAAAGTGATTCTGAATCTTGTTTAAAATTCTAGGAGCAAATGTGTTGGTTTTCTAGGATTTCATCAGAAATGAAAAAACAATATGTAAAGCTAACCTAGTCAGTCAACTGCTTAAGTTTTCCTCAGAAAGATGGATGATCTATTTGAAAAGCTGCAAGTTTCAAATGTAGATAGAATTAAGCCCACCATCATACACAGCAAATGGTGTTGCTAAGATGCACATGTTAAGGTTGTTTGTGAGGCCTTCCAGACTTTTTGGTTCCATCTTTGGACTATTATCAAGTGAATGAGCTTGGTGAAAGTGCTAGAAACTTCCTCAATCTTCAATATCTGACTCCACAGGGCCTTCTTATTACCTCTCTGGCCCTCTGAAGACCAACTGTAAATGTGGGGGGACGGTTGGCAGGAGGTGTCAGAAGGTTAAAATCCTGCTAGACATTGCTACATGAACAGAATCATGGCAGTCTCTACTAGAAGTTTTTGGCACACAGATAGAGCACGAGAATTTGGCCATAATCAGTAAGAATCATTAGTCCTTTTCTAAGAAAATGAGCCCTCTCAATTTCAAGGTTAGCATCCTGGCACATAGTATGTGCTTAATAAATATTTGCTGAATGAATAAATGAAGAGGAGGGAAACACCCAACCAGGGATTTGGTGATAGATTGAGTTGAGTTCAAGTTTCAGGGATAAAAGTGGGATGTAAAGACTGAAAACTCTACTCCTTACTCTGGCTGGAGCTCTTTGCAGCTCCAGGTACTTTGGGTGGGTCTGTCACTTCCAAGGTCACAGACCCACCCAAATTCAGGGGAAGGACATACAAGCCCCAACTTCCCTGATAGAAATGTCAAAGTCATACTCTAAGAAGGGCAAGAGGGATGGGAAACACTGCTGTTGCTATTTTTGCTAAATACAATCTGCCATACTGTAGTAGATGTGTCTCCTAAGTAGCCTGTGTTAAACTCCACTGAGCCCTTATAAGATTCTTATCTGCTTCTTATTACACTGTGAGCTCAGTGAGGGAGGGACTGTGACTGATTCACCTTAGCATATATTTCTAGCACAGTGCCTGGCATTCAGAAGTCATTCTACACTTATTTGTTGAATTGAATTGAATAGAAAAGAAGAAACAGAAGAATTCTTGGGGTCCCCTTTCATCCTTGCTATTGATGGCATAAGGGAAGTCTCATCAGGGTAATAGAAGATGAGTAAGGGAAAGGTGCCCAAATACCTTTGTGGGGCCCGAGTTTATTCCCTAAGTTCATCATATGTGGCAGGAGAGTATTGAATACCTGATGCTTCCCAGGCTGTGTACATGAAGGAACCACAAAAATCTTGACTAACTTCATAGTTCTTTTTTTCTTGAGCTTTTAAAAAAACATTATTTTATTTGCTCCCTTATTATCTCTGTGCCATAAAAATGGTAAGCATTAGTTTGTCCAAGGAGCTATGTTATTTTACAGACGCACACTTATGTAGTATAGCAGAAACGACAGTAGACAAGGGTTTAGAAAACCTGGACTTCTGTCTTAGTAGAAGATGTGTAGCTCTGGCAATGCAGATAGTTTTTTTGTGTCTCAGTTTGCAGGCCCCTGTGAAGTGGGAACAAAAAAGGGAAGGAAGGCATGCCTACCTCACAAAGTTGTGGTTTTTTTTTTTTTTTTGAATAATGCTTTTTAAACTGTGAAGCAATATGCAAATGTGAGGTGCTATTATTACAGGATGTGGTGGTTCTAAAATATGTCCACATAGTCTCTGACATGCTTTCTTTTAAAATGTTGAGACTAATTCTCCTCCCTTTAAATGTGGGTTGAGATTAGTGACCTGTTTCTAAGGAGCAGAATGTGGCAGATGTGACATCTGTTTTCTGATGCAAGGTCCAAAAAAAGACAGGTCTGCTTGGCTTTTACTCTCTCAGATCATTCACAAGTCAGCTATCAGGTCGTGAAGACACTTGAGCAGCATGTGGAGAGGCCCATGTGAGGAAGAACTGAGGTCTCCCACCAGCACCAACTTGCCAGCCATCGGAATAATCCTAAAAGTGGATCTGCCAGTCCCAGTCAAGGTTTCTTTGCATGACTGTGACCTCATAACAAGCTCTAAGCCAAAATTGCCCAACTAAGCGGCTCTTGAGTTCCTGACTCACAGAAACTGTGAGAGAGACTTAATGTTTACTTTTGTTTTAAATTACTAAGTTTTGGGGTTATTCATCACACAGCAATAGGATAACCAGCACACAAGAATATGTCCTACTAACTAACCAGCAGTAATGCAGACATTTCTGTTTCTCTGGTCATGTGATGGCTTAGTTTTGATCCATACCCACTCTTAACTGTTTCTAGTGACTAATACCATTCATGTGTGAGGGGGTATGTGGGGGAAAGCAATCCCTGCCTTTGGTGAGAATGATACTAATTTGATTCTATACCTTTAAGTAAGTATTCTTTGAACACCCTCACCTAGGAATTAAAAATGCTTAATACTATGTATGTATATTTAATAATGTATATAATAAAACATAATATATATTTTATTTATATATTTATAATGTATATATGATGTATATTTTAACATAAATAGGAAGAGAAAAAAACCAAGCAAAATAAATAAACAAAAAACAGATGACTAGAAGCCAAAGCAGAAGTGGAGACTACGAAGGTGGACTCCCGGGAAATGATTTCAGCATCGACTGAATTCTGCCCAATTCTGCAGCTCTTGATGACTATGTTATTTACACTTGAGGGGCTCAGGTTTGGTTTCTGGAATCTTTATCTCAACTGGGCTCTTTCTCACCTGGATGGTGGGACTCTCCATTCAACACTCACAACACACAATCCTATTTCTGATCCTGTTTTCTAAAAACGGCAATAAGTTTACCCTTGGCTACCACATTATCTGCCACAGCCCTTGATCACCTCTCCAAATCCTTTCATTCATCTGTGGGCCAGTAGGTCTGGTTATAGTTGGGTGTGGTGCCTGGTTCTGCACAACAGAAAAAAAATTTTCTCTGGGCAATGACTTACCAGCTAGCATAAAGAATCATCTGCATATTACCTCGTTAATCACCTGCTTTAATCCACTCAGCTAACTGGCCCCATCACCAAAAAACCAAAAACCCATTAATTCTGATGAGTAGGCATAAAGATTCTGAAATCTGAAGGTCTCTGGCAAGGACTCAGAAGACCGGAACTCCAGTTCTGGCTTGGTCACTTAAGCAGTAGTTGTCTCATCCCCAATTCCCCCAATCCCTACTCTCCCTGTACCAAGATTTGAAACACCCTAGGAGACTGAGCATGAAGGTGTGACTGTTTAGCGGTTGCTCAAGATACACCTGCTATCCAGAGAAATAGCCATTTTTCATTTGCCCTGTTGCCAACCCACCAATCCTTCAAAGAATAACATTCATCCCCTTTTCCCTACCCCTAAAAAATCTCCAAGGGAAATATAATACACTTTTTAAAAATCCACTCGTTTAAAAGGAGTGGATACCTGCTCTTCATATACCTGCAGTCCTCTTTCCTAACTTATTAATTGGTTGGAACAACCCTGGATAAAACAGCTAACAGAGATTTAGTGATGTTTTAATGGATACCTCATTCCTGTCTTGCCCAAGATTACTCTGGGTTTCTGACGGCAGGACGGCCGCAGCACACACACAGGCACTGGCTGTAGAACAACACAGGAGAGCTGTCACGCTTTGTTTTTCTGCTTGTTAAATCCGAATTCTCCTAATTAGTTTTCCTGCCCACTAATGCCTGGGATGACAATGGTGCAGGGATCAGGGGTGCCGAGAGGCTATGAATACAAGTTCCTTGAGCTTCTGAGGCTTGGAGACTGGTGACTTGGTTGTGGGCACCAAGACACTGTGTTCCTGTGGGCTGTGGATTCAAAGACCTCAACCCCTGTGTGAATAAAGGTTACTTCTTTGGTGAAAGGGCAGCTGTGCTGGGTGTCCACTTAGGCTAGGCCTTTGTCTGATGATTTTGAATAGCACCCACAGGGAATAAGATTTTCTGATTTTGTGTTTGCTTAGCTCGGCAGGGTCATGCAAAATAACTCACATAACTTCCTTGAAGAATTCAGCAAAGTACATTTCTTATAAGTTGCCTCAAAACGTCTTAAACATTGCTTTTCAGTGACTGCACTTGCCAGTTATAAAATACTAGAAAACACTAGAAGCAGGGCCACCATTTATTTGTCTTAATTCTTTAGAAGCTATTTTGGACAAATGTTTAGGGCACACAGATGACAGTACTTCAGCAATGTGGATTTGGCAGCTAGTAGAAAAGGTTAACTGAAAAGTTAGCTGTCCAGGGATGTTAAGTGTTTAGAAAGCTTGCAATATTGAAGAACTCACCAGTATCTTGACATCTAAAAAGCACACATTTTTATTTGGTTTTAGAATTCTGTGTATTGTCATTTTACAGATTAGCATATCTACTTTTGTTTTGTTTAGGGACTAATACGAAATTAATTAGTTTGCTTTCCTGTTGGGAGAGAGCTAGTAAGGTCAGGTTAATGTATGTATGTACTTATGTTTTCATTCATTCATACATATATACATCTATTCATTTATGCATCAAGCATTTATGTGCCCCATAAGTCATGCTAGTTACTCATTTTAAATGTTTTTACCTTAATATAAACAAATAGCTCCAACAGTTCTAGGCTTTCATTTGATTACTCCTCCCACTTTTCATGGCTTTTGAGAACTGTGGGTTTTCCCTTCTGGCGTTCTTCCCATTTCACATCTTTTTAGTAAGTATTCCAAATTCCTTTCTTTCCATCTTTTCCCCCCCTCATTAAAACTTATCTGTTGAAATTGCTCTCCTCAAAGACTGTACTGCGTTTTCAACTTGTTAAGACAAATGGATTTGTGCCAAATTACTAATAATTTATTCTCGGGTAATATTTTCATATTAAGTAGAATCTACACTGCCTTAACCTAAAGGTAGGGTTTAGCATGGAAATTTAGGGCCTATGGAAAATGAACAATGGAGAAATCACTACTCAGATCATCCCACGAGAGGGGTGCTGGATTGGGGGCTGTTAGGTGGTAGAGGGTAGAGGGAATGGGTAGTGAGGGGCTACTCTAACCAACTACCTCACCCATGGGATCAGCCAGTATCCTTTCTCACAATTCATGTACAAACAGAACCATTCAATACTTAACTTACACATGCCCCAAAGGTGAGTAACACCAGATGAGTTAGTCATTAATATACACTTTAGGTTTTGTCACAAGAGCACAAGTAGACAGAATTTGAAGTCAAATCTGACCTTTGCTTCAGCAAGTAGAAGGGACTTCAGAAGAATTTTCCTATCACTTACATGGTCCAAAGAATGACATTAAATCAGGTCCTGATTTGCTCCTTAAGAACAACTAAAGAACTCTTGAACATTATCTTACACATAGTAATGTATTTTACTGGTAAAATTTGGAAACTTCTTATCAGTGTTAAAAGAACTGGTAAGTAGGGATGGCTTGTCACACATTTAATCAGGAAGGGGATAACTAATACAGTGAGCAACTACACTGAGAATTGTGGTAAATATGCTGAGAATTGTGGTACTGTTCCAGCTATTTCATTTGAAAATTATCTTTTTATTGCATTCCTGTCTTAAAGACCTCTCATGGATAGACTGAAAATCTTGAAGTTTTAAACCAGGTAAAAGCTCTTAAAAAGCACTGTCTTGACTTCTCCATTCAAAACATGCTCCAATACCTGTCCATTCATTCACAAATGCATAGTCATTGCTTGCCAAGTCCTTTATAAAATCACTTCATCAGTTAAAAAAAAACACTATGCATTCACATCTCCTTAAAGAAAGTTTCGGTTTATAAGATTTTTTTTTTTTAAATAAAAGAAACAGTATATTCAAATTACATTCAAAGAGTACAGATTGAATATGTTTTCCTAACGATATCTACTAAGCTGAAGAGAAATTCATTTGAAATTCCGAAGTCAAGTAATGAGTGAATCAAGTCTGTGCCTCCCTGAGCTCCCAGGATCTGGAGAGCTTCTGCTTCCAGTCTATACCCCTTTGTGACCTAATTCCTAGACCAGGAGGATACTGGGTTCTATTTTATTCATTATGGCTCAAATGCTGCCAACTGATTACAGTCAGCTAATGACTGTATGCAGTCTAATTACCACATTTTAGATGAGCTAGTAATATTGAGGGGCAACTTAATTATTGGTGAAATAAACAGACAATTAGGGATGCAGCACCAGCGTAAATTACTAATTTTGTTAATAACTGGCAGTCACTGTGCAGTCGACAGGCGACTACAACTCCCAGAAAACTGAAGGGAGTCCCCTTTGCTAAGCAATGTCCATCTTTGCTATTTATTTCCTCACATACAAGTACACAACAGTAAGGGGACATGCATGCAAAGAGTCCATTAAATTCGAATTTACTAATTCGAATAATTAGTAAAGAGCAAAAAATTATTTTGAATGTAACATTGGAAGTGTTAAGATACTCTGCAGTCTTCAGTAGATTGATGAATTGAGTTTATGTGTAAAATCTTAGGGACTGTTACTTCTTAAAAACGAAACTAGAGGAGACAAGAAGGGAAATTTTTTTGGTACCAGAATTTCTTCAGTGTCTTTAAGTATTAGTAATATTTTATGTACCATATTATTTTGAAACCATATATAACCAAATTATAAATCCTCCTTACCACGTTTATTAAATTCTTACCTTTATTTTGAGAGGAAAATGTCTTTTTTTTTAATAAAAGCTAATGGGAAAATCAAATTCAATCAAGAGAAATTTGTAGGAAGAAATCTGTGTCTTTAGGACGAATATTTGTGTTATTGTTTTTCAGGTTCTATAAGTCTTCATTCACTTGCTTTAGTTTATCTGTTGTTTCCCTGTAAAATCTATAGACTTAAATTCATTTTTCTCTGGTTATTTTGTATGATAGGTCTGTTTTCAGAGAACCTCTATTTTAGGGGTAAGGAGGGGCGATCAAATATAGGGGAAAATAATTTCTTAGAAAATACCTAAAGCTGACATGAAAAAGGACAATGAAGCAGCCAGGGCAAGGACAAAATGGTACAGAATGATGTGGGGGTGTCAGGTGGGCCAGTCAGGAAAGGTGAGCTTTTCTGCTACTACTAATACACTTCTTTCAGAAAGCATAGTTTTTTTTTTCACTTGTGTTTCTGTTCCTTATATATTTGTACGAATAGTTTGGATCCAGAAAACATGCATGAAATTTAGTCACAAACTGAGAGAAGATGGGGCATGCTCCTGCTAGCTAAGATGCAGACAGACCAAAAACTAAATCCAATTTAACCCATCTCAGCAGAAAACATAATTGAATTAAACTTCCTCTAAATATGATAAGTTTGGGGCTCTTAAAGCCAGGCACAAAGAACCAGGTTAGAGTGAGCTGTTAAGTAAATGGATGCATTGAGCTCTAGTTTGATAAGCTGTTGATTGCCTCTATCACTTTACTACCAAGGCTGAAAACTGATTAAGCTGCTTATGGGGCTCCAGGGACTAATGCTCTGGCCCACCAAGAATACTGCTGCCACTGATTTAAGTAAGCTGCTTGGCATGTACGGTTTGATTATTACAAGGAAAAAAAAAAAAAAAGAAAGAAAGAAAGACAAAAAAAGAAAAAAGAAGGCAGCAGGGCATAGGAAAGCTTTAAAAAGCAGGCTTTATTATTGCCAAATGGATGAATTACTTTGACATCCTAAAATGAATACAGAATTACTCTGTATCTGATATCAAAACTTTCTCTTTATCTGATATCAAAACTCGTTTTTGAAAGGCTTCCTCAAAGAGTACTCACTTTAGAGTCCACCCATTCTATTTTAAACCACCTTTATAAGAAAGTAAAGGGGACTTTAAACATACTTCTCAGAGTGTGGGTACTCAGACACTATAATGAGGGAGAGTCCCGGAAAATAGATAAATGTATAGTGGGTGTTTTAATCGTTTCTTCTTCTTGAAAACCACTCGAAAATTGCAATTAAAAATATACACCTTTCCACCGCAGCAGCGGATCATGGCTGCAAGACTATGTAGTACAGGGCTTGGGCAAAAGACTGACAGGGTGGGGGTGGGGGGTGATATGTGTAAAATAAGTTTACCCATGATGCCTACTATCCTTTCAGACCTCTTCAACTAAACACTCTATAAATGATTTTTGCTATTAATGACTTCCCTATTTCTAAGGGACAGGGAGTATAAAAGTTTTAATGTTTTAAATTTTTAAAAAATCCCTGAAATGTAATTTAGAGTCTGAAAAATGACTGAAGGGTCTGATTTCTTCTGGGCAAAACAAGAGTGGAAACAACAACAATAAAGAATCACAGTAGTTTGAGATGTTCTGAAAGTTGCCACAATTATTTCTTTGAAAGACTCTTGAAAGAATCAATACATAAATAGAGAGGAAAGTAATGCTTTCATTTAGTGTCTAACAGCTTCTTGGGAATGAATTGTTGATTTAAATGATTAATCAAAGCTTAACACTTTCAGAATTTAGGGCTGAACAGACAAAAACACTGGTTTTCTTCCTGACTATTAACCTGGTCAATTATTAAAAGGACACCTACTAATAAAGAGATGATTTTTTGATTCATATGTTCTGTTACATGGAACTATAAAAGTCACCCAACTGGGTTGAGCACAAAGGGCTTAATAAAGTCATTGCCTTTTATATATTTTTTCTTATACAATTTTTTTATTGATATTTAACTTGCATACCATAAAAATTCACTTTTTTAAGTGAATAATTTAGTGGTTTTAGTATATTCACAAAGTTGTGCAACCATTACCTTCACTACCAAATTTTAGAACATTTTCATCACCTCAAAAAGAAACCCACACCCATTAGTAGTCACTCCCTATTTCCCTGCACTCTCTAGTTTCTGGCAAACAATCTACTTTCTGTCTTTACAGGCTTGCCTATTCTGGACATTTTGTACAATGTGTTGTTTTTCGTGTGTCTAGTTTCTTTCATTAGCATAACGTTCTCAAGGCTCATCCACATTAGAGCATGCATGAATACTTAGTTTCTTTTTATTGTTAAATATATTCCATGGTCTGGATATATCACTCTTTGATTACCCCTTTGGGTTGTTTCCACTTTTTGGCTATTATGTATAAAGGTGCTATGAACATTTGCATAAAGTTTTGTATGGATAAATGTTTTCAGTTCTCTTGGGTATATGTTTACCAATGAAATTGCTTGGTCACATGGTAACTCTGTATTTAACTTTTTTGAGGAATCATCAGACTATTTTCCAAAGTGGGTGCACAATTTCACATTCTTACCAGACGTGTAGGTGGATTCCAATCTCCCCACATTCTTATCAATATTTATTGTCCTATAATATCTTTTTATACCAAGTTTTTGCATTCTCAATCAAAATTATTTGAATGTAAGGCCTTGTGATGAAAACTACCCCAAGGATGGCAGGATTCAGGTGCCATGACCATAATTAACAGCAATACCACCAAGGAGAAAAGAGAAATGATATGGTCCCTCCGACTGCTTACCTGTTGTAGGTCAGCGAGGGAATACAGGTGGATCTGTTGAAGGAGGTATTCTCTGGGGAAAATTCTGAAAATAAGGAGATACACAAGTGAAGTGTGGTGTTGCCACAAAACTCACATTTTCTGATGTATCTAAGTTTCATATAACTTCCCTCTGCCCTTTGCCTGCTGCTTCTATATCCCTCTTCCCTATACCTTCTGAGAAACCTGTAATGTTGTTTTCTCAAACATTTTTCTTCCTAATACAGATACCAGAACAGAAGTAAAAATTTGGTTTGATTTCCAGGATAATGTGAAATGCTAGTAGGGCCATATAGAGGTGTGAGCGTGAAAGTCAAGCAGCAGGGTTCTTGTACCAGCTGTGTCTCTATCACGCTGCAAGTCCTGAAATCCATAAGCTTTTCCACTGTAGAATGAGACTGATTGAACTAGATGTCTCTAAATCTTTTTTCAGCTCTATTATTCTATGTCTAAATTAATACATTTTAGAGCTGAGAAAACAAATCAGAGTGGCAACCTGTATATCTTTGTTTAGAGGTTCCTATAGCTTTGTTTAGAGGTTCCTATGGATATTGAATATCACATTAATAAACTAACCTTTCCTTTTACATGTATAGGGATGTACAGCATCCAGATAGATGACAGTGAGTGAACAGGAAAATGCAAGCAATTATGAACAAGTAGCCAGGTATCAAAGTACAGATGGTTAGAAAACACCACCTAAAACTCCCCAAACAAAACAAAACTCGTTGTGCTAGCATTTTCTCTCTTTGTCTATAAAATTTTCTTGCATTGTAAATGAAAGAAACCATCAATTTATTCAATTAATATTTATGACTGCCACTATATGCACTGTGCCAGCAACAGAAAGACAAGTATGAGTAAGACAGTCCCCGTTTCTGACCTCAAGGAGCATATAGTGAAGTGAGGGAAAGACTAATCACTACAATACAATGTGGTAACTGAAATAGAAGAGGTGTGCATGGGTACATCTTTTTGGAATCGTCTAACATGGTGGATCCCAACTCCAGCTGTCAATTAGAATCATTTGGGAGTTTCTAGAAAATAACAGGGCATGAGTAGAACCAAAAATTAGTAGGCAACTGAAACAAAACACAAACTCTCCTGTTGATTAGTGCAGTCAAAGTTTAGAATCAATGGCCAATATTTAACTCATTGGAAAACTCACCATTCAACTTTTCAAGTAAGTATGCATTACTTGTCAAATCCTAGAGATTAAATCCTTCCTTCCTTCTGTCCGTCCACTTATCCATCCATCCAACCCTATTGGTTAAACATATGTGGCACACCAAGCACTATACTAGGCCATTGAAGAAAGAACAGTGAACCAATTAGACAAAATCCCTCCCTCATGGAGGACCAGGGAAGGCATATTCTAGTTTGGAGTTTTCCTAAAATGTATGGTAGACATTGAAGAATTCTGCTGAAAAGTGTTGCCTCATCACAGGAACAAGTCTAGACCAAATAAGTGACGAAGAAATTATATTCTAGGAAATAGAATATATTTGCTGAGTCTGGGCAATCTTCAATCCTGATTAAAGCAGCATCTGTGGCAGGAAGACGAGCACAGACCCAGCTCTGCTGGGTAGGGGATAGGGAAAATGCTCAATTCCTCCAACTGGGATTAAGCATCCCTATAGAAAGGCCCTCTGTTGCGGAAGGCAGACATGGTTCTGGCCTCAAGGGATGTAACCAGTCTCTATTTTCAGTTCACACATGCAACGAGATGATCAAGAGATCTCTTACTCCTGGCACCCGGCAGTGTTAACCACCAATGACAACAGGACCTACCATGTGTTGAATACCCACTTTGGGCTTTGTACTTGAAAACATAACTTCGTTTAATCCTTACAACAGCCTTTCATGGTAATTACTACCTCTAATTTACAGAAAAGGAGACTGACACTCAGTGGCAAAGACAAATTTGTCCAGTCAAAGACTAATTTGAATGCCCAACTAGGATTCAAACCCTTCTCAAAAAGGTCCATGCTTCTTCCACTTTCTTAGGAGTAGGGAGGTAGGGCAGGAGGTGAGTGTGGTTTAAATGAATTATGAGACAAATGCAGGGTAGCATATTTATAATATTTTGTTCTTTAAAGTTCTACTCTAAAATCCTATGACTTCTATGATAGGGAGCATGCTGGATATAAGAATTATTTACAAATATTCCCAAATCATACTAGTATACCATTAGTAGAGTACTAAATCCAGCTAGTCAGTCATCCAGTCAACAAACGCTTACTAAGTGCCTAAAATAAGCTTGGCATTGGGCCAAGAGCTGGAGATGGATAAATGATCACAACTGATCAGCAACAAAGATAATTTCTAGTTTCTCCTTACTAGGCTGGTCCTTCTTACTTCCAAATACTGTCCATTACTTGTTTTTTGCACCCAGCTCCAGTTACAGTCATCTATAATACTTCTTCAGTGTTATGTGTACAACTAAAGTTAGATATGTATTTATTTTACATTTCTATGTGTCTAAATATTTTTATGTTTACATTCTCTAGCTCTTTAGAAGAGATTCTAAGCCCTCCAGAAGAACTTGATTGTCTCCTCTATATCACTCTTCAGTGTCTAATACTATAATTTACATGAGGTCAATTATAACAGGCACAAAGACCGGAAAATGCAACATATGTGGAAAAGATAAAGGAACTTGATGTTATTATGTCTGCAGAAAATGCTGTGTCCAGGAGATTTAGTGGTGTCCATAAAAATCTATATTTTTTTTTTTTTTTTTTTTTAAAGAAAGACAGAGAAGGAAGGAAGGATGGAAGGAAGGAAGGGAGGAAGAAAGGGAAACATCTTTAAACATTTTCTTATTTTATTATTATATTTTGTTTGTTTGTTTGTTTGTTTTTTACATGGGCTGGGGCCGGGAATCGAACCGGGGTCCTCCGGCATGGCAGGCAAGCACTCTTGCCCGCTGAGCCACCGCGGCCCGCCCAAAAAAAAATCTATATTTTTAAGACAGAGAATGTTAATAGCTTTTTTCCCTCTGAGGATGGAAGTTGTAACAAAAGCTTCACAATCAAATATGAGAATAAATTTCCTGAGAGGGGAGACTATTAGGTTTTAAAATAGGCCTTTTATATATGCCTTTTTGTAAATAAAAGAAGAAAAAGATTTTTGCAGTTATCTACAGGAAGGAACAGACTCTTCTGCTTACAGGAGGTTGACGTTTTAGAACACAGGGCTAGATAACTTGAGGCTTACTCTCACTGTAGTGTTTGTTCATCTTTCCTACTGAATGCGTCTTTGAGGAAGATAGAATTTGAAGACATTTTCTGAATCTTTCCTTCACACAGACTATCCACAAGTCCAGCCTGGGAAAGCCTGGGACATGGAAACTTCTCACCTGGGTAATGCTAAGGGCTTTTTCCTACATGACTTAAGTCTTAGAAGTTGTTGTTTGATGGGGCCTTTTAGGGAACTGGAGGGAACAAGTGAGAATTCCCAAAGGTCAGTCCCCTTAAGCTCTGATCTGTAGAAAGGTAGTGAAGAATCTTTAGGCTCAAGGCATGCTCAGATAGCATGAAGGTGCCTTAGGGAGGTCTGACTAGGGGAAACCAGGGTTTTGCAGGGGATGCAGAGATGAATTCTCTGCCACTTGAGGGACTCTGTTAGCTGAGCTGTTCAAATCTGAGAGGCAAAGCTTGGCATCTCCTTAAGATGTCAGTTCAGCATTATTTTTGCTATTAATGTATGCAATAAAGAGTGGATGATTATTTGCTTTTTTTTTTTGCCAGTAAACACGACTTGTGATTACCATACCTCCCACGAATTTAATGCAAATGAAATCCAGCCTTAGGGACTCTGCAACTTGTCAGTATGGCTATGGAGATAATAATTTCAGAACCTAAAATCAGCACACATTTCATTGCAATATGCAAGTGCTGAGCACCTAACATTTACCAAGTATTATAAGTATTATGCTGGGCCCTGGAGATATGGAAAAGACACTTTTTTTCCCCCATGGGCAGGCACCGGGAATCGAACCCGGGTCTCCGGCATGGCAAGTGAGAGCTCTGCTACTGTACTACCATTGCCTGCCCAAGACATAGTTTTTTATATTAGGGAATATGCAGACAGGTGGGATAAACAGACAAGTAAGCAAATTGTTACAATTTGCTATGAAAAGTGCTGAGAAAGAAGAATGTGCATAGGTGGGGAAAGCCTGCACGATATCTGGTCAAGAAAGGCTAGGGCCCTCCAAGAACAGACAAGTCAGAATTAATCTGATGATGCAGAAGGATGGGCATTCTAGGTAGAAGGAGCACAGAGGGTAGAGTGAGTATAATGCTTTCAGAGGCAGATGAAGGCGCTGCATGTATGTACATACGTGGAAGGGCGGAACTGCAGGGTAGGAGGTTAGACAGTTAGGTAGCAGTCAGATATAAGGGGTCTTGAATGTCATGTTAAGAATTTGCCCCAAAAGTATGGGGTGCCACAGAAGTGCCTTACGCAGGAGAATGACATAAAGTTGTGACTTTGAAAGTGTACTGATAGCAGAAGGGCATAGTTTTGAGACTGAAGGAAATGATATTTTTTATTTTTTTATTTTAGGTAAACTAGGTGATAAATGATAGGGGCCTGAACAGAATTAAAATAGTTGATGGGATAGATTTCCTTAGCAGAATCCACAGGCCATAATGACTAATTGAAAGTGAAGGCCAGGAAGGAAGCTGGAATTATTTATAGTTTTCTATCTAGTTCAAATAGATAGATGACAGTTCCATTTACTGATGTAGGAATAAGAAAGAGGAATAGTCTTCATCAGGAAAAGAGGACTTCAGTTACAACATTGGGGCAGGGAATTATCTCCAAGTGGAGTCATCCAATGCGTCCAAGGAGGAGATTTGTAAGCCCCCAACCTACAGGTTTTAAATGAAGCCACGAAATGAGTGAAAGCCCAGGATTTCACATAATATTGAGAAATGAAAGAATGGACCCTAGCAAAATAGTACAATTTAAGGAGTGGATGCAGGGAGAAGACTGAAGGAGCAGCTTGATAGGGAGGAGAAAAACCAGAAGGGCCAGTGTCAGGGAAGCTAAGGAAAGAGAAAATTTCAAGAAGGAAGAAAGGGGTCAAGGGCATCAAAGGCAATGGAGAAGTCAAATTAACAAGAGGAAGACTCTCATGAGGCCTGAAAAGTTCCTGCCAGATTTGGCAGACAGGAATTCATCAGTGACCTCAGAAAGAACGGTTTCAAGGGAGGAAATAGGAGACGTCAGACGCCAGAGGGGTGAAAGGTGAAGGACTGTGGATTACTCTTTTAAGAAGTTAATCTTGAAGGAAAAGAGAGAAATTGGTCCATAGCTAGAGAAGTATGTAGGACTAAGAAAGGATTCTCTTTGTAAAGATGGGAGAGACTTGGGCATATTTATATGCTAAAAGAAAGAGGCTAGTACAAAAACTGAAGTTGAAGAAACAAGAGTTACGGATAACTGAAGGAGTTCGGCCCTGGAAAGTTCTAGAGGAAATGGGAAATGGACCCAGCTGTGAGCTCTTTCAAATACACCCACACACACACATCCACACACACGTTTTCATAATTGAAATGCTTCAAGTTTCTACTAACATGGTAGACAAAAGGTAATTACTAATTTCCGCCAATATTCTCCTCAAACTTCAACACATTAAGAATGGAAAGCTACAACTAAGCTAAGTATATCGAACTTAGCAGTCTTTTGGTAAACAGGATCTTGCTGCAGGAGGGTGCTGCTTTTTGCTTTCTGATGAGACTGATGTGTTTAGAGTTTTCTGCTCTTTAAGTGACCTCATGCCCTGGCAGGCCTATTAATCATGAGGTCTGGCAGGTTTTCTTGAGCCAGCCAACCATGCAGACAACCCTGCTCACGCCAATGCAAGTTCATCTGGTTGGCTCTGACACCCCACCCAAAAGACAAATGTGATAAGGAGAGTCAACTCCACATGTCACTCACTCACCAGAAGAAACAACCACATCACTGCCAGATAGCAGCACCATCAGTTCTCTGGCACCAAGGAATACCAAAGAACCCTGCTAAAGGATCATGAAAATCAACCAGCAATATTTCTGGTACATTTTCTATTTTATCATCTTTAGAATTGTCTAACACACTGGAAAGTAACTGAGGATTCGTTTATGAATGGCTATAATGAATAAGGTGAAAAAAGATGAAAATTAAAAAGGAAAAATGTAATATATGCAGCTGGTTATATATTGGGGTCAAAAAAATAAAGATAATTGCCTATGGAATCAAAAGCAGCAGTCTTGACAAAAACTGATGGGGGGCCTCATCCACTTTTGTGCTACGACTCTAAATAAAAAAAATCAAGATTCATTTAACCTCACTCATTTTTTTTTAACTTTTTTTTATTGTATAGTATAACATATATTAAAGCAAAGAAATAAAAAAGTCATAGTTTTCAAAGCACTCTTCAAAAAGTGGTTACAGCATAGGTCCCAGAGTTTGTCAAGGGCTACCATACGATCCTCTCATATTTTTCCTTCTAGCTGCTCCAGAATATAAGAGGCTAGAGGGCTTAAGTACTTTTTTATCATCACCATGGACCTTTTTTCCTTCTTTTTTTGTGAACAATAACATATATACAAAAAAGCTATAAACTTCCAAACACAGCACCACAATTAGTTGTAGAACATATTTCAGACTTTGATGTGGGTTACATATCACAATTTTATAACCTCATTCATTTTTGAGGACTTCACCTCAGCTCTGCCAAGTACTGATGCTCACAAGAGAAAGGAGATTGGGTCAGGCTGTGAAGTAGGCAACCCTTTGCAGGATTTGATGGATTTAATGATATTATCATTTCCTGGATGTTCAGTTCTTAAAGGTACACAATTGGTACACAATTGTTTTAACCCAAAGGTTAAAACAAAAAAGAAAAAGTTTGTAATGAAAATATCTTAGTGCATGCTTTAAAGAAATGACCCCCAACATATACACACACACAATAAAAAGATAACACCAAAAGCAAAACTCAAGGTTTTAATTCTAAATGATAAGGACCTAAAGGAAGAATACGGGTTAAAGTGCATAAGGAATAATTTTAAAAGGAAAATCATTTGTTCATGCAATACCCTTATATTTTCCAAGAATACATTTACTTCAGTGTAGATAATTTTCAACTGAGTTGAAAGAGCCATAGTTGTCCTTCCTTTGTAGGGCACATGCACCCACTCTGAAATCAGCAAACAACCCTGTAAGCATCTCCAGGCAGATGTAATTTGGTGTTCTTGATATGAGCTGCAAACTTTTGCTGAAATAGTTACCTTAGGCCAGTTGGGGACAGGACTAATACATCTAGCCATGTTCCCAGCTAATGGAAAAACAATTTTAAATTAAATGCAGATATTTCTATAGCAATCCCCATGGAAGAAACAATCTTCAATCATTTCTCTAGGTAACATCATTGTGCTAATTTCATTGGTTGAAAAAGTGGCAAGTTTGCATCAGATACTATTTCTTGACAGACAGTTATCAGAAATAAGTGTTTCTCTTACCTGCTCATTCATAAATTGTGCTTAAATTTCTTAGCAACAACTTAAAGCCTGGAGTAGAAGTAGATGGAAGTAATTTTAGTTGTGATTATCCTAGGGTCTGATCATAAAAATGTGAGACATCATGGTTCTTATAGATCTTAGCTGAAGTTCTATAAGGTACTTTTTAACGGTTGTAAGGATATAATACTTTCCTGCGATAAGTTTTATTTTCATGTCGTCTCTTAGAAAATGATTTTAGACAATTTATTCATATTATAATTATTCTTATAAGATAAAATCACTTTCTTACTTTCTGAAGAATTTCTTAGTAAAGAGCTATATGTATATAACACAATCAAATTAATATGTAACATCCCAGAGTCTGTCTTCAAAGTTTATTACTCTGATTAGTTTTTTTTGCATGGGCAGGCACTGGGAATCAAACCTGGGTCTCCAGCATGGCAGGCAAGAACTACTCTGATTAGTTTTTCATGACACTGTCTTTTGCCGTTAGTAGCTCCCTTTTAGGTTTGCTAATATTGGTAGTTCACATATAAACATATTTGCTGAATGAGATCTCTGGAGTAAATGAAGAAAGGGGAGGAACTATTAGGAGATTAGGAGGCTAGAAGACTTAAAAACCATAATTCTATAAGTCATTTAAGGGAAAGGGAACTCTTGAAGTAGAATGAAAAAAACAGTTGCATTCAAAAAGTATCAAAATAATATCCTGTATTTTAGTAGTTTCTGAGTTGATAGATTCAAGAAGTTAATCTGCTATGGGATACTTTTAATTAGCTAACTTGAAAATTCAGTTACAAAACTCCAGCTAATATTAAATCTTACAGAGAACCTAAGAGCTGTATTCATTTACTGAGCTTAAAGAAGTGTTATCTGCATACTTGAAGGGCTAATAATTACTGTTTTTTAATGAGACTAATTTAGTGATAATATTGTTGCTAAAATGGGCTTGTTCTTCTAAAATTCAATACCAGCCAGACTTTGTTGGCTAATAATTAACCGCATATTTACATTTCAGATTTTAATATAGCATATTCTTTATATGTACTTTAGAGACATAGGAAGCTCAGTTTGTGTAGACTGTATATTAAGAATAAAGCTATTTTAAGAGGTATGTGCTATGTAAACCACCCTCCTAAATTAAGCTTATTTGATTCACAACAGCATGCAATCTTTTCTCTATAACATGTAATCCTTCCCCCTAATGTACCCTGATCCTTTTCTGGGGGAAAGAAGGGAGTATTGCTATGAAATGATCTCTACCAGCTCATTTATCATGAGCTCACACAATCTTTTGTTGAGTACACTGAATAAAATCCTTATTTACTTTTTTCAAGATCAATGTTAAATAGGAATATCAGTGGCACATCAATGGTAAATGCTCATACATCAAAACACCATTTTCACTCAGTGTTTCATAATGCTGTAGATAAATATTTAGTGACAAAAAGATGTTGGCAATATACTAGGTGAAAAAATTGAAGTAAAAATACAATGAACAGTAAGAAACTGTTTTAATGGGAAAAAATCATCTGCAGATGAAAAAGTCTGGAAGGATATGCACCCAAATGGTAGGACAATGGGTGGCTTTCATTTTCTTATTTTTTTCATTGATGAGCAATATTCTTTCATAAGAAAAAAACAAATTTGACCAAATTGGGTGGGCAGAATCTTGGTTATGGTACTTTATTCATTTAATTAATTTATTTATCACAAGATTTAATAAGCCCCCACTAGATGTCAGGCATGGTTTGAGGCTCTGGGGTTACAGCAGGTAAGCAAAACAGATAAAAAGCCACGACCTTATAAAAAAGCCATGATCTTATGTAGCTTACATCTAGCGGGGAAAGCAGGGCCACTGCTTACGACTACATGGGTTGAATAAAGCAAAGCCTCCATATCTATACATTATGGTCTCAGAGTAGAAAAGTGGCAAAACAAAATACCATGTTACATTGTGATCTGCAGAGAAAGAAGACAGGGAGTGGGTATGTGTGTGTGGGAGGAGAGGGGTTGCAATTTAAAACAGGGTGGTTAAGGAATACATCATTAAGGTAACAGCTGTATAGAAACCTTAAGAAGGTAAGGAAGTAATTTATGCACTTGTCTTAGGGAAGGAATAGCAAGTATAAAAACTCAGGTATGAGCTCATTTGGTATGCCTGAGAACCAACAAAAAGGTCAGAGAAGCTGGATCACAGTGACAAGGGGAAAAATTGTGGGAGAGGATGGCAGAGAGATAATGTGGGATGAGACCACGTATAGCCTTGGCTTTTACTGGGAGTGGGAGATGAAGCTGTTTGATAATTTGGACCAGGATGACATCATCTAATTTACACATTAATTGCGGTTATTAAGAATAGACTGAAGGAGGGCCAAGGGTAAAGTAGAGAGAAACCAGAAGCTACTGCAATAATTCAGGTGAAAGATGACTGTCTTAGACCAGAGTAAGTAGTGCTGGAAGTGGTAATGAGTGTATAAATTTTGAAGGTGAAGCTGCCAGGAATTGTTTTGGATTGGATTTGGAATGTGAGAAAAAGTTGTTTGACCTGAACAACTGGATGGATAGAAGCACCATTTAGTAATATGGGGAAGACTGCAGGAGGGGTAATTTGAACAGGAGTGGGGTGTGGGTAGAGATATTAGAAGCTTAATTTTGGACATACAATATTTGAGATGCTATGAGACATCCAAAGGACATTTCAACCTTTAGACTTAGCCTCACCTTCTGTGACTCACTAGAAAACCAACAGTTTTTCATGGAGTAATAGGTAAAGAAGTGGGAAGGGAGTCTTGGTAAATCTCATGGTATTTATGGGACTGGTCTAGGAGAAGCAATGAAAGTTCCAACAGGATACACATATGTATTTTTTTCTAGTACTCACCAGGATAAATAATGTTGTTAATAAAAATGAAAATCTTTATTTATGATAGAAATTTATCTCCACTTAGAAAAACTGCCATTTTGGTGGGAACTAATGCTTTATATAATCATAAATTCAAAAAGAATATGGGAGAATCACCTTTTGAAAACTAATGCTGCTATAATCATAATTTCAAAAAGAATGTGGGAGAAACACTTTTCGTATTTTCTCAAGACTCCCAAGTCAAACCTCTAAGTTGTTTTAGAATGGTTTAAGCCAAAGACTAAACTTGATGACTTGTAGGACCAAATGTTCTCCAAGAACCAACACGTTTCTGCTCTAAGCAACTGGGAAAACACTCTTTTCAACATTGCCTATTGGCTTCAACTAGTGTTACAGAGAAACTAGTTTCAAATTTATACCATAATATGAACTTTCTATTCATTAGGCACCCTAATTCCTCAAATCATCTTTTTTTTTTTTTTTTGATGATAGGGAATGGGAAACTGGAAGTATCTATGTAAAAATCCTAGAGCTTCTTTCTAGTACTGGATGGTTTCACCTCAGCACTTAGAGAAGAAAATATGGCTTAAATCAGGGTTTCTGAAATGCTAGTCCATTTCAGAATGGACTAGATTGGTGCCAATTTGGTTAAAAGTCTTTAGCAGTTCAAGGTAAAATGAGAAAAATAAGAATAGGAAAATGAGTTTGAAATCCATTTGATTAAAAAAAAAACCGCTCAATATTACAAGGCTGTTTGCCTATTTTTTTAAAAAAGCTGTTACTATGCTCTTATATGAAATGATGATAAGAAATAAATAGCAATGTTTTGTTTGTTTATATATCTTTTTTGGCAAAATAAGACACGTACAGGACGACTCCATGGCTATATCCATACTTTTGTTTAAATTTACAGGTCTGTGAAACATCAAGGCCTACCATATGCTGACCTAAGAGAATGCACTTGTTATTGCTAAGCCAGTTGTTATGCCTGGATCTCCATGGTTTATTGAACCTACCAGTGAGCTCAGGAGTGTGTGTGTCAGCAACCTTTCTTCCTCATTCAGGGACACTACTGCCTGCCTCTTCCTTGCCTTCCTTCAACTCTCCTAGATGATCTTAATCAAGGCTTCAGGAGAATTAAACGTGGTCCTCCTAAACAGTCTGGAAGGCTCTGGGCATCACCATCAACAGCAAATGTGATGGGAAAGCAGCAGCAATTTAAGCATTAGAGCACCTGGTTCCTACTGTGGCCTCAGCTGTTCACTAGCTTTTTGTTGCCTTGGGAAAGTCACAGAACATCTCTTTGCAAACAATGGTACAATTTTAGCCTTTAAGAGGCTCCCAATTTAGCTGCCAATAGGATATGCACACAAGAAGATTAAAACCAATTCAACCAGTACCTGAAACTGCTGAACTGTGCTCCAAGTAGCCTTGATTCTTGAAGACGATTGTATAACTATACAACTTTTACAATATCACTGTGGGATTGTGAAAACCTAGTGTCTGATGTTCCTTTCTATCCAGGGTTTGGACAGATAAGTAAAAAAAAATAAATAAATAAAAATAAGGAAAAATAAATAAATAAATGTGGGGGGTAAAAAATTGGGTAGATTGTAATACTGCGGTCAATGACAGGGAGGGGTAAGGGTTATGGGATATATGAGTTTTTTCTTTTTATTTTTTTTTCTGGAATGATGCAAATGTTCTAAAAATGATCATGGTGATGAATACACAACTACATGATGATATTGTGAACCACTGATTGTATACTGTGGATGTACTGTATATGTGTGAAGATTTCTCAATAAAAATATTTTTAAAATAATAATAAATAAATAAAAACAATTCAACCACTTCACTGCCAAATGAGTGGTCCCAATGAGCCAAGATGAAAATCAGCGAAAGGCTCAAACCCTGAGGACAGGTGGAAAGAGGTGGGACTTAATCTGACCTTAAAGTAACAATAATCTTTGGTCAAGTTGAGAGGACTGGTAAGCTTGGGTTAGGCAGCTAGAAGGCAGGTGGTGTGTCAAGGAAATGAGCATATCATTTCAGCTGGGGGAGGGATGTGATCCATTAGGGACATAGTGGAAAATCGGGGCAGGTAGCATGTGGTTCACACAGGGATGAAGCGGAAGATGAAGGTGTACATGTATGTCAGGGTCAAATAATGGTGATCCTCAAATACCAAACCAAGGTGTTGCTTTATCTGGCAAGTAGCTGAGTTATATACTGCCCAATAAGACCACAGTATAGCCATGTATATGTTATAGGGCTTGAAGAGGGAGGCTGTGGGAGGTAGGATTCCCAGTTAGGAAATTATGGAAATAAGGTGATAAAAGTAGAGAGTAGAGGTGTGGCAGGAGAATGAAAAGGAAAGGATGTGAATAGCTCCTTTGGGAAATTTAAAGTGGAACTTTTGGACCATACCAACATTTGAATTATGGGTGACTAAGAGAATAATGCTATATTAACAGAAAGAGACTTGACCATCAGTGGATATATTTTTCAGGGAATAAAAGACATTTCAATGGAGCTGTTTAGTAGGCAACTGGAGAAAATGAGCATGGATGATCTCCTTAAAGAACAAAATTGGGCTACTGTTTATGATTGTGCATGCTGCCACCTTCTAGTTATTGTAGATTTATATAGGGATCATGACTATTTCCTTGTAGATGACAATAAAGTGTCCTGAGGAAGGGGGACATTTTGCTAACTTGTACAAAGCTGCGGCATTAACTTTTGTCAGGACTGGAGGAGAATGCAGAAAGACAGCTGTGGGGGATGGCCACTCCTACTTTTAAAGAGTGTGAAGAAGGAGTGGAGGCAGCAAGGGACAGGCCCAGAATGGGATGTAGTACAAAGAAGTGTAGGGAGAAGAGAGTAAGAGAAGAACAGTTGGCCAACAATGCCCCAAAAGTCAAGGCAGTGAAGGCCCCAAAGTTTCTGATACAATGGTCAGGAGGTCAGTATTCATGAGGCTGCACTCCACAATTAGTCAGCCAGGGAACAAGTAAGAAGAAACTGGAAAAGAGGAAATGGAGACATTTCAGAGAAATTTACAGTAAAAAGAAAGCCTAAAATAAGAGGGAGTTGAGCAGGGGAAGGTGTTTTTGTTTTTTAACATGTTAGGGCTGATGAAGAAAACTGGAAACATAGACATTAAATATGCTAGAAGGAGGGGGTAGGGGGATAAAGGAGCAAAGTCCCTGAAGTATCACCACTGAAGGACCAGGGTCCACATCTTCTATCTACTCTGCACAGAAAGGCCTCAGAATATCAGCTCTTCAATGTCTCTTGGCTTGTCTTTCTTTTGCCTCTTTCCGTCTGTTCATTTCTTGCCCATCCTTCCCTGAATCTTGATCTTCTTATAATAAAAACCATGGCAGCTAACAGTTACTGAGCCCCTTCTTTGTGCTGGTATTAACTCTATTATTCCTCAGAATTTCTCTATGAAGTAGTTATTATTATTTCCACTTCCAAGTGAGAAAATTGGCTCTGGGCAATTAGAGATAGAGGTGAGCTCTGAGCTCAGGCAGTCTGACTTTAGGGCCTACAACAACCATTTCAGTTTACTCTCTTACTTGGCTTCCTCTTCTTGGATTTGACAACTGTGATGGTAAGGTTCATGTGACAAGTTGGACAGTTGTCTGGTTAGGCAAGCACTGGCCTATCTGTTGCTGCAAGGACATTTAGTGGTCTTAAATTATCAGTATGTTGATTGCATCTATGGCTGATTACATCTGCAGTCAGCTAAGGGGAGTGTCTTTCACAGTGAGAGACATTTAACTTAATCAATTGAAGGCTTTTAAGGAGGAGGTGATGGCTTCAGCAGTCAGAAGAGAGAACTTTCCATTTCTACTTCAGCCAGCCAGCCTCTCCTGGGGAATTCACCGCAGACCTTCATCAGAGTGCCAGCTTGCAGCCTGCCTATGGAATTTCGACTTGTGTATCACCACAGTCACAATCACACTTATATAAAATCTCGTACTATTTACATATCTCCTGTTGGTTCTGTTTCTCTAGAGAACCCTGACTAATCCAGTAACCTAGCTCTAATCATTACCTTTGTGGTGACCAGGAATCACAGGGTTAATAATTGTCCCTTGGGGCCCTCTACTGCAATGGCCTGTGCGACATGTCATGAAAGCCTAGACCAAGCCATCTTCTGAGGAACTTCAAAGCTGACTTGATGGGATTTCTTCTAGTTCTACAAGCCTCTTCATGTTTATCTTTTGAAAGAACCAAACCCAAGACTTTCTTCACCCTTTGGGATGGACCTCCTCAAATGAAATAAGAGCTATGGATCTAGTATCTAAGACATCAGTAAATTCTATTTTAATATTTATTTACATATAGTAGGAGCCAAACCGCAAATAGCTGTGGGCCCAGGCCCCAGTATAAATGAGTGAAATGGGCTGGGGATAAGAAAAATAGGGCAGTATTGTGGTATATACCAACTAAAACTGGGTTTGGAGAAAAAACTACGGGGCAGCAGAGACTATGACTAGTAGAGACTATGACCAAGTCCTGTATCTAAAGCTGATAATGTTATGTAGGAATGAGGGTAGCTCAAAATAAACCAGAAAGTTTTATTTTGTGTGTGCGAAAATGCCTGATTATCTAAATGTTGGCAAGTATTTCAAAACACGGTGGAAGTCAACTCTGTACAGGCCAAACAAAACATGTCTATTGGTGGAATCTGGCCCTGAGGTGCCTGTTTGTGACCTCCACTTTACACACATCCTATCTGTTCCTGTGTTCAGTGGGATGTGGAGACATAAGGTCTCTGCTAGCTCTTACAGGTTCTTGCCCATAGACTTTCCAAATAGCTCTTGATCTGAACATGTCCTGAATTTGCCACGTATGACAAGATTTTCCTCAGAGTTCTTCATGCACTTTTCATGTGCGGACATTGTAAATAATTCTTCTCATGAAAAGTTAACTAGATCCTGAACCAGTTCAGCTGGGTAGCCATCTGGGATGCCTCAGAAACAGTGAAATGTCAGTACTGTAAACATTTTAGGCTTCATGGAGGACACTGACTTTTCCTAAACTAATCACCCTGCCAGTCAAGATTTGCAGTATGGGTTCAAGAACAAGGAGTTCATTTAACAACAATAACAAAAACAGTGAGGATGAAAACCGGACAGTCATCATAATGAAAGGTCTAAAAGCAAACTGTGACTTCCCTAATAAGGTGACAACCAAGTTGGCTCCCTGGTGGGTGAGCACCAATACAATTAATCAGTCTATTTTCAGTTTTCTCATGACAGCAATATTAACAGTTTGTTTTATGCTGTTTACATGGTGCTGACAGGTCTTCAGCATGCTGGGTCGACTTGCTGGAGATTAATGGTCACTCTTACACAGAGGTATCAACCAGACAGGGAGAGAATGCTTTTTATAACTAGATAAGAACAGGATTCTCTTGCTTTTTCCTGTTCCCCTACTGCCTATCAATGCCTCCTTCTTTCCATGTCTATCAAGGAATTTAAGACTAGTGCCCAGTGGCTTCCCCTCATTGTTTAAATACCCCAGTTTAGATGTATCTTCAGAAGAAAGAAAGGGACCCTTAAATTGATTTTGAATAATCTTATCATCTCTAAAGGTACTGTTGGCTACTTTTGTTTAAAAAAAGTTGGATTCCATATGAATAAGTGTGAGGTGGCTTCTAGCAATGGGAATTTTAGCACAGTATATGGGCATTACCTCCCCTTTTGTATCTGTGGTTATCTTTGTAGACTATGAAGAAAGTAGTAGAGAGGCGATGTTAAGTATGGCCCAGCTGTAGGAAGTACAGACAACCTGGAGGGAATCTCTTAGAGATATTTTACTAAATAGTGTATTTCAACATAAATTCAAAATATTTAAAATATTATATGACCAGCTCCCCTTTCCTCCTACCTCTTCACACCATCTCTACTCCCGGTCAAAAGAAAAAAAAAGACGCAAGAATACTGCTTGTTACTGGTATAATTTTCTCTACCCCAGGTCAGGAGACGGTAATCCCACACATTATTTTAACAGTATTTAAGTACAGGGAATCTTAAATAACAAAAATATACTATAGGAACCCATCAATGAATGTGCTTCCTCTAGGGTACTGTAGGAATCATCGTCTCATTGTTTGCCTTTAGGGAATGTCCTGCTCCATTCATTTTATAAAACAACAGCATGGACAAATATGCACTGTATACCCAGGAACTTCAGGCTTGGGCCTGGCTCAAACCTACTTCCCCTTGCTCATTCCACTCCTGATATGGCAGCACAAAGAAGAGGATTGATTTTAGTAGAGAAGACATCAGGGGATAGCTTTTAAGTGAAACCTTTTTTGCCGGTTTGAATCTGAAGTGTACCCCAGAAATGCCAAGTTCTTTAATCCTCATTCAATATTGCTGGGTGGGAGCTTTTTGATTGTTTCTATGGAGATGTGACCCAGCCAATTGTGGGTGGCAACTTTTCTTCTTTTTTAATTTTTTTTTTTTATTGGTACGTTCCATGTCTGGAAATTTTCCTGCATCGTATAATTTTTTTTTTTTATTAATTAACGGAAAAAAAGAAATTAACCCAACATTTAGAAATCATACCATTCTACATATGCAATCAGTAATTCTTAACATCATCACATAGATGCATGATCATCGTTTCTTAGTACATTTGCATCGGTTTAGAAGAACTAGCAACACAACAGAAAAAGATATAGAATGTTAATACAGAGAAAAAAAATAAAAGTAATAATAATAGTAAAAAAAAAAACAAAACAAAAATCTATAGCTCAGATGCAGCTTCATTCAGTGTTTTAACATGATTACTTTACAATTAGGTATTATTGTGCTGTCCATTTTTGAGTTTTTGTATCTAGTCCTGTTGCACAGTCTGTATCCCTTCAGCTCCAATTACCCATTATCTTACCCTGTTTCTAACTCCTGCTGGACTCTGTTACCAATGACATATTCCAAGTCTATTCTCGAATGTCCGTTCACATCAGTGGGACCATACAGTATTTGTCTTTTAGTTTTTGGCTAGACTCACTCAGCATAATGTTCTCTAGGTCCATCCATGTTATTACATGCTTCATAAGTTTATCCTGTCTTAAAGCTGCATAATATTCCATCGTATGTATATACCACAGTTTGTTTAGCCACTCGTCTGTGGATGGACATTTTGGCTGTTTCCATCTCTTTGCAATTGTAAATAACGCTGCTATAAACATTGGTGTGCAAATGTCCGTTTGTGTCTTTGCCCTTAAGTCCTTTGAGTAGATTCCCAGCAATGGTATTGCTGGGTCGTATGGCAATTCTATATTCAGCTTTTTGAGGAACTGCCAAACTGCCTTCCACAGTGGTTGCACCATTTGACATTCCCACCAACAGTGGATAAGTGTGCCTCTTTCTCCGCATCCTCTCCAGCACTTGTCATTTTCTGTTTTGTTGATGATGGCCATTCTGGTGGGTGTGAGATGATATCTCATTGTGGTTTTGATTTGCATTTCTCTAATGGCCAGGGACATTGAGCATCTCTTCATGTGCCTTTTGGCCATTTGTATTTCCTCTTCTGGTAGGTGTCTGTTCAAGTCTTTTTCCCATTTTGTAATTGGGTTGGCTATCTTTTTGTTGTTGAGTTGAACAATCTCTTTATAAATTCTGGATACTAGACCTTTATCTGATATGTCATTTCCAAATATTGTCTCCCATTGTGTAGGCTGTCTTTCTACTTTCTTGATGAAGTTCTTTGATGCACAAAAGTGTTTAATTTTGAGGAGTTCCCATTTATTTATTTCCTTCTTCAGTGCTCTTGCTTTAGGTTTAAGGTCCATAAAACCGCCTCCAATTGTAAGTTTCATAAGATATCTCCCTACATTTTCCTCTAACTGTTTTATGGTCTTAGACCTAATGTTTAGATCTTTGATCCATTTTGAGTTAACTTTTGTATAGGGTGTGAGATATGGGTCTTCTTTCATTCTTTTGCATATGGATATCCAGTTCTCTAGGACCATTTATTGAAGAGACTGTTCTGTCCCAGGTGAGTTGGCTTGACTGCCTTATCAAAGATCAAATGTCCATAGATGAGAGGGTCTATATCTGAGCACTCTATTCGATTCCATTGGTCGATATATCTATCTTTATGTGTGGGTGGTAACTTTTGATTATATGGTTTCCATGGAGAAATGTCTCCACCCATTCAAGGTAGGGTTGCTTACTGGAGCCCTTTAAGAGTGAACTATTTTGGAAAAAGCTGTAGAGCCAGTGGGATGGAACTAGTTTCATCTGTCCCATAATATTGACTGCCCCTTCCAACATGAAAAAGTTAGAATGGCCATAGCCCAAATCCCCTAAAAAGTGGGGAAAAGATCAAAGGTGATGGTGGAGTTTTACAGAGAAGGTGAGCTTTAACAAGTAAGTATGACTGCTGAATCATTATATTGATATTTCTTTTAGTCTCCAGTATCTTAGAGCAGCTAGAAGTAAAAACCTAAAATTGTGGAACTGTAATCCATACCAAACTCTGAAATCTGTCTACAAATAATTGTTGAGATTTGCTTTGAAATTTCTTGTTTTGTATATATATTATTTTTCACAAAAAAGAAAAAAATCAATAAAGATAAGATGCAAAAAAAATCCACACCAAAAAAAAAGCTTTAGAGTCACCAGAACCGAAAGAGCCACCAGAATCGATGGAGCTACCAGCATAGACAGAGACCTGGAGAAGCCACTGAAAAGAAGCTAGCAGACCTCACCATGTGCCTTTCCAGCTGAGAGAGAAACCCTGAATGTCATCAGCCTTCTTAAATCAAGGTATCTTTCCTTGGATGCTTTAGATTGAACATTTTTATAGCCTTGCCTTAATTTGGACATTTTTATGACTGTACAACTGTAAACTTGCAACTTAATAAATTTTCCTTTTTAAAAGCTGTTCTGTTTCTGGTATATTGCATTCTGGCAGTTTACAAACTAGAACAGTATGTATAAAGTGCACTAAGCACTTCAGTTATATAAAACCATTTAATTCCCACAACAGAATACATTGAGGGAAGAGTTAAATAATCAATCATTTGTGTTTGAAGTATAGAAGATTTGAGAGAGAATGGAGCAATATAATTGGGTTAGATAATGGCAGATATTGAATTTCATACTTGTATTTTAATAATTTATCTGAAGTAAAGATCGGATTGGAAAGAGAAGAAACCAGAGTTAGACAGAATCGTTAGAAGGATACTACAATACTTCCGAGACTCTGAACCCGGGTGGTGTGCTGGGACTGAGAGGGAGGGGAAAGATTTGACAGTTATCTCAAAAATAACCACTTAATTTTTTTGACTGATTAGATTTGCTCTTTGATTTATATGTTCATTCATTTGTTTATTCAACAACTATTTTTGGGGGTATGGATGGGTCAGACACCATGCTAAGTGACAAACAGAAAAGTTAAAAAAAATGAACAATCTGAAAGACACTTTCCTGAAGGTCTAAAGTGGTCTAAAGTGACAGTGTCGTGGGACAATCATTCATTCGTCTTGCCCTCCCTCCCTTCTTTCATCTAACCATCCAATACTTACTGAGCACCTACCTTGTGCCAGGTATTCTACTACATAATGATCATGAACAAATTCAGAAAAGAGAGAAATAAAGATAAAGAAAAAAGATCACTGTCTTTGTTCACACAGTCCTGGGATTACCTTATTTCTAGAATTTCCCTTTTCTTCCTGGTGGTCTGGCCATAAGGCCCAATACATAATGGTAAACCACCAAACTGCTGGAATAGCATAGGTATTTTTAGTCATCCATATGATTTGGCATATTTTAACCAAAGCAAAACATTATTGCAGAAATGTATATAACATTATTCCCATGTGTAATTTTACTATCATCCAGATATATAAGCACAGAAAAACAAGCTCTGAGCAAAGCCAAAAGGTACTGAAAATAATAAAGAGAACAAAACATGCTTTGATCATTAAAAAAAAAATTTTATCTAGTACAGTTGGTAAATTACTTTGAAACATATAATTTTATTGCCTTCCAAGGAAATCCCTGATCTTTTAAAATTAAGATTTGCTTAGACGTTATAAAAATAAATCCTGACCACTTTTTGGTGCTTTCTGAAAAACAACTAGGTAATAGAATGACTACCATTGAGAAGTATTTTGCTTTATGGTAGCTGCCTTTTCATCATTATTTTACGAGAGCTGGTCTGGATATTATGTATAACTTCATATATACATTTTTTTTCCAAATGTTTTCTTCAGATGCCTGGGGTTATGTCAGTTTCTTTCAATCTAACTGGATCTTTAATTGTAAACTATATCATTTTAATACCTTTGAGAGGTTCTTGTGCACATTGGCTTACCTTCAAAACATTTACTACAACTAATGTATGCTGCTGATCATTTCTATTAAAACAAAAAAATTAAAAGGTATTTTTAGGGACTTCTGAACAGCATGAACAAGTATAAGCTAGTTCTCATATGCCACGGATGAGAATCTGAATGCCAATAAAATCTAATTGTAAAAGAAGGAAATTGATGGGAGCAGGCACATCTTAACTTTAATTTTATTTTGAGGACCTGTGTCTGGTTTGGACTTGCGTGTGTTATGAGCTCGGCTATGGAAAAGCAGGCTGCACCAATGATAACAGGTATGAAAAGGCAGAAAACTCCTGCTTGTGCCTTTTAATCCCATCTAACAATAGGAAAATAAGATTATAATAGCCACCTGCTTATTTCCCATTGAAAAGGGTTTGTAGTATTGAAATATTTCAAACATCCTTCCTTTTCCTGATAATACATAGGAATTGAAATTGGGAGAAGTATTAAATCCTACAAAATTGATCAATGAAGATACTCCCATGAGTTAACCTATAGAGAACTCTTCACTGTCCTGGGTACTTGACTAATGGGCTAAAACCTTCAGTTACTGTGAGATATTATTTTCATTTTGCTTGGCTCAACTCAACAGAAGACTTCAGAGGAAAAAGCCCAAGATGTACTCAAAGGGAGCTGATCTTGGAAAGGCAGAGGAAGAGGTACAGAATTAGACACAGTCCACATTGAAAAGGCTCTGAGAGATTGTTTACCACCCTCTCAGAATGAGGGAAAAAAACAAACTGGAGTCATCTGACATTTATGACTCACCTTCGTCGGAGATCCTCTGCCACTGCTGCCCGGCAGCTGAACAAATAGGCCCGGAGCGACTTGAGCCGCTGCCTCAGTCGTACCACGGTGGCCAGTGGCTCAGCATGCAGGTACAGCATGGGGTTCTCCTGCTGGATGTCGATCAGGGGCTCTTCATACACATACTCCAGAAACTCTTTGGCCTGCTTAGACACCTACAAAACAAGGCTCTGCAATCAGTTCTGGCGAATAATACAGCTGTCTGGAAACCATCTATCCCAAAGTTGAAACTGTAGTTTAAATATCAATATATAATTAATTACTATTTTATGAACACGGTCAAATAAAAAATAAGAAAAACCACAATTTAAATACAAATTTTGGCTTTTTTTTTTTTCAGAAACTCAACTGGTGTATGTAACTAACCTTGGCATTAAAAGCAATTCATTAATTCTGTATCTTTTTTTTTTAAAGAATCAACTTTTGGTTTTATCATTTCTCTCTATTGTTATTTTATTCTCAATTTCATTTCTTTTGTGCTCTAATATTTATTTTTTTCCTTCTGCTTGTTTTGGGTGTTAGTTTGCTGTTCTTTTTTCTAGCCCCTCCAGGTGTGCAGGTCAGGTCTTCAATTTTAGCTCTTTCTTTTTTTTTTAATGTAGCTGTTTAGGGCTATAAGCTTCCCTCTCAGCACTGCCTTTGCTGCATGCCATTTGTGTTCTCATTTTCATTCATCTTGAGACATTTAGCATTTTCTCTTGCAATTTCTTCTTTAATCCACTGATTAAGAATGTATTGTTTAACCTCCATATGTTTGTGAATATTCCAGTTCTCTGCATGTTATTGATTTCCACTTTATTCTGTTATGGTCAGAGAAAGTGCTTTGTATAAATTTGTACTCAAAGGGAGCTGATCTTGGAAAGGCAGAGGAAGAGGTACAGAATTAGACACAGTCCACATTGAAAAGGCTCTGAGAGATTGTTTACCACCCTCTCAGATAAGATTATATAAGATTATTATAAGATTATAATAGCCACCTGCTTATTTCCCATTGAAAAGGGTTTGTAGTATTGAAATATTTCAAACATCCTTCCTTTTCCTGATAATACATAGGAATTGAAATTGGGAGATGTTTTAAAATTATTTAACTTGTTTTGTGACCCAATATGTGGTCTATCCTGGAGAATGATCCATGAGCACTTGAGAAGAATGTATATTCTATTGTTCTGGGATACATTGTTCTGTATATGTCAGTTAGGTCTAGTTTATTCATCATATTATTCAAGTTCTCTATTTCCTTATTAAATTGATAAGAGTGGCTTATTAAAGCCTTCAACTATTATTGTAGAGATGTCTATTTCTTCCTTCAGTTTTTCCAGTTTGCCTTACGTATTTTGGTGCAACCAGATTAGGTGCATAAATGTTACGACTGTTCATTCTTCCTGGTGGATTGTTCCTTTTATTAATATATATCCTTCTCTGTCTCTTTCAACAGTTTTGCATTTAAAGTCTATTCTGTCTGGTATTTGTATAGTTACCCCAGCTCTTTTCTGGTTACCGTTTGTGTGGAATATTTTTTTCCAGACTTTCACTTTCAACCTATTTGTGCTTTGGGGTCTAAGATTAGTCTCCTGTAGGCAGCATATAGAAGGATCACATTTTAAAATCTATTCTGCTAATCTGCATCTTTTGATTAGGGAGCTTAATCTATTAATATTCAATATTATTACTATAAAGGTAGTAGTTACTTTAACCATTTTATTCTTTGGCTTTTATATGCCATATCTTATTTTTGTCTCTTAGTTTTACCTTTTAGTTACCCCTACTGATAATTCTGATTCTTGGTTGTAATTCTGTATAATTTTGTAACTTGATTGTAATCTTTACATGTAATAAAAAGACATAGAACTATAAAGATGTATTTTACCAATGTCAATGTTCTGAATTTGAAATTGTACTATAGTTACCTAAGATGTAGCCAATGGGAAAACTGAGTGAAAGGCACACAGGACTTCTCTGTGCCATCTTTGCAACTTCTTGCAAATCTATAATTATTTCAAAATAATTAATAAATAAAGATAAAGAAAATAATTAAGACTGTCTTAGTAGCAAAGTTTATTTTAAAAACCACATACATGTATGTATACACATGTATATGTATATATACATCTATAGATATATTTCATAAGACTTTTTGAAAATACGTAAACCATCTACATATTATAAATTTCAAAGGAACGAAACGATAGTCTCAAAAACAGTTTCAAAATGAGTAATTTTATTGCATAGAAAGCTGGCTCAAACTTCAGGCATCAGAAAGGAGTTGCTTTTTATTAGAATTCTGTGCTTGGGCTGACTCAGGCAATATATTTCCCCCAACTCTCTATCTACTTTTGGGTAGTAAACAGACCATGAAAATTAATTATAAAAAGTTATAGTCATCAATAGAAATAAATAGAGCAATGGAAACACAATGCAAGAGTGATACAGAGGAAGTAGCTTAAATAATACCTAACATAAGGGAAATTTTTATGTAAACTTTACATGCCAATTCACTGAAGATGTAGATTAGCTAGTGATAAACAGAGTGAGGAAAAAAGTTGCCTCAGTTTCTCATTAAGGAAAGTAAAACCTTTCTGAAAAGTTTCCACCAAAACCTCTCTAATACTGGGAGCAAGGCTGAAATTCAATATACAAAAAAGTAAAATTTTACTTATTAAAAAGAAAAAGCAAATTAAAACTGTGCTTTATGCTCTGGCTAGAAGCATATTAACAAACATAGGTAGGATACAGTTACTATTCTCAAGGGGCTCAAATATGAGAGGTAAATATTTAAAATGAAAACTACATGCAGTGTGTACATCACTGGAATCATTTTTAGAATACTTGTATTACTCAGAAAAAGAAGTAAAAAGAAAAAGCTCATACATCCCATAACCCTTACCCGTCCCTCTCACTTACACTAGTATTTTAATCTGCTTCAAAATTTTTTTTACCCTTTATACCCACCCATTGTTTATTTATTTTTTATCCTTAATTTTTTTACTCATCTGTCCATATCCTGGATAAAAAGACCATCAGACACAAGGTTTTCACAATCACATGTTGACACTGTGAAGGCTACATAGTTACACAATTGTCTTTAAGAATCAAGGCTATTGAAATACAATTCAACAGTTTCAGGTACTTCCCTTAGCCACTCCAATACATCATAAACTAAGAAGGGATATCTATATAATGCATAAGAATACCTCTAGGATAACCTCTCAATTCATTCCAACTTTTATTAGGAAAAAACGTTGATTTTTTTTCTGTATCCCTTTATAGGAACATAAACTTATGTATGAGCTTTATAGTTAAAAAAAAGATAATACTGAATTTAATAAATATGTATAGGAGTTTGTGTTTTTAATCAACATGCAATAGCCATACATTTAATCATGACATGTACATATTGAGGGGTCTTCATGGTGGTATTTCTCTTTCTAGACTCATCCAGTATCACCTGCTTTTCCAAGTCCTTCCTGGCTCCTAGCACCCCATCTCTGCCCCTTAGGAGACTTGATTTCTTCCCTCTTTAAGCTACTAATGGACCTTGTCCATACCTGTGTTGTAGCAGATGACATCAGTGATGAACACACAACTATGCGATGATACCGTGAGTCACTGATTTTGGGCAGATTGTATGTGCATGAAGATATCTCAATAAAAATATTATTTCAAAACATCTCAATTCTTTTTGCCTTATAAGCAAGCAACTTTTTAAACAAACTTTATTCACGTACCATACAATCTACCCAAAGTGTACAATCAATGGCTCTCAGTATAATCGCATAGCCATGCTTTCATCACCACAATCAATTTGACACATTCTCATTGCTCAGGGGGGGAAAAATCCCGCACCCTCTATACCCTCCTATTAT
Source organism: Tamandua tetradactyla (assembly GCF_023851605.1). Classification (NCBI taxonomy): domain Eukaryota; kingdom Metazoa; phylum Chordata; class Mammalia; order Pilosa; family Myrmecophagidae; genus Tamandua; species Tamandua tetradactyla. Next base: position 183,382,594 of record NC_135329.1, read on the forward strand.
TGATGCTTAGTTTTGAGTATAGTACCTTTGTTACAACGGATGAAAGAATATTATGTTACTTTTAACTATGGGCTTTAGTTTGCATTAACTGTATTTTCCCCTATAACACCCTATTATTAACACCTTGTAAGAGCGACACCCTTTTGTTCTGTTCATGTAAGAATTTTCTTATATTTGTCCACAACAGATTTCGATGTTATACAGACCCATGTTTTGTCCTTTAGCTTTCCTTCTAGTGAAATACATGACCCTAGACTTCCCCTTTCAACCACACTCACATTCAGCACTCTTAATTATACTTACGGTATTGCGCTACCATCACCTTTACCCCAACATTTACAATCAACCTTATTGAAAATTCTGTACACCTTAAGCATCATCTGCCTGTTCTCTACCCTCTTTCTATCTTCTGGTAACCTATACTTTAGATTTTAACTCCCAGACTTTGTTCATTATAATTAGTTCTAATATATATTAGTGAGAACAAATAATAATTGTCTTTTTGTGTGTGGCTTATTTTGGTCAATGTAATTTCCTCAAGGTTCATTCATGTTGTTGCATGTATTAGTACTTCATTCCTTCTTATAGCTTATAAGCAATTATTTTTATTTTTGCATATTTTTTGACATATATTCACATATCATATATTCCATCCAAAGTATAAAATCAACGTCTCACAATATCATCACCTAATTGTGTAATCATCACACTCAATTTTAGACCGTTTTCACTGCTCCACAAAGAAAATTATCAGATAAATATACAAAAAAGATAATTCAAAATACCCCATATACCTTATCTCTCCCTATTACTAACCCCTCATATTGGTGTGGCACACCAGTTACTGGTGATGAAAGAATTTTAAGGTATTACTGTTAATGACAGTTTGTAGCTTGCAACAGGTATATTTCCTCATATACCACTCTATTATAACCCTTTGTACCAGTGTCGTACATTTGTACTAGTTCATGTTAAGAACTTATTCAAATTTGTAGTGTTAATCTGTGATATATATGAATCTAAACAACCTCTTGCAACTATATAGACTTGCTATACAACACTGTTACTTACATTCTCAAGAACGATCTACGCTCATCCCATATTTTCTTCCAAAAACTTTAAATTCAACTTTGTTATACATTCTGAACATATTAGGTAACTGCTCCCTCTTCTCTAGCTTCTGTCTATCTCTAGGTATCTATATTCTACATTTTAAGACTCTTTGAGTTTACATATTCTAGTTAGTTCATATTAGTGAAATCATATACCATCTGTTCTTTTGTGTCTGACATTTCACTCAGCATTATGTCAGTATTCATCCATGTTGTTTTATGCTTCAAGATCTCATTTCTTCTTACTGTTGCAAATAGTCCATTGTATATGCATACTACATTTTATTTATACACTTATCTGTTGATAAGCAGGTAGATTGTTTCCATATTTTGGCAACTGTGAATAATGCTATGAACATCAGTGTCCAAATGTTGTTTAATAGTGGCCGTTCTTATAGGTATATGTTGATATCTCATTGTGGTTTTGATTTGCATTTCCCTAAAAGCTAATGAAGAGGAACATCCTTTCATGTGCTTTTTAGCCATTTGTATTTCCCCTTTGGAGAAATGTCTATTCATATCCTTTGCCCATTATAATTGGGTTGTTTGTCCTTTTATTATTAAGTTATAGGATTTCTTTATATCCTACGTATCTCAAAAGGGTTTGATATCCAACCCTTATCAGATATGTGGTTAACAAATATTTTCTCCCATTGAGTTGGCTGTCTTTTCACCCCTTTGACAAAGTCCTCTGAAGCACAGAAGTATTCAATCTTAAATATTTCCCATTTATCTATTTTTTCTCTCATTGCTCGTACTTTGGGTGTAAGGTCTAAGAAGCCATCTCCTATCACTAAGTCTTGAAGATGTTTCCCTATATTATCTTCTAGGAGTTTTATGGCACCGGTTCTTATATTTAGTCATTTGATCCACTTTGAGTTACTTTTTGTATAAGGTGTGAGGTAGGGGTCCTCTTTCATTCCTTTGGATATGTCTTTGGTTATTCAAGATCCCTTTCACTTCCAAATAAATTTGATAACGAACTTTTCCAATTCTGCATAGCAGGTTGTTGGAATTTTTATTAGTATTTTGTTGCATCTGTAGATCAATTTGGGTAGAACTGACATTCTAATAATATTTAGCCTTCCTGCTCATGAACACAGAATATCTTTCCACATATTTAGGTCTCTGAGTTCTTTAAGCAATGTTTTGTAGTTTTCTGAGTATAAGTCCTTCACATCCTTGGTAAAGTTTATTCCTAGGAACTTGATTCTTTTAGTTGCCATTGTGAATGGAATTTTTTTCTTCATTACCTCCCCTGTTAGCCCATTACTAGTGCATAGAAACTACTGATTTTTATAGGCAATTATTATTATTATTTTGTATGCTGTATAGCAGGAGTCACATTTCATTCTTTTTCCATGTGAGTATCTTGTTATTGCAGCATCATTTGCTGAATTTTTGTTTGTTTGTTTTTGCTGGTTTGTTTGTTTGGGAAGTGCACAGGCCAGGAATCACACTCAGGTCTCCTGCATGGCAAGCAAGAATTCTACCACTGAACTACCCTGACACCCCCACAAGCAACTATTTTTGAAGCACCTGTTGTATTGTATGACTCTATGGGAATCTACAGAATCACAAACTGTTAGAGAGTTAGAGAACTTGCAGTTTCTGCAAATTCAGTTCATAAAGAAGTACCCTGAATTAGTTAAAACCTTTGACTATTTAACACAACTGGAAAAAAAACAGCTATTCCAAGGTGACAGGGTAATATACTTCTCATTCTTAGTTTTGAGGCACACAGACACAGGAACAAGCCAAACACTGTAAGAGCCATTAGGTATTCAGAGGAGGATACAATAGGCATGGCCCTGTCCACATGTAGCTCATAGTTCAGTAGGAAAAGACAGAATTGGATTTAAATAAATATTTACCATGTTTAAATATTTGTTATATAAAAATATCTTACATGAGGAAAAGAAACATATGGTATTTTGGGAAATGCAGTACTATCCGCCTGAAACTGTTGCTGAAAAATGATGTATTGTAAAATTCAATTAGTCCTTCTGGCTCTATTGAGCAGTGTTTATAACAAGTGAGGCCCAGCTGAGATAGGGTAACAATGCTACCTTTTAGTAGGTGAACAGAAGGACAAAGGGCACTGGCCAGTCTCCCAAACCTTAAAAGGCTTCTCTCCTCAGGTGGTACTTAAGCTCAAAAGGAAAAAAAAAAAAGTCTTTTACAGAGACAGTAAAAGCATGAAGACAAGTGGGATAGCAGCTACTGAACATAAACCGCTATAAACTATAGACTGAAATTACTAAAAATAAAACAAAGTTTCAATAATGTCTAAGATCCTGTCCTGACAAAGTTACTAAGTCTAACGATATATAACTTATCAGTACAACTGTTACAACGTTGAGCCATTTTTGACAGCAAGGCTGAGTACATGCTCAAGGTTTTGAGAATCAATTACCTATACTCACGAAGGAATTTTTCAGAGAATTCAAAATTCTATATGAAATGGTATTTTTGCAAAATAGAGCACTGTATCCCTACTGAACTAGATGATCTTCATATTGGTATGAGGATTGTACTTTCAAATTCAACTGTAATTAAAAAACATTTTTTTAAAAAGAAAATGTTAAAAATAAATAGTTACTTAGGGAAGGAAGCCAATGGTATTCTTATGTGAAAAAGTTTACGTGAGAGCACTTTTCTTTCTAGTTAATATAAATATTACACAAGTAATAGATGAGCACTGAACATATTCCAACTAAAATCTACTGTCCAACTTCTTACCAACCAAATTATGAAAAACAAGAAAAGTCTGACTGCTGTTTTTGGTGTATATGAAAACCCTGCTCCTATCCAGTTGCAGAAGGATGAGACCAAAACTCTTTGTTTTTTAAAAACTGAATGGTTTTAGCATTCTTTACATTCACAATTCTTTTTTTAATTACTCTGCCATAAATGATCTGTTCATCGATCCTTAAAAGAGGAGGCCCCACCCCACCTCTCAATTAAACTAAGAGTGAATGGGCTGCAAATAGAGACTAACCTATAGATGAAATTAGGCAGCATATTGGCACATCAGCTCCCATTAAAATTTTTATTTTATTTCAAAATTTCTAAAATTTGCAACCTTCTGTACTCACCAAGCAGCTGCTCTCCTTTTCCCTGCCCACGCAGCTCTTGGTAACATCTAATTTGTTTCTGCAAATTTGCTATTTCTAGATATTTCATGTAAGTGAAATCATACAGTATTTGTCTTTATGTGCCTTCCTTATTTCACTCAGCATAATATTTTCAAGGTTCATCTAGGTTGTTGCATAGCATTAGAATTGCATTCCTTTTTAATGGCTGAATAATGTTCCATTGTGTGCATGTACCACATTTTGTTTATCCATTCATCTATTGATGGACATGAGTTGTTTCCACCTTTGGGCTACTGTGAATAAAACTATGAATATTTGTGGATGGGTTTTGTTTGGACACCTGCTTTCAATTCCTAGGAATGGAATTTTTGGCTCATATAATAATTCTATATTTAATTCTTTGAGGAACTACCACACTGTTTTCCACAATAGCTGTACCATTTTATACTCTGACCAGCAATGCACAAGAGTTCTAATTTCTCTACATTCTCTTCAACACTTTTTATTTTCTGTTTTTCAAATAATAGCCATCTGTGCTGGTTTGAAAGGAAGTATGCCCCCTAAGAAAAGCCATGTTTTAATACAAATCCCATTTCATAAAGGTAGAATAATCCCTATTCAATACTGTATATTTGAAACTGTAATGAGATCATCTCCCTGGTTGATGTGATTTAGTCAAGAATGGTTGTTAAACTGGATTAGGGATGACATGTCTCCACCCATTTGAGTGGGTCATGATTGGTTTATTGGAGTCCTATAAAAGAGGAAATAGTTTGGAGAATGAGAGATTCAGAGAGAGCAGAGAATGCTGTAGCACCACAAAGCGGAGAGTCCACTGGAGATAAAGAAGGAAAATGCCTCCCGGGGAGCTTCATGAAACTAGAAGCCAGGAGAGTAAGCTAGCAGATGACGCCATATTTGCCATGTGCCCTTCCAGCCGAGAGAGAACCCCTGACTGTGTTCGCCATGTGCCTTCTCATTTGAGAGAGAAACCCTGAACTTCATCAGCCTTCTTGAACCAAGGTATCTTTCCCTAGATGTCTTTGATTAGACATTTCTATAGACTTGCTTTAATTGGGACATTTTCTCGGCCTTAGAACTGTAAACTAGCAACTCATTAAATTCCCCTTGTTAAAAAGCCATTCTGTTTCTGGTATATTGCATTCTGGCAGCTAGCAAACTAGAACAGAATAGCCATCCTTGTAGGTAAGAAATAGAATCTTACTGTGGTTCTGATATGCATTTCCCTAATGGCTAATGATGGTGAGCATTCTTTTATTTTCAATGTTTATTATTTGATTTTAACTCTAAGACAAAAGTTAAAGTCCAGTCACACTTCATTTATCTTGAAGTCACTTATTTATGCATTTGATAATTTTCTTCCCCCATTGGAATGAGAGTGTTTACAAAACAGGATCTATGTTCTCGGTGCCCAGAACAGGAAGCACAATAAGTGCTCAATAAATGCTTGCTGAATAAATGAATGAGTAGTTTATAATTTCAGACAGTGACTTCAAAACACATACTCTTACTTTAAATACAATTTTAACTGTTTGGTTATTTGTTTCTAAGTTCACAGTATAGTAATATCAATAAAATAGGACAGGGGAAGTACAGTTAGGGATAGCTCAGTGACAAGAGAAGTGACAGGTGACAATCTGGCACTAAGGGAAGAGAGAAGCCAATAGGAAGACATGATGTAAAAGCACAGTATATGACCCCGATTAATAGCAATTTGGCAATATCTGTCAAATTTACAAATGTACATAGCCACATCTAGGAAGTAACCCACAGATATTCTCACTTCTGAATGGAAGAATTTATATTTAAAATGTTATATAAAATTATTCTTTGAATCACTGACCATAATTGCAAAAGATTAGGAGAAACCTACCTGTCCATCAAAAAGGACTGATTAGATAAATAATAGTATGTGTATGTTTATTTATTTATTTAAATGATTCATGGTAGAATCACTTAGTATTCTACCATGAATCATTTAAATAAATAAATAAATAAACTAAGTGAATGCAAAAAAAAAAAAAAAAAGCAAGTCGAGGAAGAGTTTTAGGATACAAACGGAAAGCTCTCCAAGTGTACTGTGTATACTATATCACCTATTGCTACTTATGTATTAAAAATGCATGTAGGGCCACAGTGGCTCAGCAGGCAGAATTCTCACCTGCCATGCCAGAGACATGGGTTCACTTACTGGTGCCTGCCCATGAAAAAAAAAATGCATGTAAGCAAAGTAACTTGGAAGGATTAACAAGAATTTTGCTGTCAGTTGGTAGGAGAATGGAGTGGGTGGGAGAAAAGGGTATGAAGCAAGTTATCTCTGTATGTATGCCCTTTTATATTTTTTCAATCTTGAAATTCATGGAAGTATGTTATATTCAAAAAAGAAGAAAAGCATAGCAGTACAAGGCAATGTCTTTAGGGAATAAGCCTATCACACCACATTAAACTTCAAAGTGTTCTATTATAGGAAGGAACATTCATTTAGATTTATAACTATACTGATAAGATTTTAAGAAATGGTTCATTTCTATACCTATTTTCTTAAACAGAATATATGGAGCTAAGTGAAAGTTAAAATTAAAAAATGGCTTAATTCCCAAGGAGATAACCATTCTAAAATGTAGAATGCCATATTCTCTCATGAATCAGATAAGTGATTAATAATTTGTAGTTATTAAATAAATAATAAGCAATGTTCTTTCCATGATTATCATGGCAATTTGTAAAGCATATGTAATGTAAAGAATCCACTCAATACATTTTCTCCAAAACATTAAAAAATTTACACAATTATAAAAGTAATACATAAACGCTACCGAAAATTTGGAGAATAAAGATAAACAGAAGGGGGAAAATCACTCATATTATTACCACAGAAAAATACTCATTTATCACTTTGGCAGAATATTTATTTCCAGTTGTTTTTTCCCATCTCTGCTGTGAAAAATCATGGCTAAAATCTTAATAAATCAACCTTAACCATAATACTTCTTGGTCCTTTGAAAACAGGCACTGAAGGCTAATAGAGGAAGAATCAGGAGGCCTTAAATTTAATTATGATTTGTTCTCAAAATCTCCAAATGACACTCATCAAATGGTTTTCCCCATCAGCTAGCTACTCTCCAGCAACGCAGGGGCAAAACAGCTTGCTCCGAATGACTTTCGAGATGTAGAGGAAGGAAATGGTTTATGCAACATGGAAAGCCCCTAGTTAAATGGAATGTGAACATTCAGGCTAAGATACGAGAAAAAAAGCACACTGAACGGAACTATTTAGAAAGAGCTGAGGCTATGTTCGAATTCCCCATCACCTCTTTGTCATTCTTGATTTTTTTGAATGAGGGATGCTGGAAAAATTATCTTCAAAGAGAATTTCATTAGAAAATGACTACAGAATTTGAGGATAGGGTTTAGCTGCTAGGTAATCCTGGAGCTTAACTCAATCTGCTGGATATATACCGGAAAAGAGATGATATCCTGTTTTAAAAATAATTAGGATTATTATTACTCCAGAGGGCAGACAAGGAAACACTCAAGATGACAGATTTCATTCTGCTCTGCAAAACCATTTTCCACTGTTTTTAATGGATATTCAAGCCAGTCACGTACTTGCTATTAACAGAATGATGTCTGGTTTTGGAAACTGATAGGTCCGAATTGATCCTCACAATTAGGAGTATTAAGTTAAATCCTAGTATCTGAGCAAAGACAGACAGACACTGGACTAAATGGAATATAGTTACTTAATACCAGTGAGAGATGATCTAGTTAAAATCGACCAGCTCTGCTCTCGCCTTTAAAATCTTGCCTGGTCCACTGAGATCTTGAAAAGGAAGGGTCTGACAAAGGAGATTTTCCTCATGTACCACATGGGTAAAGTGAGTATACCTAAAATCTTCAATTGGTTACTTATCCTCTCAAAATCAAATTTTGTTGCTTGAATGACCATCAAACATCTGCATTACAGAATGATTACAAGTATCAATGATAGCTATGCTGATGGTTTCAGTGGCTTTAAAAACTCACTGCAAATGAACTTAGATCTTTTCCTCCATTTCATGTCTTAATAAACCGTCAATTTTTTTTCCTTTCCTCATTCAGTGCCATCTCTTCTGCCTTAGCTCTGTTAGCCAGCATATTCTGCTGGAGATTCCCACAAGCCTTAGCTCTCACCAGATCACAGGGATAGGACTGCCTCACTTATTTGTTCTCTATGTACCTGCTTTGGCTGTCTAAGCCCTGCTTCAAGCAGATTAATCTAAACCACCGAAACCAAACCCAACTAGTGTTCTTTCCTGCTAAATACATTTTAGCTAATACACAAGTGGTAAAATATATTTATAGCCTATATTCAGAGTTTCAAGTACAAGTTACAGAAGACAGAATGATAACTCTATCTGGGAGAGGGGAAGGAAAGAACCAGGAGAAGAAATGAGGCTTTAGCTAGGGTTTGGGATTTGTCTTGCCTGGGTGAGGACAAAAAGTATGAAACAGCATGGCATAACAGGGAATAAGAAGGAGAGTGGTTTTAATAAAGCATAATTCTAATGGGTGTGGGATACTGGGTGAAAGTGTTAGAAAGCAGGCAGAGATCACAAAAGAACTTATATGTCAGGCTAAGAGGTTTATATTTATCTTGTATATAATCATAGTTAAAGGCTGTCCCTAATTGCCTTATGATGTGCCAGATACCACCAGTACTAGGATTTCTGGGACAAGTTCATTGAAGCAAAGAGCAATCTTATGAAGTAGGAACTATTATTACCTTCATTTTAAAGGTGAAGAAACTGAGACTAAAAACTCATCAAAGGTAAGATCAGGGTTAAAAAAATTATTATGTCAACAGAGTGCACAAGACTTGAAAGCATAATTAGGAGGCTGCTGAATTTCTTCAATGTAAGTGATACTGAGGGTTTAAGTTAGGAAGGTGGACTGGGGTGGAGTGGAGTGTGAGCCCAAGAGCTGAAATTAACCAGCTGATTCTTGTTAATTGATTAGGCAGAGCAGGTGTGACAGAAGGAGGAACAAAGGATGTCTCCCAGGTCTGGCTGTGATGACTAATGGGGCCATTCACGAAGACAGGTAGTATATACTCTGGGGGAACATCTGGTGAGGGTGATAAAGTCAATCTGGGGTGTAATGCATTTGAGGAGTCAACAGGACAGGCTTCATTCCTTCATTCAGTATACATTTCTGCTTACCTATTATGGGCCAGGAACTGTGCCAAGACATGCTCCCTGTGCCCAGGGAGTTCACCTTTACAGAGAAGACAGACTGATGACAATGAAAATAACTTTCATCTACAGAGTGCTTATTGCAATCATTGTGTCCAGAGCTTTCCTTACATTATTCCAAATCACACAACTCTTTTAGATAAATATGTCAATTATAATGAGAAAAATGCTTATTTGGCACCGACTATATTTACTAGATAGACACTCTTCTAAGTACTTAAGTACATGCATCAAGTATTAAGTATATACATTAACCCATTTAACCCAAAGCAAACCTCAGATGCAGGTATTACTAGCCTCATTTTACAGAGGAGGAAACTGAAACACAGCAAGACTAAATAACTTGCCTAAGATTATACAGATAATAAGTGACAAAGTTAAGACCTGAATTCAGGCATCTGAGTTCATTTTACAGATTAGGAAACTGAGGCTTAGGGAAGTTCACATAATGTGCCCCCAACAAATCAAGCACCTAATCAGAGGTGGGGAGACAAAGCTCCTGCTTTGTAGCCCCCGAATAAGTACAATTCTACAGATCCATGCTCAAAAAAGAACTGACAAGGCACAAATGAAGAGGGATGGGGAACATCAGAGAAGGCTCCACCAAGGAAGACATGCTTTCATTAGTTTCTAAACAGAAGTGATTCCCTGGATAGATAGAAATAGCTGGCGCATATATGCAAGGATGATGTCTAAACAAGAGAAAGGGCCCCTCTTCCTCACAGATAGAAGAGGAAGCAGTAAGGATAGATAAAAATATGGGCACATTTTGAGGTATTTCTTATAGCCTCAGTTTTCTTCTTGAAGGAGGAGGCTAGATCATATGCCTTAGAGGGACTTGGAAAAAGGCATTTTGAAGATAGTGAAAGTTTAGATGGTTATTGAAAGGAGATGCAGAGCTGCCCAGGCATATAGAAAAGGGCATAGGCCAATTTTCCAATCACAAATTCACATTCATTTTACTAGGTATCTGTAGACTCCAAAGATTAAAGGCAGGCAAGATACATTGGTCCCTTCCTTACCTACCTTGCTCCTAGGTAGTATATTTACAATGAAAACAAGTCTTAGACCTCTATTAGCAAGGGGGCAGAAAAACAGTCAGGCTGTTTTTGTAAGAAGTACCACCCTGAATGGAAGACTCATTTGAGGCAGATGTGATAATATGCTGGCAAAAAAAGATCAGAAAAACTTGTAATTAGATCAGGTAATAGAATTCCCTGTTAGGTAGCAGTACACAGGGCCATATCAGAATTCTAAGTTTTGACTACCATTCCAGTGGGGGTTAGATTCAAGTCCTTGCCAAATTCTTCTATCTTGTTTATGCAAGGGTAGAAATACTATATAATATATATAGCCAATCCACATGTCTTGAAGAGCACTAGAGCACTAGGTTGAAAACTAGAGCTGAAATGACCATTAGGCAATTAAATATATGGCTCTGGATTTCAGTAGCAAAACTGGAGCTGGAGAGAAATGTGGGAATGAGCAGCATATGAATCATAGTAATTAAAACCATGGAAGAACGGAAAGGAGATAGCACAAAATAAAAGGAAACAAAAAAAAAAGAACCTTAGAGAACTTCAATATTAAAGATGTGGGCAGATGATGTGGAATCAGAAGAAGTGAGAAGGAAGAGTTAGAAATAGGAGGAGAATAAGGAATATACTTTCAAAGCCAAGGCAGGGGAATTCAAGGAGAATGTGGTATACCTGGTCAAAAAAGAACAGAAGGGAGGAGTTAAGATCATGAGCAGAGGTGGATGGGAAAAACCTTCCGTAAAAGTAGTAATGCTTCTTCTGTGGCTGGAAGGAGAACAGTGAGGGTTGGTCTGGATACAGACAAGTTTGTAGGTGGGTTGATGGAATTTTTGCCTAATTATCCCTACTTTCTCTATGAAGTAGGAGAAAAAGGCACTTCCAACAAAGACTGGAGCTGGACTTTTAATATCTTTAGGATCACAGATGCTGAAATAAAAAAATGTGATCAAAGTTACTGAAGTAAATAGAAGAGAACTTACAATAAGTTCCATCACATCTATTGTGCCCACAGACTCTGCCTTTTCTCTTACTTCATGTTCCAAGCAGAGGCTACCCCCTCCAATTCTTTACAAGATCCAATCCCTCTCACCTACTTAACCATATCATTCTAAAAATTTTCTTTTCTCTTGTGGATCTTTTTTTTTTTTTTTAATTTTTTTATTAATTAAAAAAACTAACAACAAACAAAACAAAACATTAAGATATCATTCCATTCTACATATATAATCAGTAATTCTTAATATCATCACATAGTTGCATATTCATCATTTCTTAGAACATTTGCATCGATTTAGAAAAAGAAAAAGACAACAGAAAAAGAAATAAAATGATAACAGAAAAAAAAGATTATACATACCATACCCCTTACCCCTCGCTTTCATCACTAGCATTTCAAACTAAAACATTTGTTCCCCAGCATCTGGTAATACATATTTTATTATGCTTTTCATATAACAAATAATAAAGGAAAAGAAAAAAATAAGCTATGTTCCGATAGGGATTTCCAATGGTAATACTTCTAGTAGTTCGCTATTTTAAAGGACTAGACAGCGAATTGATTTATTGTTCTTGCAACTGCTGCTTAAGAAAGTACATTTATCCTTACATCATAAATCAGGATTTCGAATTTAAGATGTCAGCATGTACAAAATATGATTCTAGACTCACAGGTTCACAAATCCATTCCACAGCTCTCCCATTGCCTTTTTTTTATTTTTTATTTTTTATTAATTAAAAAAAATTACAAGAAACGAACATTCCCAACACATACACTCAGCAATTCACAATATCATCACATAGTTGCATATTCATCATCATGATCATTTCCCAGAACATTAGCATCAATTCAGAAAAAGAAATAAAAAGACAACAGAAAAAATATAACAAACAGAAAAAAAAAAATTTTACAGGCCATACCCCTTACTGATGCCTTTCATTGATCACTAGCATTTCAAATTAGATCTATTTTAACATTTGTTCCCCCTATTATTTATTTCTATTCCATATGTTCCTCTCATCTGTTGACAAGGTAGATAAAAGGAGCATCAGACACAAGGTTTTCACAATCCCACAGTCATTGTGAAAGCTATATCATTATACAATCATCATCAAGAAACATGGCTACTGGAACACAGCTCTACATTTTCAGGCAGTTCCCTCCAGCCTCTCCATTTCATCTTGGATAACAAGGTGATATCTACTTAATGCATAAGAATAACCTCCAGGATAACCTCTCGACTCTGTTTGGAATCTCTCAGCCATTGACACTTTGTCTCATTTACTCTTCCCCTTTTTGGTAGAGAAGGTTTTCTCAATCCCTTGATGCTGGGTCTCAGCTCATTCTGGGATTCCTGTCCCATGCTGTCAGGAAGATCCACACCCCCTGGTAGTCATGTCCCACGTAGACAGGGGGAGGGTGGTGAGTATGCTTGCTGTGTTGGCTGGAGAGAGAGGCCACATTTGAGCAACAAAAGAGGTTCTCTTGGGGGTGACTCTCAGGCTTAATTTTAAGTAGGCTTGACCTATCCCCTGTGGGGTTAAGTTTCATATGAACAAACCCCAAGACTGGGGGCTCAGCCTATAGCTTTGGTTGTCCACACTGCTTGAGAGAATATCAAGAATTCAACTATTTTCAGCACACTGCAGTAATGACATTCTTTTGTTCTTCCTCATGCAAAAACATTTTTTAGATTTGTACATTTAGTCACTATCATTATACACTCTAGGCATTCCTAGATTATACCATCTCAATCTTTATCGTCTATCTTTCTTTGTGATTTCATTTATGCCCCAGTTCTCCTCCCTCTATCATTCTCGTATGCAGCTTCATTCAGTGTTTTAACAAAATTGTATTACAGTTAGGTAATATTGTGCTGTCCATTTCTGAGTTTTTATATTCAGTCCTGTTGCACAATCTGTATCCCTGCAGCTCCAATTACCCAATATCTTACCCTATTTCTATCTCCTCATGGTCTCTGTTACCAACGAAATATTCCAAGTTTATTCACTAATGTCAGTTCATATCAGTGAGACCATACAGTATTTGTCCTTTTGTTTCTGGCTAATCACACTCAGCATAATGTCCTTAAGGTCCATTCATGTTGTTACACACTTCATAACTTTATTCTGTCTTACAGCTGCATAATATTCCATCTTATGTAAATGTCACACTTTGTTTAGCCAACTGTTGATGGACATTTTGGCTCTTTCCATCTCTTGGTAATTGCTAATAATGCTGCTATAAACATTGGTGTGTAAATGTCTATTTGTGTCTTTGGCCTCGTGTCCTTTGAGTAAGAGACAGCATATAGATGGATCCTGTTTTTCAATCCATTCTGCCAGACTATGTCTTTTGATTGGAGAGTTTAATCCATTAATATTCAGTGTTGTTACTGCATGGGTAGTACTTTCTTCTACTATTTTGCCTTCTGGATTTTATATGTCATATCTAATTTTCCTTCTTTTTACCTTTACTCATAGTCTTCCTTTCTACACTCTTCTCCAACCTCTCTCTTCTGTCTTCGTATCTGTCTCTAGTGTTCCCTTTAGTATTTCTTGCAGAGCTGGTCTCTTGGTCACAAATTCTCTCAGTGATTTTTTGTCTGAAAATGTTTTAATTTCTCCCTCATTTTTGAAAGACAATTTTGCTGGATATAGAATTCTTGGTTGGCAGTTTTCTCTTTTAATAATTTAAATATATCAGCCCACTGTCTTCTTGCCTCCATGGTTTCTGCTGAGAGATTGGCGCATAGTCTTATTGGGCTTCCCTTGTATGTGATGGATTGCTTTTCCTTTGCTGCTTTCAAGATCCTCTCTTTCTCTTTGACCTCTGACATTCTGATTATTAAGTGTCTTGGAGTATGTCTATTTGGATCTATTCTCTTTGGGGTATGCTGCACTTCTTGGATCTGTAATTTTAATTCTTTCATAAGAGTTGGGAAATTTTCAGTGATAATTTCCTCCATTAGTTTTTCTCCTCCTTTTCCCTTCTCTTCTCCTTCTGGGACACCCACAACACGTATATTCATGCGCTTCATATTGTCTTTCAATTCCCTGAGTCCCTGCTCATATTTTTCCCTATAGTTTCTGTTTCTTGTCGGATTTCAGATGTTTTGTCCTCCAGTTCAGAAACCCTATGTTCTGTCTCTCGAAATCTACCATTGTAGGTTTCCATTGCTTTTTTCATCTCTTCTACTGTGTCTTTCATTCCCATAAGTTTCTGCGATTTGTTTTTTCAAACTTACAGTTTCTTCTTTTTGTTCTTTCCTTGCCTTCTTTATATCCTCCCTCAATTCATTGATTTGGTGTTTTTTTTTTTTTTTTTTTTTTTTTTTACGTGGGCAGGCACCAGGAATCGAACCCGGGTCCCCTGGCATGGCAGGCAAGCATTCTTGCCTCCTGAGCCACCGTGGCCTGCCCATTGATTTGGTTTTTGATGAGGTTTTCCATGTCTGTTCGTACATTCTGAATTAATTGTTTCAGCTCCTGTATGTCATTTGAATTGTTGGTTTGTTCCTTTGACTGGGCCATATATTCCATTTTCCTAGTGTGATTTGTTATTTTTTGCTGGTGTCTAGGCATTTAATTACCTTAATTACTTTATTCTGGAGATTGCTTTTACTTCTTTTATCTAGGGTTTTCTTGCTGGATGAATTTGTTGTCTATGTTCTTTGACATTCCGTTCAGCTTTATCTGGATCTTTAGCTTAAATTTTGTTTAACAGAGGAGAATTTTTCAGTTCTTGTTTTCTTGTTTCTGGCCCTGCTTGTGTGGTGCCTTTCCCCCACACACACTTAGGAGGGTCTACTTAGATATTATAGACCCCAGCCAGATTTTCCCAGACCAAACTGGCCTCTTATCAGGAGCAAAGAGTCACCTGCATCGGTTTTCCCTGAGGGTGAGACCCAGCAGGTTGAAAGACTTTCCTGTGAAGTTTCTGGACTCTGTTTTTCTTATCCTGCCCAGTATGTGGTGCTTGTCTGACTGCAGGTCCCACCAGCATAAGATTATGTGGTATCTTTAACTTTGGCAGACCTCCCTGCTGGGGGGAGGGGGGGGCGGTGTGGAGACAGAGGAGAGGTTGTAAGCTGGTTTTAATGGCTTCAAATTACCAAGCCCTGGTGTCTGAATTCCTTGAGGGAGGGATTCTACCTGGGTGGGGCTTCACCCCTCCCCTGTGGAAGGCACAAGCTCCAGATAAGCCCCCAAAAGAGCTCACTTCTGCTTATGTCTGGGGTAGTTGCAGCCTGAAAAGTTCTGCCACTGTATCCAGAGGCAGTCAAGGCTTTGTAGATACACAGCCACAAAAACCTCTGTTTCCTTCTTTTCTTTTTCCCCCTTTTTCTATCAGTCCTGCCCCCTTGGCGCTGGGGCAAAAATGAGCAACCTCCGCTTTGATCAGGTTCACCTAAGCTGGGGGCCGATTCTTAGTAGTCAGAATTTGTTAATAGTTCCACAATTGGCATTTGATTTGTCCAGTCCCTGCTGCTGGTAAAGTCCTTTCCTTTCCCCTCTGGGAAGTGGCCTGTGGGGGAGGGGTGCTGGCTGCCACAGCTTTGGGAACTCACGGTTCTGGGGGGTGCTCGCAGCCCGTCCAGCTGGTCCAGACTGGGGTACGCTGTGTGTCCGGTCACTATTGTGGCTCCGGGAGCTGTTCTGTACTGTTTCTTGTTATTTAGTAGTTGTTCTGGAGGACGAACTAAAATGCGCATGTTGTTAAGCCGCCATCTTGACCCGGAATTGTCTCTCTCATGGATCTTGCACATTAGCTTAGAAAATATGTTGTTATTTCTTCCATTAAAAGAAAAAAAGTCAAACATAACTTGACCTCAATTTCCCTCCAGTTACCCTCATTTCTCTCCCTCACTTTACAGCAAAACTTCTCAATACAGTTGTCTGCTTTTGTCTCTCATTTCTCTCCTCCATTCTATGCTGAACCTACTTCAATCAGATCTTTATTCTCAACACACCATTCAAATTGCCCTCATTAAGGACAATAATTACCTTCACATTACTAAATTGGATGGTCAATCCTCATCTTATTTGACCTATCAGCATCTGTCACAATTGATCTAGACACACTTTCTTCATTTGGCTTGTGGCACACACTGCTATCCTTTTACCTTACTGGTCACTCCTTCTTGATCTCTTTCGCTCATTCCTCCTCTTCTCACTGACCTCCTAAGTTAGAATGTCTCAGTGCTCATTTCTATTGACTTGCATTTTCATAGTAAATGCTTGGTTGTTAGCATTTACTTTCTAAAATGATTAGCATATATCTCTGCTTTTCCTTTGCGCACCTGCCCCCCCTCCCCCCCGCCTTTTTTTTTTTTTTGGTAGTTCATGGGCCAGGAATCGAACCCAGGTCTCCTGCATGACAGGTGAGAATTCTACCACTAACTATCCTTGCACCCCCTTGCCCCTTTATTTTATAAACAAGAGTCCTGATGAAGGCCTGAGGGTGTTCAGGGCTTCACTGTTTCTTGGCTGTGAGCCACACCCAGAAGTCCTCATAGCTTCTCTCAAGGTTCCAGTTCCAGGGGGCTGGATTTGCTAGAAGACTGATTTTCACATGAGTAGTAATGCTACTTTACTACAAAAAAAATACCTTGGATTATATAATTAAGTATTATTATAAATATTAATTTAATTAGATCACTAGCATGCTCATGCAAGTATTATTTTCCCATTTTTTATCCTCCCATGTTGTTACGATGTTGGAGATAATATCAAATTAGGTTGAATAGTAGAGCAGACTCCGCTGTATAGAGTTAAAATTAAAGGAGCAGAGAAAAGCAGGGTTGGGAGATGGAGAGTCCAGGTGGTCTTTGAGTCACTGGTTCCAAAGCTGTCCTGAGGATAAGCTGCACACATTCCTTCCTTTGGGGTTTTATGAGACATTATGTTGTACTAATAATGAATTGCCCCCTTTGGCCCATCAATTGGGATTTTGATACCATCAAGACAATTCTATCTATACAACATTCTGTAAGTATTTAAGTGACCAATTTTTATTTGTTTTTCTCTTTTAATATGTATAAATTGAGCTTTCATAACTATTCAAATAATAATGATTATGATGATAATAATAATAATAGAGGTCTTTCTATCAGACTTCTCTTTTAGCACCTACAGTTAATTATGAAGGCTCAGAAGTAAAAACTGCTATATATTTTTAATGAACAAATTAATAAGTCATATTAAGAATGCTTTAAACTGAGACAACATTTAAGAAGTATTAGATAAGACTTTGTAGATTTTATGTGACTCCCTTGTCAAGTTTGATTTAAAATTACATCATTATCTTTATGATCCGCAAGATAATATATGAATACCTAAATTGCTATCACTAAGTAAACCTAATTTTTGTACCTACCTTATATTTAGAAGTATCCCAGTTGTGGACAATGCGTGCTGGGATAAGAAAACTATCATCCACATGGCAGCTGTTGCAGTAATACCATCCACTGTAATTGCACACCTTGGCTTTTCCATTGGAAAGGCCTATGGATCGCTGGCATCCTATTTGAGGCAAAAGAAAAGAGTCTATGATTGTTGCTGTATTTTTAACACCACAGAACAAGATCCCACAATCTTCAAGTTATATGGAAGACTACAACAGGAAAGAAGTTGCAGAAATTATGTACAGATAAGTCCTTGTCTTTTTAGCCTGACAGTCTCCACCTCCTTGTCTCCTTGGGAATTAGTTAACTGTCATCTAACCAATCTCCTGCTTTTGGTCTTTTCTGTACACAGCTGCCAGAGATCAATATCCCTATAATCCCACCTTTATCTCCTCATTTTCCTGCTCAGAAACTTTGCCACGCACCAGGCACTTTGCTGGGGGCGTCTCACAGATCATCTTATTTCACCTTCATAGCGTCTCTACGAGGAAGATATTATCAGCTCTATTTTACAGATGAATTAAGATTTTAGTGAGTAGGCGTCTTGTCAGTGGTAGAGTTTGGATTTGGCTCTGAGCTTGTCTGATTCTAAAATGCTTACAACTGCCCCTCTTAATGTGGTCACCTGCCTCTCAAAATAGGTTTTCCATTCCAAGAAATGTACATAATACATGTATTCATATATGGACTATAGAACTTTCAACTTCAGTGGAACTTGAAATACCCTAGACATTCTGTTTCTAAAAATTAGGAGACAAACTGACAGCATGGAAATGACAATGAATAGAATTAAATATTTCCTAATGGTTTAAAAGATTATCATGATCTTACAGCAATTCAATATTATCCTTGTAGTTTAAATTCTCACCATATAACACTGCAAAAATAACTTTAGGTTATTTTATCTTTTCGGCTGTTTGAATTTTGAATGTAACAACAAATAAGTAAGTATTTACTGGATATGTATACATGCTTTAGTAGGTATTACTGGGTTTATCAATCTATAATTTTTAATTACTTTTAAAACAACTTCATTATAATTTTCTAGATATAATTTTCTAGACAGGCAATATTAAGATCATAAATATGCATCATAAGAAAGCATATAGCATAAAAATATTTGTATCAATCAGGCCCACAGGTCAAATGTTCATGCTAGGGATTCAACAAAATGAGTTAAAAGTCTTCACCACTCTGCACAGGTCCCCAGGCTTGTGAAAAAAGAGAAAAGACGAGAAAGCATGGTTAGGGTTCACTGTCATTCAGGTTTTAGTTTAGACACATAAATTCCTAACTGCAGTGCAGCACATAAACTCTTACACCTAGGGCTTAGGCCACATCTTTACCTTCATACTTTATTTAGAACCAAGCTCTCCTCCTCTTGGTACTGAAATCACCCCTAATGACCTAGGAGTAAGTTTGAACCCATTGATATGCTTGCGAGTGCTCTGGATAGCTGGCGTGTAGACAAGCACTAGTCTGGAGCCAGGGAGCCTGGTTCTGTTCTTGCTTGGGGCATACTGAGAGACCGAACAATCAGACTCTTTAGACATGCTTCCTCACTGCGAAATGAAAAGGTGAACCTAAATCGGCGGTTTCCCAAATTCAGTGATCTTCGGAATCTTCTGGAGATGTTTGTAAAAAATGTAGACCCCTGCACACCCACCAGAGATTTTGATTCTATAGATCTGCATTTTTAAGAAGTGCTCCACCACCACCACCAAACTCAGGAACTCTGTTGGGTAAAAGCTGAGGACTGCTCCCAGATTTCTAGTTACCTTCAAAACTCCCTCCAACCACAAAAATTCTAATTCCATTTAAGAAAAGCACAGAGGATGTACAGACTACTCAGTGAAAATTCTTAATTTGCCACATTTCTAGGCTTCCAAAATCAACATTTCAGGTTTTCAATTAATCTCTAAGAAACAACCTGAGTTCATTTTTCCAGAGCATTCATAGTCCCCATTGGGATGTATCCTATTCGACTCAGAAAGAATTAAACTTTTAACCCTCAAATCCAATATATATATACACTGCACCTGTGAATGAAAGAACATAGAATGGTCAGGAAAGAAGATTAGAGGCTAGCTAGTGGCCTGATGTAGACTCATTTTCTAAAAAACAACACACCGTTTATTTGAAGAAGGAAACACCCGTTCTTTCAATTAACTGGAAGATTTCCTTTTTTAAAATATCATACTAACAAATCATGGCTAAAAAAATGTCTGAAACAATTTCCCATAAAGACACACAATCTGGGATTTCACTTTATCATTGTGAGGTTTTCAACGTGGAGGAAAAAAAAGTGTTTTCTTACTAATGGCTACTATGAAAACGCATTTTTTTGGAGCATGCCAATGCTGGACTCTGACAAGTTACATTATGGGAGGAAAAACAGAGCTGCAAAGTAGAAACAAAAAATAATTAATTGAAATCACTAATTAGAACTTATTTACATATTTTATTTTTATACTTTCAAACAGACTTTTAAACAATGTTTCTGAGCTAAAGGGCATTTGTAGCAGGGAACACTCCACATGTTGGATCGAAGCAAATACATTTTTCCCAGTCTCTTTTTGAAAGTTTTCAGAGAGGGCATTCAATTCACAGAACAAAAACCTATCTCACAAGAGAACCCACTGGCCTTCTTTTTTTTTATTGCTTCCCATCCCACTTCAAATCTTTAATGAACACATGCTCTGATTTCCCTTCCAATATACTTTTGGAAACAAATGTCACCATTTAACCAAAATCCTATTTGCTGCATGCACAAACCATTTCCCAAATGGTTTTCATTAGAGACACCCAAAAGAATCTGTTGCTGGGGACTGAAGCAGAAATTTTGGCATCATTCTTAACAAAGGCACAATTTTTGTTCTAACAAGTATACCTAGTTAGCTCAATTGACTGCAATGTGGGGTTATTGAAGCTGAAATCTTGAGAAGGAGCCAACCACCTTCTCTTTACTTCACAGAAACCAACTTCAGTTCTCCCTCCCCTGGTCAGCAGCTGGAAAATTCATGGGCCATAAGAATTGTGGCTGGATCCAGGAGAACCTCTCTCACTAAGAAAAGAACACATACACATGCTCTGTAAGTGAGGATAATTTATGTCTTCCTTTCCAATTTCTTAAATTAAGCTTTTACCCAATTCGGTAAGGTAAATTCAATATTTTGTATTTGGAAGGTAGGAATGATCTACAAAAAGAACAGGAACAAATGAAAAGAGAGAAGAGAAGGTGCTTCTGTAAGGGTGAGGAAAAGAGACAGTGTGAGAGGACAAATTTTCGTTTGCTTTGTAAAAATGAGAAGGAAAAATAAAACAGGAGAGTTTCACACCCTCTTTTACTAAATGCATGGGGTAGGGAGAGATGCCCATAAAAGCAGAGAAAGGGGCTGCCTTTTCCCTCGCTCCCTTCCTCCTTTCCTCCTCCCTCCAGTGCTTGGTAGGGGACAGTGCGCTGTGGAAAGCACTATGTAAAATGTTGCTTGAAGGTCTGGACATTGATAATATGCTTTTGGTGGTGGTGGTGGGGGGGCATGGTCCAGGAATTGAACCTGGGTCTCCTGCATGGAAGGCGAGCATTCTATCATTGAAGATCATATGCTTTTGATACCAGATTTTCCAAAATTAAGAAAAACAGAAATGGGAGTTCAATAACTTGCTATTTGATAAGAATTAGGGAGAAAATTCAACTCAGCTTTCCTAGTTTATGGTCTATAACTATTGGCTCATTAATCGGTTGTGTTGAACATTTTCTTTCTTAAAACATGGTGTCACATTTAGTATACAATTGAAAATTCTGTTTATTGAGCCTGGGCTTAACATAAAGCTAGGCACCACGTTTAAACAAAGGATTGTTTGACACAGAGCAGCAGTAATTTTTGCAATGTAGCCTCGGTTTCCATTAAATAATAGAAATGGAGGCAAAGCAAACCTGGGCCTCACACTTGCATCCTCCACCTCTGGAGCAGATGAGGTTGAGATGTAAGTGAGGCTGACTGCATGTGTGGGACCTGAAGTCAACATGGGCAGAACTAAGGCCGTAAGATTCTACATAATTATAATGGAAACAGGCCAAGGGTGAAGGACATTGAGAAACACCTATTTAGAAATAGGTTATCCAAAACATTTCCCATCTCAAGCATCTAAGTTGCTCTGCATCTTTGGGACAAGGTAGTGACCCATAAAGTAGGAAACATCAATTTAGTCATAAAACCAATTAAGACCTTAAACATTTGGATGGAGATTCAGGCACATGAAAGAAAATGTCACTGAGTATGCATTTTGTCTGTTAAAGCAGATAGTATCCACAAGCCTCTCATTGCAACTAAAGGAATAAAAGGGAAAATCAAGAAAAATTAATTGTGTACCACCTGTAAATTGCTAATATTAATGGTATGGGATACCACTGATAGTACCTATTTTTAGTTTAGGGGTTCACTCAAGACTGCAACACTTTAAAATTATTTTCTCCATATAGTGTTTTTTTTTTCCCATGTAAACCTTTTGCTTTAATAAGCAAAGCATTTTTATGACTTAGATTTTAACTCACACTTACAGATAAGGAAAACTTCTAGGCTCAGAGGGGTTACAGTGAAGTTACTACAGCTGGAAGGAATGCATGCCCCATATGCATTTTAAACATAAAGATAGAAAATACAAGACACATCACTCTCTAGACTAAATTACAAGAGCTAGAGAAGAGTGAAAGACTTGGGGAAGTTCATGCAACCACCAACCAATTCCTTCACTTCATGCTGCAGAACCAACTGGGAGTTGTATTACTTTTATATGAACTAGAGATTGTTTCCTGGTCATTTGTAAGTGAAACTTTCTCCACTGTTAACAATTAGGCCAAGGGCATTTGCTACACTAGGGTATTCCACTGATAAAAAACAATATTAGAACAGCAAAGAGGAGGTTATACAAATAACCCTGGTTCTTCAAACATCAGAAATTTCCATATCATAGCAGCAGAAGAGTGGAATGAATTCCATCTTCCAAAGGCTTAGGGCAAAAACTTCCTGTTGGCATTTGTACCAAATAAGGCTCCCCCTACTTCTGACATTATCTGCTGGACTATGAGATTTAGCCCGGTGTTCTAGGGTATTAGAAACCTTTATTTTACGATCTTCAGTGTAGATCGCAACACCACTAGCTATATCCTCAGGCAGGCAGGCCTCCTGATGAACTTGGACATCAACATCTGCTTTGGTGGCAATTTTGTACATAGGAATTGTTTTTGCACCATAGCCTTAACCAGAGGGAAATCTTGTTTCCTGCAAAGAATAATCATTTGGGGTCCAGCAATTGGTACAAACCCTGGAGGACCAGTCCATCCAGCAAAATTTGGTACCTGGTTGTATCTTTTCCTTCCTCGCTGAGTCTCTGCTTTGCTTCATTTAGTAGGTCTGTGATAAGGTCATCTGGTTCTGAGGACTTTCAGCCTTGCTTGATTCATCAAATTTGACATCTGAATTTTCTTTTGCTGCTCAATCTCCTTTTCTTTCTCCTCAAAGTATTCCATAATCTTCAGTCTTTGGGTTTGCACAAGATGAACTTTCTCAATGTTGAACTCTTCTTCTCCTTTTTCATCTATTTCTTCTGCTTTCTCATTAGCTTCTTGTTCAAAGAAAGTCATCATGTGCTTAATCTGCTTTTGCACATCAGCATCACTGAGGGTCATGGTGACAGTGATGCTAGGCCGGTGGGAAAGAGAATCAAGTTTAGATCTGAAAAGGGTGGTAGAAAGAATGGGAGAAGAAAACCCAGCCTCCATAAAGTTTTAAGTCCCGATTGTGAATTCTCTTCCCAGGGAATGAAACATTGATGGCTGGCAGGGGATATGCATACTGGAATACAATCCTGAAATATACAACTGGTTGTTTGCAAAGCAATACTGAAATCCATTTCTGTTCATTAAAAAAGAATTTTTTTCTTGCAGGCTTCATTTTACGTTCATCTACAAATGGCTTTTATAGCAGTGAAAGATTATATATGAGAAATTGTCCCTCATTTTGGCCAAAACTTTGACTCATAAAGTTCTACTGCACAAAAGGCTGTTGTAAAAAAGCATAAGTAACACTTTGAAGGAAACTGTTACTACTTTGGCTAACACACAAGTTGAAACTTCTAGAACGTACTGCAGCTGTTACTAGTCAGCTATGTCCTTAAGAATATAATAGAGGTAAATGATTCCTCTTGGACAAAACGGATGTACCTAACTGAAGAATGTCCCTTTCAACACAGCAATATGGCAAGTAATATGCCTATAAAGTATCAGCACTGTACCTGGCACATAGATATACATTCTACCTAGAGATAGAAACAGAGACAGAGAGAGACTCAAACTGAGACAACAGATGCCAGTTGTCCAAGACAGAGGCAATCCTATGAAGGATAATCATGTAGACCCCAACTAAAGAAAGTTCCTTTTTTAAAAAAATCCAGTCTAAATAGTAACTATTCAGAATTTAAAGGTATGCTACAAGTTGTTAGATAGACTTTTTTGGGTTTTTTTATTTTATTGTTTTTTGTTAGATGTATTTTTGTACTGGATATTTATATAGCTAAGTCAGCTTTGACTTATATGGCCTATTTTATAGGCCAGTGTATTAACAGTGCTAGAAGTACTGTATTTAAATAAGAAATGAAGTGAAAATCATATGTAAGGTAATTACTGCTGACTGAGAATATAAACTAAAGACTTTTCTTGCTCTTGCTAAACTCCATAATGCTTGTTTGTTTAATCTCATGGAATGTTTTATTAAGATTATAAATGGTATGAAATAAATTAATAAATACTCGGTAGATACCAACTCAAATTGAGAAGTATCCAGATTTATTGGTCTTTCAGGTAAACAATGATTGAGAACCTAAAGTCAATATTTAGTCAAAATTTATCTTGAAAGGCAATAAATCTTGATTTTCACTAAGGCAGGTAAGTAAATATGTGCACCATTCTAGAGATTCCAACTACTTTTCTATCAACTAAACGTCTACCTTGAGTTGTAAATACAATGACCTGTGACACAGATTTTCATTTCCAAAGTCATAATTTGAATTGTTGAATTAATTTTAATTTGTCTTATAATAAGACCCTTCAATATCAGCATTTATAGTAGTATAACCTAAGAAAAGTTTTATATTGAAATGAGTTAAACATTCAGCATTTAGTATATTTAAATCAGTATAAACAGTATTTTTTCCTATTCATAACTAGACTTTCTCATTTACTTCTGAGTCTGTCTTCTCTTTCCCCAAAGACTTTCAAGAAAAATAGTAACTAATTAAAAAATGGAAATAATAAATAGTAAATGGATAAAAAAAACACAGAGTGCTTACTGTATGCCAGGCCTTGCTCTAGTCATTTTACATACACATTAATTCATTTAAACCTCATATCAATTCTTTGAGGTAGAATTGTCTGAAGTAGAGCAGTAATCTGGGCTTTGGAGAGATTAATTAGCAAAAATTAATTGCAAAAAAAAAAAAAAATCCACAAAAACTAGTGCTGGAGAGAACTGGTTTGAGTTTGGTTAGACTGTGGGCTTGAGAGTGGGAAACCCCACGGAGGAAAGAAAAAAGGGAGCTATTACGGATAAAACATAAGTGATTTGGCAACTGATTGGATATGGATAGCATGGAAAAGGGATCATCAAAATGTCCATTTTATTGTAAGCCTGAGTGACTGTCATATGAGAAATCTATCAGTCAAAAAGAACAGTGGTTTGGTGAAGAAAATCTTGTTTATTTGGGGCATTAATTAAAAAAAAAATAGAGTAAAAAAATCTGAGCTACCAGATCAGTTGATGCCTAAAGCTCAGCTATATGAGAGTAATAACCCTTTATTGTACAAATTAATTTAAACTGAATTGTTTGTTACTTGTCACTGAATGCATCTGATATATCTGATATTCAATGATGGTTGATGAGGTTCCTATTTCTATATGCTACTATTTTCACTTACATCTACCCATCAAGATGTGAAGTCTCAGATTATAAGCCATTAGGTGACATGAAATAATTAACATGCATTTCAGTAGAAGACACTTACTACTTTATAAAGAAGTGAAAAAAAGCTGAGTGAGGAAAGAAAAAAGACATAGTTTGTTGACCTTGTTTCCTGATAGCAAAGAAGTTCTCAACCAGAGAAGACTTTTATGTATAGTCTGGAGATATTTTCGTTTGTCACAATAGGTTTGGGGGGAGGAGGATATGGGGAATTACTGTCACCTAGTGTGTAGAGGCCAGGGATGCTGCTAAACATCCTACAATGCACAGGACAGGCTCCTGCATAGCGAAGAATTTTCTGGCCCAAAACTTCAATAGTGCCATTGTTTGGAAAATAAAACTTGTGACAGCACAAAGCCAAGGGGGCAAAATAAGAGTTCCATATACTGACCCTACTTAGTCACTTTGCCTGTGCAAAGCATGGATGTACCATCTATTCTGTGAGGAGGAAAAGCCCTTTTCACCAGCTCTCCTTTCTTATCTAAAGAAGACAATTCATGCTGCTAGGTTAGTTTAGGGTAAAGAACTGCAGTGAAAAAGAGGTCTTGTCCACACTATATCACTGCCTGCTAGACTACCTGCTAATAACATCTGCTGCAGGCTTGGGACTCTTTTCTTCACAAATTAATTCTTTTGGCGAAATACTTGCCCACCAATAACTGGTACCTGAAAAACAACTGTGAAACTGAAAGGGCCCAGCTAAGTTGATTATTTTAGACATGAAAGCTGCTGCTGATGGGAATAATGCTCCTTTGTCACATTACCTCCCACTCACTAGATCACTGTCAGTTCTCTCTTAAACATCAGTACCAGTATTCCTTGTATAGCACCCCTGCAATGCCAGACAGGGAAGGGAAGTCAACCTCACCGTTCTTGCAACAAGGAAAATCCTGGGCTGAGTTACTCAGTACCTGCACACGGAGAGTCTTGGGAAAAGATGTCATTAAATATACTGTCTTATTGGAATGTTCCTCTGAACCAGTGCAAACTATATTAGAGCCTGGGGCAAAAGGAAAAATCAGTAATTCTAACTATGCCTTTATGTAAAATTTTGATACTTTGTTTTTAATGAATTTTTTGCATTAATCTTGATTTTTAAAAATATTACATTAAAATATTATTTATCTTGATTACTAAGTTTTTTGGTGACCCCTTAAATTCTGTGTTCAAAACAAGTGCCTCACTTACCTTACCCTAGTGCCATTTGTCTTATTGCAATGTTCCTCTGAACCAGTGCAAACTATATTAGAGCCTGGGGCAAAAGGAAAAATCAATAATTCTAACTCTGCCTTTATGTAAAATTTTTATATTTGCTTTTAACGAATTTTTGCATTAATCTTGATTTTTAAAATATTACATTAAAATATTATTTATCTTGATTACTGAGTTTTTTGGCACCCCCCTAAATTCTGTGTCCAAAACAAGTGCCTTACTTGCCTTACCCTTGCCTTACCCTAGTGCCATTTCTGCTCTGTACCTTTTTACCTCATGAAAAATCAAATGCGTGCCCCAATTATGTTCTCTATACAGTATTTTTCGCTGGTATCTATTTTATATTAAACCTCTTCCAGTTCTCTTTTTGTGATTTCTCAGCTAAATTTCTATTAAGATTGCTTTAAAAGTCAATAATGCTTATTGGTTTAAAAGTTCAGATTATTTCTTTGATTTACCTGAAAAGCACCCTGTCTTTCCTTATAATTTCTAGAACTTACAATGTTTCATTCTAGTTTGGACTTAGAAGGCTCTTCTTACATCAACCTCATCCAATCTGTAGCTTCTATCACATACAGTGTCCCATTAGGTTTCCCCCTGACTTCTCTTTCATGACACTCCCCATGCTTAATGCCTGCTTCTTTTTCCCTATATTTTGTGAGTGTCTCATCTCTTTGAACTTTGTACTATCTTTAAAACACAACCTTTCCTCTTCTTTGCTAAAACCTCAGATAAAACACTGGCAGCCTCTCTTAAGAGTCATTTCTACTTGAGCTATTTTAGTAATGACAACAATTTGATAAAATTAAAGTCATGAGAGTGTATCCAGGTAATACTAGGATTAGTCTTAAAATGAAAAAAAATTACTTTCATCAGCTTCCTTTAAATTCATACTTGAATTTCTTCATTTTCACCCCAAACCAAATTCTTCATGTTCTATAAAATTTAAGAATGAACCTGGTCTACTTTCTTCCTTTAGTCTTTTCTTTAATGCCTTCTTTGGCCTTCTTCCTAAGCTTTCCTGTCTCTCTAAAAAATACATACTTGTGATCACCTCCACAGCTAATCTTTTAATTATATTGAGTATTTTCAGATGGGCTCCTTAGGAGGCAAGACACAAGAAAACACCTGCAAGTGGGAACCTCCTATTCTCTGATCCTCATGTTTCCACTTGAAGACATTTCCTAGAACAGTACTTTTGCTCTGTCCATACCTTTATGCAACGCTCCTCAACGATGGAAAAATGAGATATCTGACTGATTAGTTTAAGAGGACACTGGAATGCTCAGCCTGGCAGGGAGTAGGCTTTCTGTCTGCTGTGGTAAGAGGGAATGGCATTTTAAGGTCTCCAACTGTGACCGGGTAGGTAAGTCTATCTAATTTAGGGGTCACTGTATAATAATAATAAATGTGAGTGTATTACAATAAATGTGATATTTTGAGTCCCTGGGAGGAGAAAGAAGAGACATTATTTATTAGTCCACTAAAACCTCTATAAGGATGATGCTCAGAGAGACAGTATCTAATAATGGGAAAGGAAAGGCCATCAGGTAACCAGAACATACATGTCAGAGGATGAAAACTATTGAAAAATGAGGATCTTAAAGGAAACTTAGGCTCAAGGGGTTGCCAGGAAGCACTAATTATCAGACACCTTTTACTCAGTTCAAATTCCTCATTCTAACAATAGATGAGAAACATAATTTTTCTAAAAGGTTCTCATCCATTGTTAGGCCACAATAAGACTTCTCTTCACTCCAAGATCACTTGAGGAACCTACTCCATATTTTATGAGGGAAATGCAGAGACATGCATCTTATTGAATTCAGATATGGCACTTTTGGTTCAGTTAATATTTTACAACATTTGAATTGTACATAGTCAAGGCAGTTTAATCTTCCCCTAAGTTATAATGTTGGAGACACTGACCCACAGCACTGCGAAAAGACTGGCTCGGAGCTATATAATAAATCAGTGGCAGGGCTATAAACAGAAGACTGAGCTCTTGTGCTCCTAATTTATTACTATCCCACTGAGTTTGGATGCCTCCCAGTCATCAAGTCACATGTGTCTATTATTGTGTGCTCTCTAAAAATCTGGGGCTTGAGAAGAACGTCTTTATTGGTGAAGACAGAGAAAGAGACTGGGCCTTTCAAACTAAGTCAATCCTCTGTGTCAGTGGTAAAGGCCTGGTAATTTGAGGGAAGATTATTTTCAGCAAGGCTTGTGTTGCAGCACCACATGATTTATTTACTTTATTGAAAAACTACAAGTAAGGCACAATCCTTGGCATATTGGTATGTACCTGATTAGAATAGTGATTTTCAGATTACACATCTTTGGTTTTAGAATCCTAGTTTCCTTCTGGAAGCAACATGCAGTCTGAAATAGATTTTTTCAATTAAAGGTAATAAATAAAATTAATCTTGTTGGGAACTTTTATAATAAACACTGGAAGAGGTGAAAAAAGCTATTTTAAACCAAGACTTGAGAGTAGTTTCTGGGTTAGAGAGTGGGAAATGAAAGTCACTGGATGTGCCTATCCCACCACCCTTGGTTGGGACTCTGGCAGGACTGCAGCCAGGGTAGGCAGCTGGTTTCTCATCTGTTTCTGAAGCTGCTTGGTCCTGGGAAGATCCAGGAAGGTATCACTAGATGTTGCCCTCTCCAAGTAGGTGCAGTCAATGCTGGAAGCTCTACCCTAGTAGCTGACTAGAAATGGGGAATCAGAGTGAGTGGGCTGAGGTTTCCTGTTTCTCCAAGAGGCAACCACATATATCACCTCCCTTCACCCAGGCTCCATTTTTGTTGTGGAAATGGCCCATTCAATGTTCTGTGCAAAGGAGAGAAATTCTGACAGTTGCAGTGCCCAGAGCAGGAGGTTAGACTCTGTGCTTGAGGAGTCCTAGTCCTGCAAAAAGAAGGTATTATGGTCAAGTAAGTTTGGAAATGCTACATACTTATCACATTAGTATAATAAAGGCTCTGAAATATCTTATTGTCAAAAACCAAAAAAAAAAAAAAAAAAAAAAAAGCCACTGGAAATCTGCAGGATCCTAAATGGTTTCCAAAGAGTAAATTTTGGGCCCATCATCAATAAATATTTTTTAAAAACCTAAATGATTGAGTAGAGGACATGCTATTATATCTGCAGATGACTCTAACCTAAGAGTAAGCTAGAAAAGATGGTGAGAGCAAGAAATTCAATGGTAAGAACAGAGGATGATCACTAAAAAATATTTAGTGTTCACCTATTGTGTGCCAGATACAGAGCAACAAGGAAGACAGCAAGAACAAGAGCAACACAGCCTTGCCACTATGGTGTTTGTGGTCAGGTGGGGCAGACAGACACTAAATAAACAATAACACAAATGATGACT
This sequence comes from Tamandua tetradactyla, assembly GCF_023851605.1. Taxonomy (NCBI): domain Eukaryota; kingdom Metazoa; phylum Chordata; class Mammalia; order Pilosa; family Myrmecophagidae; genus Tamandua; species Tamandua tetradactyla. The sequence continues at coordinate 183,413,107 of NC_135329.1, forward strand.
TCATTTTCATTGCAAGTGCTACAGTAGGAGCACTAAACCAGCATTACAATGGAGGCGCCTAACTAGGTGCTAAGTCAGTCTGAAGGTTCGCTAGAGAAGATGTTCTCAAGAAAGTAACATAGAAGCAGTAACCTATGTCAAGAGGCAAGGTGGGATGACAATATTCTAGACAACTGCCTATGCAAAGGCTCTGAGGTGGGGAACGAGATGGTGCATTTGAGTAACAGAATGAAGTCAATGTGGCTCTAACTCAGTGTGTTGGGGCAAGAGTTGAAGTTGAGGTGTTGGGCAGGGATCAAATCATGCAGAACATATTAAAAACCCTAGCTTTATGCCAACAGCAACAAGAAGCCATTGAAAGATCATAAAGAAGCAACTACCCCAGAGTCAATCTAAATTTTAATAAAATCAACCTTGCTGCAATGAGACAAGATTTGGGAACAATTTGAATGAAAGTAGAAAATGGTTAGGAGGCCACTGTGGTCATTTGGATGAAAGATGACCTGGCTGGTAGCAAAGAAGATGAGGAAGCTGGAGGCTGTCTCAAAATTCAACTACTAAATATACTTATCAAAGATAAAATACAAACTAGGCATAAAATTAGATGTATAAAAAAGGGGATCCAGCAGGTAGGTAAAGGACTTGAACTAACTCCTCTGTAGTAACTTCCCTTTGTACTGACCACTGAGTAGAACCTTATTAGAATCTCATTTTAGTTCCCAGAACATCGGAAAGACACATAAACCTGAAGGTGTTTCAGCAGATTGCTACCTCAGTGGTTAAAATGTGGACACACGTTGAAGAAACAATGAAGGTAAATGTGTTCATATATAAAAATAAAAAAAAAAAAACTGAATAATGGCTTGATACATTCACTAAGAACACTATGGACTAGACTGGAGCTTCCTCAAACTTTGTATGCATCCAAATCAACTGGAAAGTTTGTTCAACATCTCCAAGAGTCAGTCTCAGAGATTCTTATTTCAATAGGTCTGGGGAAGGGTACAGCCTTCCTGCCCTCACCCTCAAGATTCTGATACAAATGGCCCTCTCACCAGACGCTGAGAGGCACTGGTGCTGGGACCACACCTTGCAAAAATGAAACACCACATCATAGACCCATGAGAGGGTCCATGAGAGTAGGCGGAGGGGTTTACAAAGGAGGAATCTTTAATCCTACGGGCAGGTGGTGGGGCAGGGGTGGAGAGCTTGAAAGAAAGTGCTCCCCCTAGAAGGTTTCAAAAAATACAATACAGAACATGTTAAACATTGGCCGTCACCTCCAGTCTCAGAACTCAATGCTCAGTATAGGCTTGGCTCCGTTTTTCATCTGAAATAGGGGTAGAGGTTCCTGTTCTTTATTTTTATTAATGCAATTTAATTAAAACATTTTCTGAGTTAATATAATGCAAGATCTAAAAACCTGCTACAGTTAATATTCTGTTGTTAAAACTGGCTTTTAGTTTAGCTCCACCTCCACTTCTGGGACTATATGTAGCCCATGTTTGTCGAATGAGTGAATGATTAGATGAACAAAGTAACGCAAGAACTAAATTGGTATTACTATATTACTGAATTTCCCCACCTGGAGGTGTGTTTAAAACTGGCAAGTTTTTCACCTAAGTATGTTTCTGCCTTTAGGCAATATAATGAATTTTAGAAAACCTCTCAAGTAGCTCTTCAGCAGTTCTTAGGAGCCCAGAAAAAGCTTGGTTTGTTAAAGAATCCAGCTAGAAATTAAGGAGAATCTTGAATTATCCTACTCTATTCTAAAACTACACCAAGACTAATTTCTCACCCATTGAAATCTCACCCATTGAAAGGTCAGTAAATAAAACCTTTTATCCAAAGTGAAGTCCAATGGTACATTAATACTTTCTTTAGAAGCTTAACCGGAAATGAGAACAATGTTAACCAAAAAAGGGAAGTACAAAAAGGGACAAGAACTTTCCAGACCAAAGTGTAGCAACAAAGACTAGAAGAAATGAACAGGTTTTTTTTTTTTTTAAAGGCAGCACAGCTATGGCCTATGAAGTTCAGGAAGGTCTATCAAAAGATCCTTATCTTCTGAAATTCAAAATGGTTTTTATTCTTCTGAAATATATCAAAGACCAACATATGACTTCTATGATGCGAACACCAGGAATAAATCAAAAAAGCAAATTTATATCCTATTAAATCAAACTGCCAACTTATATAAAGTGATCAACTCTCTATAAATTTTAGGATGTGGAATAGTTTAAAATCCTAATTACATAAGTCTCCTTCTAAACTCCCATTACTATTTCAGAGTGTATTCATTTTTTCTTCTACATTTATTTTTACTTAAAATAATTTTCTTGCAGCAGGACCTTGAAACTGAGAACCTCCCCCCACCCAAAAAAAGGGTAAAGGGTAAGTATCCAATGATAGACATCAGAATCAGGAAAAGGATTCTTGTCTCTTAGTTGTGATATTTTTTACTGGTTTACACTGTCTTCCTCAGAAGCAAAAAGCATTACTTATTAAATGATGATGTTTAAATTGAGAACCACAATAATCTCATTTTCTCTAATCTTCTATAGACCTTCAAAGAATCAAAGAATGAGAGATAAAAGGGATCATATAGAGCAAAACCGCTTTCTCAAAAATATCCCAGAGGAGAAAGAACTGGAAGGAAACTTTAAGATCTTCTAGTTCCGTGACATACATAATAGGAGTGTCATGGTCACTGTATTCTGGTTCACTATGCATCAAGCATAGTACTTATAGTTAGCACTTAGTAAGGTTTCAGTAAACATTTGCAGAATGGTTGAATGAATAAACCCCTCCATCTAATAAATGAAAATTACAGCTCAGGCAAGCTGAGTGATTTGCCTTGAGGTCAAAATTCCAATTTTTCCAGCCTCACTGGCCAAGGCTCTTGATGCTCTACTCATTTTGACCCATGGATATTTAGTCTTCTTGAATAATGGAAATCCTATCTACACTGGTGAATTGCTACTCTGGCCCAGTGGAATCATCATACACAGTAAGCCTATTTTCTCTTCTAAATGTCAGACTTCAAATATGTGGAGATAACACTGGCATCTTCCTCGTTCAAGGTTACACTTGCATGACATGATTTTTTCTCTTTATCATCTTATCACACATCAATAAATGTTCAGCTTGTTGTTAAAGAGCAGTAACGAGAATTGGATTTTCCAGGTGTGGTCTGGTCAGGGCAGAGCAAGTAAGGATATTATCTATTCTTTCTGGATCTGTTTTGGGAATGTTTTTGATGTAGCCACAGCAGCACAAATGCAGGCTTCCCAAAGTAAGTAATTAACTAATACTCCTGGCTGTCTCATTTGTATGTCCATAAGAGTTGCTCCTAGGTCAAGTTTCCTCTACTTCCTATATATGTGGTTAATTTTCTAAATCTAAGTATAGGATGATATCTTTATCCCTATTAGACTTCATCTCGTTTGTCTTGGTCTATTCCACTAGCTTGCTTTTCAAAATCTTGATTCTGTTAGCCAACGTATTAGTTGTCCAGCCTAGTTTTGTGATAGCTGCAAACTTCCTAAGTATGCCTACCATAAATGTGGACACTTATTGTCCTATCTGGACAAATAATAATAGCTAATACTTTTACAGTATTTACTATGTGCCAGGCCCTGTTCCTAGCCCTTTCAATTCATTTTATTCTCACTACAACATTTACGAAAAAGATGATTCATTTACAGATGAGAAAATAGACGCACAGAGGTTTTACTCAAGGCCACAGAACTAGTGAGTAGCAGATCTAGAAATACAGACAGTCTGACTCCAGAGTCCTTGCTCTTAATTACTAAATTATGCTACTTTTCATTATCATCGTGTACCTTTACTGGCAACCTTCGGGCTAAGAGGGATCCATTAGTCAACATTCCTTGGGTAAAGTTGCCAACAATTTACAAAACAATGTAAATATAATCTCTACCTTGAGGGTTTTGCCAAATGCTTTATTGAAAACTAAGTGCTGTATAGCATAGGCATGATCTATTTGTCTAGTAATCCCATCTAATAAGAAAATGGAAATAATATGGGCATGATTTGTTTTAAGTTATTCATGGTGGCTCACGGTGATCACAATTTCATTTCCTAAATGGTCAGAAACCATATGAATAACAGTCTCATCTAAAAGTTTGGCAATGAGCAACACCGTGATAGGCAATTTCCAAAATGCAGCTTTCACCCTTCTTGAAAATTAGAAAGCTTAGCTCTCTGTTCTTCTAGCCCTTGTCTTGTTCTCCATTATTTTTCAAGATTAATGTCACTGATTCCACAATCAAAGTTATGTTTCTCGAACCCTGGTTTGCAGAACTGTCATTTTAAAAAGACCCAATAAACTGAAATTATTCTAATCATCAGTATTCTCTTAATATTGTCATTTCTTCTAATTCTTTTTGCTTTAGTTTTTCTGGTCTGTAGATCACTCTTATCAGTCACACAGGTGCCCCTGTTTCCCTTTGTACATGTTTTATGTCCTCAACCAGACTATAAAGTCCTTGGGGTTACAGACCATATCTTACATTTCTCTTGCATCTTCCATAGCACCGACTATGAAATGAGACACCACAAAAATTCTGGCTGTGTTTTTGACAGTAAGTAAAAAAAGATGAAGAGATTTTCCCTGAGTTTAATTCTGTGGGAAATACAAGTATAAAGTTTAAAATGGAGAGGAATAACCACTTTAGCATTTGCATTTTCTAGAACAGGGAGTCCTTGACATGGACCTAGACAGAGATGTACTGGTTAGTCTCTAAGCCAGTAGCCATGATGGCTTGACCTCTTATCGTCAGTCAGATTCTCCTGCTCCTCACTCCTATTTGTACATCCCAAGATGCCTGACAAAGTGTGTGGCATATATGAGGGGTTTAATAAGTACTTGCAGAAATGAACCCTCCACTTCAAACTCCAATTAGGGATTTTACTATTGCAAGCCCTCTTGGTCATATTCGTAGTTGGGGAAATGAAACTTCAGCACAAAAAAAAGCTAGCAATTTCTCCTCTGGGACATGAGATAATATAATACACTCAATAACAAAATAACTTAGACCATACAATGTGATAAGCCAACAATGGACTATAAACAGTTCTCATTTATCCAAGTTGTTTATATGTTTTGGGGAGCATGTATGAGTTTTTCTTCATTGTCTCTTCTTGCGCCAACTGCTTACCTGCCTATTCCTTAACTCGAATAAATCTCCAATTTATTACTATTACTAGCAAATAGAAGACAGATTTGAAAATAGTAAAAATAAGGATTGGAGATATCAAGGAAAGGCAATTTCTTTTTGTTTCTATGTCTTATTTCCTCAGAAGAGCTGGCACTTTGGATACGGAAGGATCCCCTAATTTGTTCACAGGGGAATCAAAACAGATTTTGGCTATCCTAAAACATCTTTTTTTTTTAAGTCTTCAAATGCATCATAGACAACTGATTTTCTTGGTACTTAGAAACCTACAAATCTTTCTTTACCAGGACTCACATGCATAATCAGCTACTAAATTCAATTTCTTTTTTTCTTAAAAATTGGTATTCTGGATGATTTACCCTGAGGTCAATGAGTAACTAACTCTGCCCAACACAGGAACTATTGCTTACTTCCAGCCTGGCAGCTATTTAATGAATAATTAACCACTGCATACTTTCTATCAGGGATGCTTGTATTGCTAGTCTAAAGGTATTCTTTATGTCTAAACGATGTCATAAAACAGGCCTCTGCCAGAAAGACACCCTCATTTATCACATGAAATGCCATGTGGTATCAACAAGGTCGATACTGTTTATTTAATATATTTTGCTTTCATAGGGGCTTGAAATGATTTGTTTTTGCAGCTGTAACAGAGTTAAATTAGGGATTCAGCGGCAGTTTAGCATGTCCAACACATAACAAGGAGCTATTAATTATCTATCAGAGACTCTTGGTCATCTTCCCACAACTTGGAGCATCCTTGGGATACTAAGTTACACCACAAGCAGCCAGATTTTATCCTTAAATAATCAATCTTGATTTCTCAGGACCTGAGGGTAGACTAAAAACTCAAGTTTTTATTTCTTACTGCACAAATCCCCGCCCCAGGCAAATATTATTAGTGTTATTAGTACACACGTTTTTCAAATTGTGCAAGGAATTTAAGAGAAAATCTTAGTGTAAGAACTAGTTTCAGATTTCTGCTCCCACAAATAAAAGAAACCTTTTTTTTCCTCATCTTAAACTACCAATAACCAGTTCCTTCTCCTTTTCTCTCTTTTCACCCTGTTATTGGCCGTTAAACGGGGTTGGGTAGCAAGGGGGAAGTTCTCTCCAAAGATAAACTTGTCAAAAACTATGCACTGCAATTCTAATTCTTTTCTACCTGTTTGTGAGTATCAGCTGGGAGTAACCATTAAATAGCTTTTTGGGAAAAAAAGCAAGGGAGAGAAGAGGGTGAAAGAAGGGGTTGGGATGCAAAGAAAAACTAGAGTGCAATTCAAACAAAAATGAAATAACACACACACACAAACTCAGATACACAAAGAGAGGGGGAAAATGCCTCCCCCACCCTCAGGTCTCCCAACATACTTCTTCATCAAAGGTTCATTGTCAATCAATTAGCCAAGGCAGCAGGGGTCTGTGAGGTTGGGGCACCCAGTGAAACAATGGGCAGTCCTGTTGTATTACTATTTAATCACTTTTACTAAATAAATAGAGCAGCCCTGAGGTGCTGTCATGTCAAGGGAATTTATAACACACACAAAAAAAACTTCATTTTTCATTGGTCATTACTTTTTTTCCTTCAGGACAAGAGAGGGTTATTACTGTAGCCTTAAGTTCCATCTTTGTGTTTCTTGCCTTTGATTCCCACTCGGACCCTGCCACTTTCTGGCACTAATTTGTCAGGCTGAACAAAGAGGGGATTTGTACCTCCTGTAAGGTCTCAATTAGGAATGGCTTCTGCTATATTATGTGCCATTCAGAGAGGACACAATGCCGGTAATTACAGGAATTTGCACTAAATGGCTGAAGAATTCACAGCAAAACTTTTCCTCCCTTTGGGTTTACCCCTCCCAAGGGCTGAAGGAGTAAAAAAGGAAAGCAAAAAGCTCTTAACGCCAGAGACATGTAATTACCAACAGCAGTCCCAAGAGGTTAAACAGCAGCCAAAGGAGTAAAACCATAAAATCTGCTAGTGTGAAAATGGTGTAAGGGGTCCCCCCATCACCTTCCCCAGGCCATTTTTCTCGCTCTCTTTCATTAATATTGTCTACTTTATTTAGTTCAGGATCAGGAGTATTGTCTCACAGTCAGGCATTCAATTTCACCCTCAGATTACAAAACAGTAACACCCTTGTGTAACACACTTTAAACCTGAGCTTTGCATCTCTTGTCACACCTATTAACACGTCCCTGGGACCTTTTGTTATAGCACCCAATTGCTAGGTTTCATGATTGGTGGGAAATTAAAGGAAAAATATCTGTATGTACTAGTGCCAAGAAAGCCATGTATCAATTGAGTGTGAATAGGTATGTATACATGTCTGATTTCTTAAGAAGACAGGCCTGTTGTCTTATCACCTAATTTATATAGCACTTTGTGAATAATGGTAATTTGGAACTGCTTACAGGTACATTCTTCACAGATATTTTAATAAGTTTTACATAATTATTTGCTTTAGATTTAATATTTTTACCACCACAGACTCCCTATAGTTTGAATCACAACCAGTAATTTCACTAAAGCAGCATACCATATTTTAAACTATAGATGTGTTTCTGAAAAGCTAAATTAAGTTATCACCAAACTAACTGTCCTTAAATACCACTCTTATTATGTGGTCCTCGGCTCAAGAACCTTCCTTGCCTTCATGGTCAAACATTAAGTTCAACCTTATGAACTTATAAAATTGACTTTTTTGGGTGTGACTGTGAGCAATTTCATATAGTTCTACCTGGTACTGCCTCAGATGGTTCTCTAATCTGATATGGAGACCTCACTTCTGCAGCTCTCATCACAGTTGCCACTTTATATTCATTTATGTGATCTTTTATTTGACTCATCTGCTTTCCATAGTAGACTGTAAGTTTCAGAAGGGCAGGGACCATGTCTGCTTTCCTGAACTACTGATTCATCTATGTGCACCGGAGTTTCCAGCACATAGTCTGATGCCAGAAACTCGGCATACAATAAATTGCAAATTTTCAAAGGCATATTTTCAGGAAGTAGGAAGAGCAAGCATAAAGGCCTTGGAGGCAGGAATGACAATGGTGGGTTCCAATTACAGCAAGAATACTTGGCCTGGGCTTTCTGAGCCTACAGCAGCCATGAGCAGGAGAGGAAGCAATGTAACAAACCACACATCATCAAAAACAACTATAAAAAGTTCAAGCATATGTTAAGGAATATACAGTTATATATAAGCATATATTTTCAAAACCATAACCTCAGGCATTTTTGGATGGTCATGGTCCATTTTCTCTGCAGGGCCTCTTTAAGTTGCAAAGAAGAATATAGAAAATTCTTCACCTATAGAAAGAATTTAGAGAAATCAGGCTGAGTGCACTATTTCCTAGATTTAAAAGCAAACATCTGTGGCTCCCCTGAATGGCAAATAAATGACGCAATAATAAAGAGCTACTCAGTATCAAGCTTCATCATTATTTTAGGTGAATAAACTCTGAAATCTACTTTTCAAAGTTTATCCATCTAAAATATTTAAAGCGGGAAGGACTAAGTCAACATAAAAACTTATAGTCTAAAGGGGCATACATAGTAAAATCACTAAATATTATGAATTAGCTTCTCCTTAAAATAATAGCTAAAGCCAAAACTAAACTAAAAACAATTTACTGGACTTCTGGCAATTTGGAAGTAAGTATGCAATAAAACAAGCTTTTTCACTAAATATATGTTTATAATAATGCAAAGTTAGGGGACCTAGGTATGAAATGAAGAAACAGCTGGTTTGCTTTAACTGTACTTGTGAGAAACATAGATCAATTTTTTTAAGTTCCATCTGCTATAATAATCTGTGATATAACAAACTGCTTCCCAAATAAGTTAAAAAACATTCAGAGCTTTGCCTAACAAGTTTTTTGTCTTTTTCTTTTGAGACTCTGCCCCCTACAGGAGATGAAGTATTTCTACCTGAGAGAGGAAACCAGTACTTGATGCAGAGATATTAAGGAAACTGAAAAGCAACCTGGCAAACTACGCAATCACAAAGCAACAAAATGTAACACTGTACGATGGAAAAGGGGGCATTTAAATGTAATAAATTATACTGCTTTGGAATCTGCCAAATATTTCAAATTAGGGTTGATATCTCCTCACCCCAAATTAGAAATCTGCATTCCCCCATTAGAATACCAAACCAAAGCATGGAGGTAAGGCTGAGCAAATGCATTTTAGACTACATTATTCTTATCCTCTTGGTTCCCTTTCATCACCCCTCCCCAACCTGTCCTCCAACCAGTAGAATTAGTGAGCACTAGCTTTAGATAGCAAAGTAGGGCATCCTATCACCTGGAGCCTAAAGCTGCTGCTAGAAAAGGTCTTTCCCCACCAATTATATAATCCGTCTCTTCTTCCAAACTTTCTTCTTAGCTTCCTTCACTCTGCCTCTTCTATTCTTCTTTCTTTGTCTTTGTTCTGTTTTCATTTGTCCAACTGCTGGATGTGGTGGGCCTGCTACATGGCTCTATCTACGTACATTTCTTACTTCTCCTTCCTCAAGAGAGCTAGGAATGCTGCTAATACAGTATGAATGGGGGCAAGGCACATTCCATAAGCAAGCAAACAGGTGACAACTAAGTGACAATCCTTGTATAAAACGTGCTGCTTTTCTTACCCAGTTTCCCAGAGAGTGTTGTAATTCAGCTTGAGAACTAACCAGAGCTGGTACCTCGTATTCCAATAACACAACAGATGTGTTGGCCCTACTGGCAATCTAAAACTACAGAGCTATACCATAATTTTAGAATGTCCACAGAGTTAACAGTAAGTTATTATTGAATGTCTGAACTTCAAAATATAATATATATATATATATATACACTAGTACAAGACACTGAAATAATTTCTAAAGAACTGTGTCAAAACCAGTGTCTTTCTATTTCAAAACCATTTTCCAAAAGTAGATGGCTACTTAACACAAGGTCTTTCATGACTGCAGATATATGCATATGCCCTAGTAAGGTTTCTTGACTGGCTCAGTGTTTTTGGTCACTCCAACCCAATCATGCAAGTTTCTGCTTCACAGTTACACTGAGGTCTCTTGGCACAGCAGGGATGATTCACTTAATCTCCCCTTTATGTCAGTTATTTTACAATGGAAAAGGCCACCATCATAACTAACCTACATTCAAGTCATAGGTTTTCATTGTTATTTGGCCTTTCAATGTAGATGCAAGAACAAAATTAAGAATTTGATCTTGGCTGGTGACAAGATTCTTACTCATTTTTAAACAACATACTTAAAACTGATAGGCCAAATTAAAATCTTTCAAATCAGACTTCCAATTAAGGCCACTTCCATGGTAAACTTATTTTCACAAATTGTGGAGTTTAGTAAAAGGGAAATAATTTGAATAGGTGCATAGATTTGGTTCAGTGTGTTTTTTTCCCTTTTGATTTTACTGTTTTTGTGAAGATGGGAGGAATGGCAAGGGAAAGAGAAAAGCAGTAATAGGGTTTTAAGAAATAACAGATTATGGGTCTTGAGCTCTACCTGTGCCTCAGCCTTACATACCAGTTCAGAAGCCCCAGCTTCCACATGACACAGGCCCATTGTGACTCAGAGGTCATCTGCTGAATCATCACCTATCTTGCTTTTAGCCACCTCAACATATTCTGTCAAGGATGAATTTCTAGATTATATTATAATAGGATGACAAGGTCATGATCAATGACAGTTACTGACTGTAAACATTTCCCTTTCCTAAGGAGTGTTAGCAGTCTACTTTGGCACTGAATGCCTCTTATGGGACAATCTGTGACTTCCATCACAATGACTTTTATTCAAGAATTCAGAAGGAATGGAATCACAGCAAACTTGGAGAGCCTATTTTCTAGTTTGCTTATACTTCATCCAAGCCATTTTGATTCAATGGGGTATATTATACCTGCTTCTATCAAACTGAACAAAAATGGTATGAGGGTAGATTAGCTTTAAAACAACAGAGTCTTTGGATGGCAGATGCTTTACAAACAGGAGGTAACTATACTGGACTACTAAAGGGATTTTAAAAGTGAATTCTATTTGTGGAATTCAGGGCTATTCTTTAATGAGCTTTAGGGTGAAAATTTGCTTCATACCTGCACATTTGAAACTCTGAGCAGTGAGTCCTCGTTCCAGAGACAAAGTTGTCAGAATGCTTAGGAAGCTGGTGGTCACAGACTGACGTTTGTTCTTCTTGAGTTCATGCCCACCCATCTGATCCTTGGGTTTGTTCCTCAGTGTCACTTGCAGATTTTGCTCTGAACTCCTTGCTGCATTGGCAGCTGTTTTCAGAGCTTCCATCCATTCCTGAGCCCTCTGTCGGGTCTCAGCACGGAGGCGGAGGACATCTTGGGGGAAAATGACTTGAAAGCAAGAGTCACAGTCATCCAGATTGTCTATCTGGACAGCCAGACACACGTCCACATTATAGCTCAGCAGGGGATCCTCGTCTAGCTTGCCAGGCTGAAAAGCCATAAGGCAGGCTCTGCTCAGCACAAATGTGAATGCCTTCCAGTTGTTTTGGACAGTTAGCCTGTAAAGTGTCCCTGATTTGAGGATATTTTGGTACTGTTTGGGGCTATCCAAGACAGGGGATGACAGCAGCAGCCCACTGGATTTCTTCTGTAAACGATTCTGCAGACAGTCAGCATTATGATCAAGGCCTGATGAGTTTGCCAGCTTATCCTGACATACCATATAACCTGGCACGGCAGCGTGCACGACTTCCCAAAGCTTCTGGCCCCAATCCAAAGCCTCCCATGGTGACTCTGCCTTGAGCTGTAGTTGAGTGTTGTCATACAAGATGGTATCTACCATTCTGGCCTCCAGGTTGCCCAAAACAGATATGCTCTGAAAGTGTGAAAGTTGGTACGTAGCATAGAGGTTTTGATTTGCACTGCTGTCGAGGCTATAGAAGTTTAAGTTGTAGGGTGATAGTTCTGCGTAACAGCTTTGCCAGTAATTGTCATGGTTCCTCCTAATCGCCAGGTAACCTTTCTTCAGAATGTTTGGGAATGTCTGCTTGTGTTCTGGGGGCAAAGAAACAAAGTATTAATTAATTATGAAAAGGCTGGTACAAGAAACCAAATAGATGTGAAGTTAATATATGTTCTGGTTCAAACTAAACATAGAAGAAGTAAAATTCTAAGACGTAGCAAATTGACAAGATGTAACTGAGGAAAATTTCAAGTTTAAAGAGGCTGAATAGGGTGGCATTAAGCATGCCAAAATCTGTACAGAGGGAACAACATCAATGTGACCTGCAGAGGTCTGTGTGGAAAACAGAATTACTGGAATGACCATGACGGACTATACCATGTGGGTCCAGGAACCAATTATACTATGCCAGGATTCTTTGTTTTCTAGGTAACATTCTACAGAATATCAAATACATGAGAGAGAATGTTCCTCCTGCCATGTTACCTAACTCCCTGCTAATACTGTTACCTTTCCTTGGTTTGTAAAGCCAGAAAGGGTCAACGGAAAGGAAAGAGCATGACATGTCCTGCCCACAAACTCTTAAATATGGTTTATATGATGCTGGGTGATTTGGTCCATGCATGCCTGCCGAGTCTAGTCTGAATCCTTTCTACAAGCTCTATGCTGCAGCCAACTGAACTGTTTCCCAGACACCCTCATTAGCTCTATGCTCAAGATCAGTTTGTAGATTTTGTATCTAGCAAAAGTTTTCTGGGCTCGATCTGACTAGCCCCACTTCTTAGGTTTCCGCTTAGATGGTAGTTCTTTCACTTCTCATAAGCTTGACTATGCTTATGCTCTTCCTGTGGCTTACAACGTTCCTTCCCACTTCACCCTCCTCCAACCAGCTAACATGTACTCATCTTTCATTTAGCTATTTATTCTTCCAGAAGGCCTGTCCTGACATCCCATCCTTCCTCCCCACCCTGGTATGCACATACATATACAATCCCTGAGTCAGTATCAGGTATCCCTACCATATCATTCTTCTGTCAATGGCTTTTATTAGGTCATATTATAATACGTTGTTTAAATTTCTGAACAAATAAGATAAATTTCAAAATTTTTAAAAAGTTTGTATTCTCCACTATCCTGTAAGCTGTACTGAGGACCAGGGTAAGGTCTACCTTTTCATTTTTATATCACAGCAGATAGTGCAATGCCTTGTACAGAGTAGGTGCTTAGTAAGTACTGTTGAATTAGAAATAAAGCTCCTAGCACAATGCCCAGCATATAGTGGGTATAATTCCCTTCCTTTCCTACTTTCTTCCTCCCCTCTATTTTACAAGTTTATCAGGCACACCATCTTTAATCACTCATTAGAGGCAATATATGCCAATTTAATACTTTAATAAAAGGGGACTGTCTCTTGGGAGACTTCCTGATACTTTTATCAGATGAGAAAATTATAACATGCAAAAAGGAACACTCCTCCCTAGCAGAGACTTTCATCTCTGAGATGTTTCTTAATTTCTTTTCTTACACATACTGAAGACATTCATAAATGAAAACAAATCATATTCCCAAAGGGTATGATTTCTGATTTTGGCTGAAGAAATACATATCTAGATCTTAAAATAGTAAACTAAAAGAGAAAAGGAGAGAGATGAGGCGGAGAAAAGCCAATTTTACCTGTTTTACATCTCTGGGCCTGACATTCATTAGTATTTCCACTGTAACTCAAAAGCCATTAATTTCCTGCAACACACACTAATCCCTTTGTAGAAAGAGATAATGGATGGCTATTCTCAGGCTATCTTTCTTTCTGATAATGCAATAGGAGAGGCAATGCTGTTGGAAATACTGCTGCCGCCTCTCCCCTCTCATTTCCATCAAGCACTGATGATAATTCAACCTTTTCCACAATAAGACTCACTCGTAACCACTGGCCCCTCTATTTCCATTCCTCCTGTGGCACAGCGGCTCAGATACCCTTCCCTGTGTAAAACAAAAAGCACCTCTCTTGCTTTTCGCTATGGGCTTTCCTCCCTTCTTACCTCCCTGAGAGGTTTTTAGAGCAGCGACCATGGTTTAGAAAGTCTAATTTAATTGGACCCAAGCCCATAGCAAACTTAACAAAAGCCCCAGTTTTTCCTGACTTTACAATCTAGGGTGGTAGACTGACCAAGAAAGTCCTGATAGGGAACCTCCACACAGCTCACCCTTCTGGATGCTGAATAAGCATAAAGCATTGTGTTCCAACATATTTCTTCTGCTCAATAAGCAAAATTTCTTATCTTTGTCCTCTACCTCAGCTTCCATCTCCATCCTCTCTCAAGTATATAGTACTGAGACAGAGAAAAGGGTTGTTGATCAAAGAAAATGACCATATTTACAGACTGCAGTTTGTAGGGTAATTTCTTGAATAAGAATCAAGAAGGGAGTTAATATGATCAGGAAACTATTCTCTGGGGTGCCTATTCCTCTCTGTGGAGCCTGTTTATGGCAGATCTAATTCATAATCTGTCCTTGAAGTATTCATTATTTTTTACTGTAGAGGGCTGATGAACTGTCATTTCTCTTTAATCTCTAACAACTGCTGCTTTCTATTTGATCTTGTTTATTTTGAACACTTTTAAAGCTATATATTTAAACCTTGAACTTTCATTATATCAGAGTCTCACTTTCGTTTGCCCAGATGATATAATTCCAGTTCATTTAATTAAATGCCTCTTACATTAGTTTAAAGCGTTAATTCTCATATATGAATAATATAATTTCTATATTAGCTAATATAAGTGATTTAGATAGGACAACTGACAGAGAGTACTTTATTTCTCCATTGAAAACAGAAAAAGATGACCAAAGTGAATCACTGTTCTTACGAATTCATGCTGAAACCACGAGACTGTAATTTCCCATAAAAAAAAAAAAAGGTTTAGTTTGCCCATTACTTCCCAGTTTGGTCAGATCTAGCTTAGTTCCTCCTCAGTGAGATCCCTTTTCTCTCCTCCCCCTCCTTACAGTGCCCAATTTAAATACAACAACTACTACTGACTAAAGAGAAAGAAGGAAATTTTCCTGTTAGGTACCTCATTTCTGTATCGCCAACCTACCAAAAAGTTCTCCTTTTGCTATGATTTCCTCTCTGCTTTCTCAAAAAAGTCTCCACCTCATGACTGCTACCCTAGTCCAGGTCTTCATGGCCTCTTTTTTTCTAGTCTAATACAACGGGCTCTTTAAATGGGCTCCCACCTGGAATCATCCTCCCTCCTGGCCATTTTACATACCGTTACCAAGTTAACCTTTCTGAGTCACTTGTGGCCCTTTCCATGTCCCTTCCCATGCCTAAATCCTTCACAGATTTCCTGATGCCCCATAACAAAATCCAAACTCATTTGCTTGGCCTTAGAACATTTTATTATGGAATTTTTCAAGCACATACAAAATCAGAAAGAAGAGTAAAATGAACACCCATGTACCCTTCCCTCAGCTTAAAAATTCAAGTTTCTGCCGTTCTTGTTTCATCTCTCCCACTACTCCCCAATGTTCTATTTTATTTTTTCCTGGAATATTTGAAAGTACAAAACTGACACTTTATTATTTCATGTGTAAATATATACATGTGATAAATATTCAGGATATATTCCTAATCCAACAGATAACTTTTTTAAAAAAAAGTTCATGTGTATTACACACACACACAATATCATTTTCACTTTCAACAAAATTAATAATAATTCCTTATTTAATTCCAAGTCTATATTCAATTTCCCTAGATTATTTTAAAAATGTCTTCAATGCAGATGGTTTGCTCCAACTGGGAATTAAAAAAGGTTCACACATTGATTTGGTTGACGTGTCTTTAAAGCTCTTTAAATCTCTAATCATCCCCTCTTCCTCCTTTTCTTCATGTCATGTATTTGTTGGAAAAATCGTTTTAGTTGTCCTGTAGAATTTCCCACATTCTGGATTTGGCTAAGTGTATCCTCATGGTATTGTTTAAATGTTCTCTGTTTCCCATATTTTCTATGAACTGCTATTTAGATCTTGAGGTTCAGTTAGTTGGTGTGTATGTCTGTGTGTATGTGCATGTGGCAAGGTAACTATCGTACTTTTAGGCGTGTTAAGATTGGCTGTGGGGTTTCAGAGGATGTTAGTCTGATCCTGCCATTATAAATTTCTTTAGGAACCTTTCACCCTATGCTGCTCCTCTTCATGACTCTCCCATACTCTAGCCAGCTGACCTGCCTACTGTTACCATTTTTCATCCCCTCCTAACCTTGGGGAATTTTCTCTCCCCATTCCCCCAGTCTAGATTTTCCTTTCAGCCTAGGAAATATGCATGTCCATATTATCCTCATACTTGAGTTCTAGCACAAAATCTCATCTATTTTTGAAGCCTTTTTCATTCCCACTATTTGAAAACAACTGTCCTCCTCTGAATTCCCATGGCTCTATGTCATTTCTACTCCAATGAGTATCCTTTTTGACTTATATTTCAAATATTATTTTACAAATTTCTTAAATTTTATAATAAAATTATTTTAAAAATTTAAAACAGTAAGAAGGGTGAAAAAATATTCCCCATTTTCTACCTCATCTGACATAATCCCCTGGCCCAGACTGTGTTCTATTTGATATGAAGCCTTTGGACATTTTCTATAAAAATATACATGTAAAAAATTATGTGTTCACATATACCGGCATTATAATTATGGAACCATTCTGTGCTTTCATTTTGGTTATTTTATGCAGTTTTCCTTTTTACAAAGCACCATGCCCCAGATCACAATAAATGCACAGTTTAGGTAATCCAGTTGACCAAGAAAATTTGGATTGCCTGAGTCAGTGCAATGAATAGGATGCTGAATTTAGGCTTTGGAAGTGAAGAGAAAGAAGAATATTTTAATGTTTTCAAATAAGTCCAAGAGCTCATGTGGTGCCAAAATTCCAAATTAAAATGATCTGCAAGGAAAAATTTAAGTTCTTATAACACAAATTAATAAATATGAAAGGAAGCCAAAGTGGAAAGTGGATGGCATACTCACAATACTTACTATAACATTCCCTCTCCTAGATAGGCTCAACAGGATTGCCTCTCTGTCCAAGCTTAGGAGTTAAATTTCTCTCATTCTTAATCATTTTTCCTTTTTTTTTTTCTATAGGTTATCTAGCCTATAGTTAGCTAAAAAGACAGATGATTTTAAGATCCAAATATTTAGGAGACAGAATTTTCAACTATTAAATGGGCTAAAAGACAAAGAAGTAAAGCAACCTGATAAATATTAACTGTATCTCCAAAGCCAGGCACTAAACTTTGTGGAAGACAGAAAAAATGATGGAGGTTCTCAAAGCACTCATAATCTGGTTGTGATAAATGACCCTAATGAGACTTCTAGATATTGATTAGCTCCAGAAAAAGAAGAAACCATAACATCACTTGAGAAATGGCTTTTCTTCATCTATAGTCAATGCCAACTACAAATACTCATCTATTATTGTCAAATGACTTCCAGATCCCATTTCCAAATTCCAACACCACAGAGAATTTGGTTCAGTCCCACCTCATGGCCCTGGTCCATATGCCACCAGCAGGGCCAGCCTCAAGAATGGGCAAATGTGGTCAGAATTCCTTACAGACACTGAGCTCCCTGAGAACACTGTCCTACTGCCTGCAGCCCAATTACCACCTCCAACACTGCATACTTCTCTGGGACTAGTCATGGCTTCTAGGCTTCAGGACTCGTTTCTACTCAACAACTCCAATTCCAAGGGGACTCCTGTACTACAACTTCTCTTACAGATTTGCCCTCTGTTCTAGCCACCCTTGGCCTAAAATAACAGCCCCTTCCTGCACTGTATGAAGTAGAGAGAGAAGGCAATTTTTTCACTGACTGCTACTCACTGCCTGGAACTCTGTACTAAGAAAGATGCTGAGGCTACAACTGGACTGAGAAAGAGCACTGTGATGGCACAGAGGTGGGTAAAGATGTTATGAATTTGCCATCTAGTTTCAGGATCTTGATCAACACAGCTCCTGTGCAGTACTGGCCACCATGGTACATACAGATGGTATCAACATATATTTGTTGACAGACTTATCGTGGTGGAAATGCACTAGAATTTTCTGTGAGCTATTTTGGAGACCTTTCCTTATGGAATAAGGAAATATCTCATTTGTTTACTGTTCATAAAAATAGGTAAAAAGACAGATTAACTATGTAAGCTCTAATAGAAACAGGACCTGTGATACGCCTCTCTACACATTAGCTAGATATGTCAACTCTAGGACTTTTTCTGTCCCAGTTCTTTGCTGTGGGCAACAGTTACAGAACAGAAGTTAATAAAGTCCTACCCTGAGCAGTCTCACTTCTCAAATGTGAATCTGAAGTTGTTCATATGCACAGGTGTCTTAAACGCAGAGGCTCTCTCCCTTCTATGATAAGGTCTTCATAGAAATCTTTGGATTCCAACATGAACTTTCAAACCATGCTCACTCTTTGCCATGGTGAGCTTTTTGCTGTTTCTCTAATATATAAAAACTGAATATAAAAGAATCTCCCATAATTAGGCTGCCATATTTTAAAATAAATGGCATTCTGTTATTATATCTTTGGGCAACATATCAAATCACAGAAATTTAGAGCCAGAAGGGATCCTAGAAATCTCTTTAGCCTAGTCCCATCTGAGGCAAACTGTAAGTTGCTTACCCCATTGGTTAGTCATCTTCCGTTTTTGCCAAAAGAACTCTAATTTCGTCCAGGAATGGTAATAATATAGTCAAGGCAGATACCCTTTCCCTAGCCCCACAGAAAGAATCATGATTCATTAATACAGTCACAGCAATCACATTTTCCTTGCCACATATTGCATAAGTCCCAGTCCTGGCCACTGAGGGGCTACTATTGGGGACTTCTGGGAAAAAGACCCAGAGGAGATACTCTTCAGTCCCTTTCTCATTTGGCTGTTGATATATACAAAAGCAATATTTGGGGGCAGCTACAGGCAGCTTGTACTAATAAAGGGAGAGGGAAGGCATCACCAATACACTGAGGATAGCAGAGCAAAAGTACAAAAAGAGCCTCCTTGATGGCCCTGGAACTACCTACCTCTGATTTCTGTGGTAAGTGTTTATGACATATAGTGCTTGCATTCTTCAATTGTTTAGAGCTATCTGCTAAACTGATGAAAAAAAAAAACAAAACCTAATAAATGTCCTTACTATTTATGCCACTTTTAGCTGAATATTCTTATGACCTACTGCTGAAAGCATTCTAATTGATTTAACAGATTTGGAAACAGGTTCTGGGAACCAAAATGACTTGGCTAAGGTTATACCACAAAGTGGAAAAATTAGGAGTGGAACTCTGACCTCCTGACTTTCAACCTAGACCATACTGTGTTTTATTTGTAGCAGAGAAATGAATCATAAACTTCTCTAGGTCTGAGAGGCAGTGTAATATAGTGGTTAAGTGGAACCTCCAGAGTCAGGCCTATCTTAGAATGCTAACCCCATCAGATTCTAGCTGTATGGCTTTGAGCAAGCACAACATCTCTAGGCTTCAGTTTTTTCATTTGTAAAATCAGGATAATATACTCTAATATCATATTAAACTACTGTAAACATTAAATAAGATAATGAATGAATACTTCTTGGTAGAGGCTTGGGAGTAAAGTCAACACATATTGACAGTATTATTGGCAATATTAATAATAAAAAACAATTTAACTTGACTCAAGATGTAGGTAGGGAAAAGGAAAAAAAAGGCATTTTCTATTGTGGGGGAAAATTGAACAAATACATAGAATTCACCAAAACACCTCCTGTATTTTCATAATTGGTGAAATACAAAGTTTTCTACAGCATGGTTCACATCATCAAAGGACATATGGATGTATAAGCAATTATCTATAATGCATAGCACAATAAAATGTGCTGTGGGAACGTAAAAGAAAAACAATTATTTTAATTGAGAAAATTTTGGAAAGGTCTCAGGAAGGATATGACATTTGAATTGGTCCTTGAAAGATAATGGAAGATTTTGAAAAGTGAAAAGGACAGAGAAGGTATTCCCAGATGAAGAAACAGCATGGCAAAGGCCCCAAACTTGAAAGGACATGGCTCACGCATTCAAAAACAATACAGGTGGGGTGGAGATAGGGAGTGGAAATGAGGTTAGGAAGATATTTGAGTGTTCTATATAAAATTTAACTTGATTTTAAGGAATGGGGAATAATGGTTTATTTTGGAGATGAGAGTTGCATAATAAGATTTTTATTTTAGGAAGGTAATTCTAGTGAAATTAGTTCCCTACACTCCCTTGCCAAGGAAGACAAATTATGTTGAACAAAACCAGCACAAAAAGAAAAAAAAAGTTGGATGTCTCTATCAGGGTTTCCATATAAAAATGTTAGAAATCAGAATTTGAGGTGTATTGGGTTTCCATATAGCTGCCAAGGACCAACATTCAATAACATAACCAATGGAAACTACATGGCCATGTAAAATCAACTTTCTGTGACCTATTTTAGCAATTTTCTTTATACTGACTAATCTTGCTAAAGGATGAATCATAAATTCAGCAACAGACCATGTTCTGGTGACCCCACTTATTCTAAACCTGCAGGAATATTTCCACCTCTACTGGCTCCAAGGCTTTTGAGAAACATTATAATTGAAAAAACAGTCATTTTAGTACAAGTCTCAAATCTGGCTTTTTTTTTAGTAAAAGATGGAGAAAAAGGGAACCGAAACAGAGTGACATAAAACCAGTATAAAGAAACTATACTGCTATGGTTTTTCTAGCCCCTAAGAAAATCTCTGCTTGAGACCTACCCCTGAAGTGCTTAGAACAAAAAACTATAGGCATAGGAATGATACCAGGTCACCAGAAAGTGAAATCAACTGAAACAAAAGCCCAGTTGATCACTGCCCTTGCCAAGCAGATGAAAATGTGAACACAGTCAGGGAGGGAAAAGTAAGTTAGATTCTGGCAGCTTAGTGAGTTTCAGAGCTTGGTAGCTATTGCAAAGAATTTCTTTAACATTTTTTTATTTAAAAATTGCAGTAGCAGTTCACTCAGAAGTAGAGTTATAAGGGATACACATCTTTTTGTGTTAAAAAATTTCAACCATACCTGTGTTTCCATCATGACCTTTTATTACTAAACTGACTATGGTAATTAGCTCCCATACAACCATGCGTCAGGGTCAGTTCAAATACATTCTAGGGCGATATAATTTTAGGGTTGGGAAGGATCAGAGAAGTAATTTAACTCGCCTCTCTAGGTTTATAAACCAAGGCAACAGACAATAAGTGGTTTTTCCAAACCTACATGATAGGTATGGTGGTTTGGAGCTATATGTACTCCAGAAAAACACGTTTTTAAACTTAATCCATTTCTATGGATATGAACCCATTATAAATAGAACTTTTTGATGACATTACTTCAGTTAAGGTGTGGCTTACCTTAAGATAGGTCTTAATCCTATTACTGACTCATTTATAATCAGAATGACATTCAGATAGGGGGAGAGAAAGTCACAGGAAGCAAGAAGCTAAAATTTAAGGGAAACTGAAAGAGAAGGGAGAGGCCAGGAGGGGCCACATGTGCACTGTGACAGAGGCTTCAAGGACCAAAGATCACCAGTAGCCAGCCCCAGAACACAAGTCTTTCTTACATCATCTTTATGATAACTTGATTTGGACTTTCTCTTAGCCTCGAAACATGAGCAAATAAATTTCCATTGTTTAAGCTGACTCACTGCACCACGGTATTGCTTGAGCAGCCAAGGAAACTAAAACAATGAGTTAGGAATAGAGTTGGGATAAGATACTTTTTGAGTTCTAGTTAAGAGTTAGTTCTAGATAGCCTCACCTTCCTCTACTATGTGTATACACTTATAGGTATAAGTGTATGTGTATATGCAACTTATTTTTCACTTTTTGAATTTTAGTGTTCCCATGTTCATATGTCTTTTCATATTCATATCTAATATATATTTATATTTGGATTGTAATTCTGTGAAGTCAGGATCCCATTTTCTTTACCCTATGGGAAATCCCTTGATGCCTATAGCTTACCATTACTTGATGACAAGAGCAGAATCATAAAACTTGACTGATCTCACTGATTTTAACTCTCCACCTGGGTGTTGGCACATCCCACCCCCACCCCCTATAACCTCTACACCCACAGCTTGTGAGAATTATAGTTAGGGGAGTAGTTGGTCAGTCCTGCATCTAAAATTCTTCTCTACCCACAACCCAAGAATGGGTGACCAGTGGGCATTCACTGCTTGACTCTCCCTTGAGCAATAAAAATATTTTATCTTGCCTCTTCTCTAGAGCATGCCAGAAAGAAAAGGTGTAAGAAACTTGTCAGGCCATTTTTCCCAGTTTGCTAAGTCCTGCTGGATGAACAAAACGTAGCCAGGTTAATGGTCATTTATGTGACACCTGAGACTCTAAGTTAGAGCACTGAAGCTAAAAAAGTCAGCCTTACCCCATATAGTAATAGTTAAAAGAGTTGAAAAAGTGATCACACTTCAACTAGAGATATGAAAAGCTGATCTGGATAGGACTAAGGTAAATCAGAATACAGGGTAAAGGATGATATCGTTCATATTTTAAAACCTGAACTTCTGTGTGACACCAAAGGGACAGATTTTTATTTGGTGCAAAATTCATATTTTGGGTAGTGCATTATCTAATTTAACTCGTAGGGTCAGCTTAATTGAACATCATAAGTACATGGAATCTTGAATAGGGGGTGAAATCTTGTTGGTTTCTATAGGTCAGTGTGATGCCTTGATATATCCCAGAGTAATTTGAGCAGAGAATACAAAAGTATTTGCACAGTCCCCTTGGGGGCTGGGGAGAAAGGAGGAAATATTAAATTTCCCCATCTGGGGAATTCCTGTTATCCTTGCAAGCAGTGGGGACAACCAATTCAACAGGCTGAGCCCTAAAACTTGGGACTCACCTCTATGAAGCTTATTTCTGCAAATGAGAAGTTAAACCTACTTATAATTATAACTAAGAGTCAGTCCCAGAGAACCTCTTTTGCTGCTCAAATGTAGTCTCTCACCCATCTATATGCTGTCTCTACTCAAAGGACTTGAGGGCAAGGACACAAAAAGACATTTGCACACCAATGTTTATAGCAGCATTATTTACAATTACCAAGAGATGGAAACAGCCAAAATGTCCATCAACAGACGGTTGGCTAAACAAACTGTGGCATATACATACGATGGAACATTATGCAGCTGTAAATGAATGGACCTTAAGGACATTATGCTGAGTGTGATTAGCCAGAAACAAAAGGACAAATACTGTATGGTCTCACTGATATGAACTCACACTAGTGAATAAACTTGGAATATTTCCTTGGTAACAAGAGACCATCAGGAGATAGAAATAGGGTAAGATATTGGGTAATTGGAGCTGAAGGGTACAGATTGTGCAACAGGACTGAATAGAAACTCAGAAATGGACAGCACAATATTACCTAACTGTAATACAATTATGTTAAAACACTGAATGAAGCTGCATATGAGAATGATAGAGGGAGAAGGGCTGGGGGCATAAATGACATCAGAAAGAAAGACAGACGATAAAGATTGAGATGGTATAATCTAGGAATGCCTAGAGTGCATAATGATAGTGACTAAATGTACAAATCTAAAAATGTTTTTGCATGAGGAAGAACAAAAGAATGTCATTACTGCAGTGTGCTGAAAATAGATGGTAATTAATATTTTAAAATGTCACCTTATGTGTGAGACTAAAGCAAAAAATGTTTATTTGGTACAAATTTATATTTTGACTAGTGCATCTCATATAACTTATGTAGATAGTTGGTTGAACACCTTAAGTACATGGAACTTTGGGTAGGACATGAGATTTTGTTGGTTTGTCCAGGTGATGCCCTGATGAATCCCAGAGTGATTTGATCAGTGGGTGGAAAAGTATTTGCAAAGTCCCCTTCGGGGAATGGTGAGAACGGGAGAAAACTCAACTTCCCCAAGTTGAATTCTTGATATTCTCACAAGCAGCGTGGACAACCAAAGCTATAGGCAGAGCCCCCAGTCTTGGGGTTTGTTCATATGAAACTTAACCCCACAGGGGATAGGTCAAGCCTACTTAAAATTAGGCCTAAGAGTCACCCCCAAAAGAACCTCTTTCGTTGCTCAGATGTGGCCTCTCTCTCCAGCCAACACAGCAAGCAAACTCACCACTCTATCCCTGTCTACGTGGGTCTTGACTCCCAGGGGTGTGGATCTTCCTGACAACGTGGGACAGAAATCCCAGAATGAGCTGAGATTCAGCATCAAGGGATTGAGAAAAACTCTAGAATGAGCTGAGACCCAGCATTAAAGGACTGAGAAAACCTTCTCGACATAAAGGGGGAAGAGTGAAATGAGACAAAGTGTCAATGGCTGAGAGATTCCAAACAGAGTCGAGAGGTTATCCTGGAGGTTATTCTTATGCATTAAGTAGATATCACCTTGTTATCCAAGATGTAATGGAGAGGCTGGAGGGAACTGCCCGAAAATGTAGAGCTGTGTTTCAGTAGCCATGTTTCTTGATGATGATTGTATAATGATATAGCTTTCACAATGTGACTGTGTGATCCTGAAAACCTTGTGTCTGATGCTCCTTTTATCTACCTTGTCAACAGATGAGTAGAACATATGGAATAAAAATAAATAATAGGGTAACAAATGTTAAAATAAATTTAGTTTGAAATGCTAGCGATCAATGAAAGGGAGGGGTAAGGGGCATGGTATGTAAAAATTTTTTTTTTGTTTTCATTTTATTTTTCTGTTTATTTCTTTTTCTGAATTGATGCAAATGTTCTGGGAAACGATCATGATGATGAATATGCAACTATGTGATGATATTGTGAATTGCTGAATGTATGTGTAGAGCGGAATGAGCATGTGTTGGGAATGTTTGTGTTTCTTTTTTAATATATATATAAAATATATATCAAAAAAATGTAGTCTCTCTGTGTAAGCCAACTCAGCAGGTAACTTACTGCCTAAACACCCCCCCTCCACGTGGGACATGACTTCTAGGGGTAAAATTTCCCTGGCAACATGGGACAGGACTCCCAGGTTGGACTGGGACCCCATATCATGAGACTGTGAAAGTGTTCTTGACCAAAAGGGGGAAGAGAAAAATGAGACAAAATAAAATCTCAGTGGCTGAGAGATTTCAAACAGACATTATCCTGGAGCTTATTCTTTTCCATATATATATATATAGATATCTTTTTTAGTTTATAGTCTATTGGAGTGGCCAGAGGGAAGTACCTGTAACTGTTGAACTGTGTTCTAGCAGACTTGATTCTTGAAGAAGACCATATAACTATACAGATTTTTTTCAATGTGACCATGTGATTGTGAAAACCTTGTGTCTGATGCTCCTTTTATTCAGGGTATGGTCAGATGAGTAAATACTAAGGACAAAAAAATAAATATATAATGGTGGGGGTAGGATAAAGGATAAAAAATTGGGTAGACTGAAATACTAATGATCAAGGAGGGGTATGGAGATCAAAATACTAATGGTCAAGGAGGGGTAGGGAGGGGTATGGAGTATGGGATGTATGAGTTTTTTCTTTTTTTTTTTTTATTTGTTTTTCTAGAGTGATGCAAATGTTCTAAAAATGATCATGGTGATAAACACACAACTATGTGATGATACTGTGAGCCACTGATTCTATATTATGGATGGACTGTATGTGTGAAGATTTCTCAATAAAAATATGTTTAAAAAAAGGTAGCCAGGTTATAGTATATCAATTTTTGCAAAGGCCATTTGTTACACATTATTTTTCAAATTACCATTCAGTTCTTATACTCCAACTTTTTTATTTTTGGCATGGGCAGGCTCCGGGAATTGAACCCGGATCTCAGGCATGGGAGGCGAGAATTCACTGTACCACCACTGCACCGCCTTCCAAAATATTTTAACGTTCAATTTTTTTATATAGAGAATTAAATAATAATAATCATGTTCTATCATATACTCAACAGAAAAGTTCAAGGCTTTAGGGAACCTTAAAGAAATTCTGTTTCTTGCCTTTATCAAAACAAGGTAGAAAAAAATGGAAATATGATGCCTCTTAATTTAGATTATGTAAGGGATTTAGAATGGATACAGTGGCTTAAAGATACAAAGAAATCCAGGTAAATTCTTACAAACCAGAAAACTACTGAAGTTACTTGCTATTCAAGGAGGGTGCGTGTGTAGACAGGAGCTCAGGGGCAACGCTATCATTCTGCCAGCCACCTGGGTCATGGCAACTTGTTTGTCCCATATTATCTAATCAATTACCAAGTCCTTTACTTTCCAATGTCCTTTTCTGTTTACTTCCACAGTCAGTACCCTTGGCTAGTGAAGGTCTAGGAGAGAAGACACGGAATTACTAGTCATGAATTTGAGTGAAGAAAAAATATTTTGAAAGGACTGAAGAGATAATAAAACTCATTTAACCAAAATATTTGAACTGGATGTGAAAATAATGAGGCACCTCAAAGGTAGAGCACCACATTTCCTTAATAGACGTATTAAATGATATCTTTGTCTCAAGTTACAATTACAAACTAAATTTTATTAACTAAAATGATAAATGTAGCAATGGAATACCAAGCACTGATAGCGACTGAGGTAGCTCTAAAATAGCAATAAACTACATAAAATATTCTCCCAATTAATTGAAGAGATGCAATCTCAATGAAAGACTAAGCAGAGTGATTGAAGAAGCATCAGTAATATAAATTGATAGCCTATGCAAATTAGGTTATCTTGAAGAAAAAGTATGGGGAAAATGGAAAGATGATTTGTCATGTCTTTAGGCTCAAGGAAGAAAAAACTTGCATGTGAATAAATGAGTACATGCATGTATTCTTTGCATCACTTGTATGTTCATAAAATATGAGGAAAAAAGAAATTCAAGGTCCTTTACTGTGAAGTCCTAACCAGCCCCTTCAATCTCTTCCTCCCACAACTTGCCACAGTACCCTTCACTTACAAGGGTCTGCCTGCTGTCTCTGTACCTCCCAGCTCATCACCTCCATTCACACCATGATTCTGACCAGAATGTCTTCCACTGTGTCTCTCGTTCTACATCTTAGTATCCATCAAGATCCAGTTCAACATCAAGTTACATGGAATCTTGAATAGGGTGCGAAATCTTGTTGGTTTGCACAGGTTAGTGTGATGCCCCAATATATCTGAGAATAATCCTTGCAGAGAATAAAAAAGTATTTGCAAAGTCCCCTTGGGGAACTGGGGAGGAAGGAGGAAATATTAAACTTCTCCATCTGGGGAATTTCTGATATTCTCACAAGCAGTGGGGACAACCAATTAAATAGGCTGAGACCTCAATCTTGGGGATCACCCTTATGAAGCTTATTCTTGCAAAGGAGAGGCTAGGCCTATTTATTATTATGCCTGAGTTGCATATTATGCCTGGAGAGCTTCTCTTGTTGCTCAGATGTGGTCTCTCTCTCTAAGCCAACTAAGCAGGTGAACTCACTACCCTCTCCCCCTATGTAGGACATGGCTTCCAGGGGTGTAATCTCCCTGGCAACTTGGGACATGACTCACAGGGATGAGCTGGGACACGGCATCATGAGAATGAGAAAGCCTTCTTGACCAAAAGGGGGAAAAGAGAAATGAAACAAAATAAAATCTCAGTGGCTGGGAGATTTCAAACAGTCGGAAGGTTATCCTGGAGGTTATTCTTATGTAAACTAAAAAGGGATATAGATATCCCTTTTTAGTTTATGGTCTATTGGAGTGGCTAGAGGGAAGTCCCAGAAACTATTGAAATGCTGATCAGTAGTCCTGATTCTTGAAGAAGACCATATAACTATACAACTTTCATAATGTGACTATATGATTGTGAAAACCTTGTGTCTGATGCTCCTTTTATGCAGGGTACAGACAGATGAGTAAAAAAAAAAGAACAGGGTGGGCCACGGTGGCTCAGCAGGCAAGAATGCTTGCCTGCCATGCCAGAGGACCCGGGTTCGATTCCCGGTGCCTGCCCATGTGAAAAAAAAACAAAAAACAGGATAATAAATAAATAAAAGGGGGAGATAAAGGGTAAAAATTGAGTAGATTAAAATACTAGTGGTCAATGAGAGTGAGGGGTAAGGGGTATAGGACGTATAAGTTCTTTTTTTTTTCTTTTTATTTGTTTTTCTGGAGTGATATAAATGTTCTAAAAATGATCATGGGTAACTGTGCTGGTTTGAAAGGATGTATATACCTTAGAAAAGCCATGTTTTAATTCTAATCCCATTTTGTAAAAGGCAGCCGTATCTTCTAATTCCTATTCAATGCTGTATGTTTGAAACTGTAATTAGATCATCTCTCATCTCCCTGGAGATGTGATTTAATCAAGAATGGTTGTTAAGCTGGATTAGGTGACAACATGTCTCCACCCATTTGGGTGGGTCTTGATTAGTTTCTGAAATCCTATAAAAGAGGAACATTTTGGAGAATGAGAGATTCAGAGAGAGCAGAGCAGAATGACATAGCCATGAGAAGAAGTCCACCAACCAGCAACCTTTGGAGATAAAGAAAGAAAATGCCTCATGAAATTTCATGAAACAAGAAGCCAGGAGAAGATAGCAAATGACGTCGTGTTTGCCATGTGCCCTTCTAGATGAGAGAGGAACTGTGACTGTGTTCGCCATGTGCCTTCTCACTTGGCAGAGAAACCCTGAACTTCATCAGCCTTCTTGAACCAAGGTATCTTTCCCTAGATGGATGCCTTAGATTGGACATTTCTATAGACTTATTTTTATTGGGATATTTTCTCAGCCTCAGAACTGTAAACTAGCAACTTATTAAATACCCCTTTTTAAAAGCCATTCTGTTTCTGGTATATTGCATTTTGGTAGCTAGCAAACTATAACAGTAACGAATACACAAAGAGTAACAAATTACAAAATGTGGTGATTTTGTGAGCCAATGATTATATAATATGGTTGGACTATATAGGTGTGGATACTTCTCAATAAAAAAATAAATAAGTAAAAGAAAAAGATCCAGTTCAAGTTCCACTTCCTTTAGCAAGCCCTTCCTGACAAGGCCAGCCCACTGTGTCTTCTCCTTCCTCTTTCTCTGTCCACTTACAGTCTCTGTCACTTGCCCAACGAAAAAAATCCCAACAATATAGAGTAAAACAAAAGTTCTCTCACAAATATTTTTATTGATCACCTACTTATCTCATTACTAGGTATATTTTTCCTTGGGTCTTTGTCCATATCTGATCTTCTGATCTAAATGAGAAACTGTATGAGGCAGGGATCATGTCTTCATACTTCTTTGAATACTTCTGAACACAATACAAAGCACTATGTGTTATCCAATAACTATCTACTGATGTGAATAAGCAGAATCATATAATGTTCAAAGGAAAGTTCTACATTAAGTAGGAGAATATTCTGATCCTAACATTACAACATGAGAAGGGAAGAAAGGATTAACCATAGTTGTCTTTTTACTCAGTAACTTTTGAAAAGATAAGACTGTAACCTTTGGCCAAGATAAAGTGCACACAACCAAATATGCCCAGCTGTGATAGCATTTCCAGCTCCTGGAAATCATTTTGAGAAGACTGAAAATTTGAAAAGCCATGGATTGTTACAGTGAATGGAATTCTGTCACTACTCGTCCTTCCTTAGGTGGGAAGAGAAAAGGCAAATGTGAGTGGCTCATTTCAGAAGCCCTTTCAGAAGATGTGAAACTGGATTAATTATGAGATGGGACATTCATAGACTGTTGTTATAGCACCAGAAGGCACTTCTGTAGAATTCCTTGATATCAGTGAACTGTGAACTAATAGGAAATGAAGTGATTTACATTAGGTAAATCCACAGTTTAGTTCGTTTCTCATAATTTAGAAAACATTTAATGGGCACACAAACATGTTTTCTGAACATATTTCACAGCACCAATTACCATCTGACTTATTAGTATGTATGTTTATTTACTTATTTGTTTGATGTCTCTGCCTTTTCAAATGTGTAAAGGCACATTATGGAGAAGAAAAAAAAGTAAAAGGAAGAGGGAACTTTTAAAGCGAGCAAGCAAAACCAGACAGGGGAATTGAAAGTAAGAGTCTCATGACAAAGATATTAAGAGGGACAAAGGAAAATCATTAATTGCTTAATAGTAGTCAGATATTAAAACATACCAGTATTTCCTTGAGCATCTTCTACCTTATTTGATGAAGGTGACAGAAAAGGTGGCCTAGTGAAGTGAGGGCCCTGAAGAGATGGCTGCTGCTGCTGCAAAGGTGTGGTGTTGAGGACTACTCTCCAATCCACTTGGGTAATATCTGACCTTGATCGAGCATGCCCTGGTTTGAAAGTAGAGGTCTCATCTAATAAGTCATTCACTGAACGAGGTCTGTCCCTCCGACGCTGACAGATGTTGAAAAAATTAAAGGTTGATGCTTCCTTTTGTTCCATCCAGGAAAGATTATCTGGGGTTGTCCCTTTCTGAACCAAAAACTGCTCTTTGGCTGGGAAGACATTTTGAGCTTTGGTTTCTAAGAGCCTGCTCTTACAGTGGTCCCAAATCATGCCCCCTCTGCCCAGGGAAGCAACATTCCTGATAGCACCATTGTCTGTTATGTTACTGAGTACCTCATGCCCTACCAGTTCAGGGACTTCCTGAATCCCATAAACCTCTGTTTGCTGCACAGCTTTTTCTAGCTTATTATCAAAAGAACTAAAGAAATCCTCGGTAACTTCCAAGGCAGGGCTGATATCGTCCACTTCAAGAGCTTCCATGTCACAGATTCCGAGAGGCAGAAGCTTCTTAAGCTGGTTCAGGAATGGGCTTCATGAATAGTCACCCAACAAAAAGATGTGCTTTAGCAACAGAGTCTGGAAACAATTTGAAGAAAGCTTCATTCAGCTACCTGGAGCAGGCCAAGCGTAAGGACGGTTGATGTTTTCCTAGTCATTAAAAACATTTGCTAATTGCAAAGGACATTATCAGAGAAATAGGGAGAAAAATGTTCCTTTGAGATTATTATTCAGTGAGATCTCTGGGAAGACAACAGGAGAAGCTTATCAAAGCAATGCCATGGTAATCCTTGATTTTCCTGGAAGAAAATAAACATGACAACATTAGCACACAGTCAATTATATTATATAGTACACGAGTCTGCCAAATTACTTCCCCATCTTATGGCAGTCATGTACAAAGGTGAAAACATCTGCACAGGAGTTCCATTGTTGGCAGTACATTTCACTACTCACTTAGAACTTACATGGACCAGGATAGAGAATTTGATAAGGAGGGTTATGGAAATAGTTTTTACTCAAACAGAGAAGCTTTGAAGAAATCTCTATGATACGCTG
The DNA here is from genome assembly GCF_023851605.1 of Tamandua tetradactyla. NCBI lineage: Eukaryota > Metazoa > Chordata > Mammalia > Pilosa > Myrmecophagidae > Tamandua > Tamandua tetradactyla. The sequence continues at coordinate 183,444,641 of NC_135329.1, forward strand.
AACTAAAAACAGTAGTCTAAAGATACTAAGAATTCTGAGAATGGACCTATATCATAATCAGTTTGAAAGTCATAAATGCATGAATCCTTTCACGAACCTTGAAAGCACTGATGATTTGTTATACTTAAAGGTGCTCAGGGGAGGTAGATAGGGAGTTTCTTCCCTCTTCTTAAGCTTAAATGTAATTGTGCCTGTGTTTTTCTAGATTTACAATATGATAACACCTAATGAAGGCAATGGACTTCAAAATTCCTCCACTCTTCTTGGAAGATGCCTTTAGGCTTCAAATTCCTGCAGGCTTCTAAGATTGGCCTACATGTATAAGTTGAGCCTGGGGACTGTTGCAGGGTCTGAAGTGGAGTTATGGCCTGAGTGCGATGCCTAGTTCTCTCCAGACCTCAAGTCCTACACCTGACAGCTCTATCTGGTCAGAAAGCAATCCATAAGTACTAACCCATTCTCTCCAGGAAATCCTGGATCGCTAAAGCCAGCCCAGATTAGAGCAGAATTTGACTTGCACTGTCCAATATTGTAAACATTAGCTATATGTAGCTAAATTTAAATTTATTAAAATCAAATAGAATTAACCCTATCTCACACCCTATCTAAAAATTAACTCAAAATGGATCAAAGACCTAAACATAAGAACCAGTTTCTTCAAAACTAGAAGAAATTGTAGGGGAACATCTTCAAGCTCTAGTGATAGGCAGTAGTTTTAGACTATACACCCAAAGCAAAAGCACAAAAGAAAACACAGATAAATGGGAACTCTTCAAAATCAAATACCTCAGTGTCTCAAAGGACTTTGTCAAAAGGATAAAAAGGCTGCCTCCTCAATGGTAGAAAATACGTGGAAATCACGTGCTGGTTTGAAAGGATTTATGAACCCTAGAAAAGCCATGTTTTAATTTTAATCAATCTTGTGGGAGCAACTGTTTATTTTAATCCCTATTCAATAATGTAGGTTAGAAATTTGATTAGGTTATCTCCATGGAGATGTGACTCACCCAATTCTGGGTATGAACTTTTGAATAGAGGGGAGATGTGACTCCACCCATTCCAGGTGGGTCTTGATTAGTTTACTGGAATCCTTTAAAACAGGAAGCATTTTGGAGAAAGCTTGAGTACAGCAGAACCATGAAGCAAAGAGCCCATGCTACCAGAGGGGCCATGCCATGAGAGACCTTTGGAGATGAAGAAGGAATATGCCCCTAGGGGAGCTTCATGAAGCAAGAGGCCTGGAGAGGAAATTAGTAGACATTGCCACATTTGTCATGTGCCTTTCCAGTTGAGAGAGAAACCCTGAATTTCATCAGCCTTTCTTGAGTGAAGGTAACCTCTTGTTGGTGCCTTAATGTGGACATTTTTATAGACTTGCTTTAACTGGGACATTTTCATGGCCTTAGAGCTGTAATTTAGCAACCTAATAAATTTCCCTTTATAAAAGCCATACCATTTCTGGTACATTGCATTCTGGCAGCTAGCAAACTAGAATACCATATATCTGATAAGGGTTTGATATCTGGAATATATAAAGAAATCCTACAATTCAACAATAAAAAGACAAAAAGCCTAATTAAAAAATGGGCAAAAGACATTAATAGATACATGTCTAGTTTGCTAGCTGCCAGAATGCAATATACCAGAAATGGAATGGCTTTTAAAAAGGGAAATTTAATAAGTTGCTAGTTTACAGCTCTAAGGCCGAGACAATCTCCCAATCAAGCAAGTCAATAAAAATGTCCAATCACAGGCATCCAGGGAAAGCTACCTTGGTTCAAGCAGGCTGATGAATTTCAGGGATTCTCTCTCAAGTAAGAAGGCACACAGCAGACACAGAGTTTCTCTCTCATCTTGAAAGGCATATGGTGAACACCATCAGGGTTCCTCTCTCATCTGGAAAGGCACATGGCAAATACGGCATCATCTGCTAGCCTCTCCTGGCTTCCTGTTTCATGAAGCTCCCTGGGAGGCATTCTCCCTCTTCATCCCCAAAGGTCGCTGGCTGGAGATCTTATTCTCCGAATCTCTTATTCTCCAAAATGTTTCCTCTTTTATAGGACTTCAGAAACTAATCAAGACCCACCAAATGGGTGGAGACATGTCATCATCTAATCCAGCTTAACAACCACTTTAGATCACATCACATCTCCAGAGAGATGATCTAATTACAGTTTCTAAATACTATGCTGAATAGGGATTAGAAGAAACAGCTCTTTACAAAATAGGATTAGGATTAAAACATGGCTTTTCTAGGGTCCATACATCATTTCAAACAAGCACAATATATTTTTCCAAAGAGGAAATACAGATGGCTAAAAAATATATGATCTGATGCACAATTTCACTAGCTATTAGGGAAATGCAAATCAAAACCACAATGAGATATCATCTCATATCTACTAGAATGACTGCTAATAAACAAACAAAATTATAAGTTCTGGAGGCTGTGGAGAAATTGGAACACTTATTCACTGCTGAAGTGAATGTAAAATGGTACAAGTACTGTGGACGATGGTCTGGTGGTTCCTCAGGAGGTTAAGTATAGCATTGCCTTATGACCCAGCTATCCCACTACTCAGGATATACCTAGGAGATCTGAAAGCTGGGATACAAATAGACATTTGCACACTGATGTTCATAGTAGCATTATTCACAATTGCCAAAAGATGGAAACAACCAAAGGTCCACCAATAGATGAATGGATAAATAAAATGTGGTTTATATACAATGGAATATTATTCAGCAGCTAAGAAAGAATGAAGTCCTGAAGCATACAACAATATGGATGAACCCTGAGAACATTATTTTAAGTGAAATAAATCAGACACTAAAGGACAAATATTGTATGATCTCACCAATATGAACTAATTATAATATGTTTATTAGTTAGGGTTCTCTAGAAAAACAGAATCAACAGGCAATATTCGTAAATATAAAATTTATAAAAGTGTCTCACGTAACTGTGGGAACGTAAAGTCCAAAATCTGTAGGGTAGGCTGTGAAGCTGACGATTCCAATGGAGGGTGTGGACAAATTCCACAGGAGAGGCTCACTGGACAAAGCAGGAAGAGAACCTGTCTCTTCTGAATCTTCCTTAAAAGGCTTCCAGTGATTACATTAAGCAGCATTCATTAAAGAAGACACTCCCCTTGGCTGATTACAAATGGAGTCAGCTGTGGATGTAGCCAACGGGATCATGACTTAATTCTATAAAATGTCCTCATACCAAAAGACAGGCCAGCACTTGCCCAACCAGACAAACAGGTACCACCACTTGACCAAGTTGACACATGAACCTGACCATGACAGTCCACCTCTTGTCAACTTGGCAGCTATACTCATCATCTTAAACCATACCTAATTCCTAAATAGAAAACAATAAGACACACTTTTTTTTCTCACCTAACAATACTCAACTGTCCTGCATATAACTGGAAACACATTAAATCTCTCCAGAATAGGGTGTAAGTCCTTGGGTAATATTCATTCTTAAACTTGATATCTTACAACTTAAATAGTATAACTATTAATTATTAATAGTATAATTATGAACAAAACAGCATTACAGTCCTCATTTCTGTAACTAATCATGTGGTCATACTTCATATTTATCACCACCTTCTTCCACTACCCATTTCATGTTCCCTTTACCCTCAGCAACCACTAAAGCTGGCCGTGGTTCTTTACCTGGTGGGGTAACCCAAACCTTCATTCCTGAAGCTTCAGAGCTATTGGTAGTCCTGTCGAACTTGGGTTGTTGCAGTTTTCCATTGATTTTAATCACATGGCATGGCAGTACTAAAAGACGCCCTAGAGGATCCCCTATATTCCAGGAAAACTCTTCTTTACTTCCACTGTGTAGTTGTGGTCCTATTTCCCCCTGATAGTCAGGGTCAATCATCCAGCCAATAATGTAATCCCTTTCTTGCTTTGTTGATCCAGGGGCATGTGTAGCCCAAAGTGACCAGGTGGCAATCTTAGATTCCAGTTCAATGGAATCATTGTTGTTTTATCCTGGTGGAAGCACTTCCCTTTGTAACTAAAACCTGTAGAGCAGCAGAGCTCAGGTTCGCAGGGACAGGGAGCAAAAATTTTCCTAGTGGATCACTAGGGGTAATGGTGAACGGTGTCACTCTCATTTCCACACCTTGGTTCCTGGACCCATGGATCCTGACTATGGAAGAACAGCACCATACAGTGGACGCTGATTCAGAGCATACACAGCTTCCTAGAGAGCATTACCCCAGCCCTTTAAGTTACTGCCACCTAGTTAGTTGGCACCATAATTGAGTTATCAAAAGGCCATTCCACCATTCTATCAATCCAGCTGCTTCTGGATGATGGGGAACATGGTAAGACCAGAGAATTCCATGAGCATGTGCCCATTCCTGCACTTCATTTGCTGTGAAGTGTGTTCCTTGGTCAGAAGCAATGCTGTGTGGAATACCATGACAATGGATAAGGCATTCTGTAAGCCCACGGATGGTAGTTTTGGCAGAAGCACAGAATGCAGGGAAAGCAAACCCATATCCACAGTACGTGTCTATTCCAGTTAGAACAAATTGCTGTTCCTTCTATGAAGGGAGTAGTCCAATGTAATCAACCTGTCACCATGTAGCTGGCTGGTAACCTCAGGGAATGGTGCCATATTAGGGGCTGAGTGAGGGTCTTTGCTGAGAGCAGATTGGCCACTCAGCAGTGGCTGTAGCCAGGTCAGCCTTGGTGAGTAGAAGTCCATGTTTCTGAACCAATGCATAACCTCCATCCCTACCAAAATGACCACTTTATTCATCAGCCCATTGGGCAATGACAGGAGCTGCTGGGGAAAGAGGCTGACTGGTATCCACAGAATGGGTCATCTTACCCACTTGATTATTAAAAGCTTCTTTTGTTGAAGTCACCCTCTGGTGCAAATTCACATGAGATGCAAATACGTTCATATTTTTAGTCCACTCAGAAAATTCTATCCACATACATCTTCCCCAGACCTCTTTGTCACCAATTTTGCAATTATGGTCTTTCCAAGTCCCTGACCATCCAGTCAAACCATTAGCAACAGCCCATGAGTCAGTATACAAACACACCTCTGGTCAGCTCTCCTTACGAGCAAAATGAACAACCAGGTGCACTGTTCAAAGTTCTGCCCACTGGAAGGATCTCCCTTCACCACTGTCCTTCAAGGACACCCCAGAAAGGGGTTGTAGTGCTGCAGCTGTCCACTTTCGAGTGGTACCTGTATATTGTGCTGAACCATCTGTAAACCAGGCCTGAGTTTTCTCTTACTCAGTCAATTCACTGTAAGGAACTCCCCAAAAGGCCATAGCTCTGATATGGGAAAGAGAAGGTAATGTGGCAGAGGTGGAGGAGACCATGGGCATCTGGGCCACTTACTCATGTAACTTACTTGTGCCTTCAGGACCTGCTCTGGACCTATCTCATATATACCATTTCCATTTTATGATGGAGTGCTGCTTGGCATGCCCAACTTTATGGCTTGGTGAGTCAGACAACACCCAGCTTATGATAGGCAACTCAGGTCTCATGGTAACTTGGTGGCCCAAGTTTAAACATTCAGTCTCTATTAAGGCCCAGTAGCAGACCAAAAGGAGAGTAGTTATCTGCAGCAGATGGTAAGGCTTTGCTCCAAATTCCTAAGGGTTTGTGTTGTGATTCTCCCACAGGGGCCTGCCAAAGGCTCCAAACAGCATCTCTATTTGCCACTGACACTTCCAGCACCATTGGATCTGCTGGATCATGTGGCCCAAGTGGCAGAGCAGCTTGTACAGCAGCCTGGACCTGTCACAGATCCTCCTCTTGTTCAGGTCCCCACTCAAAATTAGCAGCTTTTCTGGTCACTTGATAAATGGGCCAGAGTAGCACACTCAAATGAGGAATACGCTGTTGCCGAAATCCAAAGAGACCAACTAGGCATTGTGCCTCTTTCTTGGTCATAGGAGGGGCCAGATGCACCAACTTATCCTTCACCATAGAAGAGATATCTTGACATGCCCCACACCACTGGACACCTAGAAATTTCACTGAGGTGAAGGCCACTGTTTTTTTGTTGGATTTATCTCCCATACTATGACATGCAAATGCCTTATCAGTAAGTCTAGAGCAGTTGCTACTTCTTGGTCACTAGGTCCAATCAACATAATATCATCAATATAATGGACCAGTGTGATGTCTTGTGGGAGGGAGAAATGATCAAGGTCCCTGAGGACAAGATTATGACATAGGGCTGGAGAGTTGATATACCCCTGAGGTAGGACAGTGAAAGTATATTGCTGACCTTGTCAGTTGAAAGCAAACTGTTTCTGGTGGTCCTTACTAACAGTTATTGAGAAAAAAGCATTTGCCAGATCAGTGGCTGCATACCAGGTACCAGGGGATGTATTGATTTGCTCAAGCAATGATACCACATCTGGAACAGCAGCTGCAATTGGAGTTACCACCTGGCTGAACTTGCAATAATCCACTGTCATCCTCCAAGACCCATCTGTTTTCTGAACAGGCCAAATAGGAGAGTTCAGTGGGGATGTGGTAGGACTCACCACCCCTGCATCCTTCAAGTCCTTAAGAGTGGCAGTAATCTCTGCAATCCCTCCAGGAATCCGGTATTGCTTCTGATTTACTATTTCGTTAGGTAGGGGCAGTTTTAGTGGCTTCCACTTGGTTTTCCTACTGTAGTAGTCCTCATTGCACGAGTGAAAGAGCCAATGTGGGGATTCTGCCAGTTGCTCAGTATGTCTGTTCCATGATGTATTCTGGAAATGAGGAAGTAACTATAGAATGGGTCCGGGGCCCCACAGGACCCACTGAGAGACAGACCTGTGAGCTAAAACTCCCTCAATCATCTGACATCCATAAACCCCCATTCTGACTGGTGGACCAGAGTGATGTTTTGGATCCCCTGGAATTAATGTCCCTTCTGAACCAGTGTCTAATAATCCCCCAAATATCTGATCATTTCCTTTTCCCCAATGCACAGTTACCCTGGTAAAAGGCTGTCGGTCTCCTTGGGGAAGGTTTGGAGGAAGATTAACAGTATAGATTTGTGGCAGTGTAACACAATTCTCCCCCAAAGGGACCTGGCTTCCCCTTCATTCAAGGGGCCCTGGGTCTGTAAACTGTCTCAAGTCTGGAAATTGATTAAAGGGCTGTGACTCTGTGTTTTTGTAATTCAAGTTAGATTTCTGTTCATTTGACCTAGAACTCTTCTGTTTATACAGTTCAAACAAGAATTCAGTAGATTGCCCATCTATTGTATTTCTAGGTACCCATGATTTACTAGCAATGCCACAAATCTCTGAGAGTCAGATTATTTTGACTCCTGCTTTGAGTTTGCTGTCTATTATAATAGCCACATCCACCCTGTCTTTGGCGATTAAGTGCTGCCACCTGGCTTCTGCCAACTCAGGATCTGGTCATCCCCATTGCATTTAAGGAATGATTCCAGCTCAGTACAGCAGTTCCCACAGTAATATCTGATGTACAGAGAAGTGCAACTACAGAGCTTTTCAGGAATGATGGTGCTAGTCTCACAAATTTCTCACTGTTCTGGTAAAAGGTGCGTTCTCCAGACATTCCTGGGGTACAAGAGCAGGCTTTGCATGATAAATCCACTCTAATATTCCAATCTCTCTAAGTCTCTGGATCCTCTCGTATACATTATAACAGGGCAGTTCTGGTATTTCAACCTCAGGTAATGTCGGCTACCTTCTAATCCACGTTTCAGCCAACCATCCAAATAAACTCTTAATACCTTTTCTAACCCCTCAAGCTATAGCAATGAATGCAGAATCTCTGCTTAGTGGGCCCTATCAATAAATTCAGTCTGATCCAGCCTTATATTTCTCCCACCATTATCCCACACCCTTAAAATGCATTGCCACACATATTCCCCTGATTTCTGTCTATATAAATTGGAAAACACACACAGTTTTTTTGGAGTATACGTACCTCCTCATGTGTGATACTATGTCCCTCACCTTTAGGGGCCTGTTTTGACTTTAATCTAGTTATAGGTCTGGAAGAAATGAGGGGTAGTGAGGGTGGGTCATGAAAAGAATTAAAAGTCTCTTCCAAGCCATTTGTTTCAGGGCATACACTTGCAGTTTCATCTGGTAAAACAGGATTAATCACTCTAGGGCTAATCCCTTCAGGTGGAGTTTGGGTGGCCAAATCCTCAAGGCAGGCTGGAGGTGGGGCAGCTATGTCCTCAGGGCAGACTACCACAGGGTTATCTAGAAAAGACTCAGCATGACCTATGGATTCAACCTCACCTCTGACATCATTATCCATCCATATGTTGCCATCCCATTTTTCAGGGTCCCACTCCCTTCTAATCAATGCTTTCACTTTAATGGCAGACACCATCCAAGACTGAGATTTCAATTTACGTTGTAAAGTTGCTACTCTAACAATAAGATTCTGAGTCTGATTTTTGGAGTCTCAAGTCTATGGCTACAGGAAATAAGATTTTCCTTCAGGACACTCACAGAAATGTCTGCATCTGTCAATGGTGCTTAAGCTTCTCGTTCGAAGCCTTAAACTCATTTCTTTCACTCATTAATGTATACAGTGTATCTAACAACCAGCCAACATCTCTATACTTCCTATTTCCACAAAACTCTGTAAACCTGCCAAAAACATTATCCCCTAGAGCCTGGCTTCGAACAAGCGAAACATTAGAAGAATTGAATGGTGATATTTTGACTATCTCTTTTGCCAACTCACCCATGGATTGGCAATGTCATTCTGATATTGGGAATCAGAGTCCTTAGTGCCTTTGAGTCCAGTCAGGGTAGAAAACCATTCATAAAGACCCATTTTTAAGATTTCTGTTTCTTAAGAATCACTCCTGGTACCAAGTTGTATTAGTTAGGGTTCTCTAAGAGAAACAGAATCAACAGGCAATATTCATAAATAAAAAATTTACAAAAATGTCTCATGGGAAGTGGGGTCCAAAATCTGTAGGGCAGGCTGTGAAGCTGACGATTCCAATGGAGGGTGTGGACAAACTCCACAGGAGAGGTTTGCCGGCTGAAGCAGGAAGAGAACCTGTCTCTTCTGAATACTACTTAAAAGGCTTCAAGTGATTAGATTAAACATCACTCATTAAAGAAGACATGCCCCTTGGCTGATTACAAATGGAATCACCTGGGGATGTAGCCAACATGATCATGATTTAATTCTATGAAACGTCCTCACAGCAAAACATAGGCCAGCACTTGCCCAACCAGGCAAACAGGTACCACCACTTGGCCAAGTTGACACATGAACATGACCATGACAACTGCAAAGTCATAGACATAAAATATAGAATATAGGATACCAGGATATATAATGAGGCTAAAGAAGGGGAAGCAGTTGCTTAACATGTGCAGAATGTTGAACGGTTGGAAATGGACAGAAGTGACAGTAGTACGTTATTGTGAGAATAATTAACAGTACTGAATGGTGTGTAAATGTGGTGGAAAGAGGAAGTGTAGAGTTATGTATGTCACCTGAGGTAAAATGGGAAGTTAAAACATGTGAATGCATAATACAGTGAATCTTGCAGTGACCAATGTCTATGATTAACTGTACAAATATAAAAAAGTTCTTTCATGAACTAAAACAAATGCATAAAACTATTACAAGGAGTTACAATAGAGGGGTATGTGCCAGTTTGAAGTTATTATGTACCCCAAGAAAAGCTATGTTTTAATCCTGATCCAATCTTGTCGGCACAGCCATTTCTTTTAATCCTGATCCAATACTGTAGGTGGAGACTTTTGATTAGATTATCTCTGCGAAGATATGGCATGCTCAATTGTGGCTGTGACCTTTTGATTAGATGGACATGTGGCTCTACCCATTCCAGGTGAGTCTTGATTATTTTAATGGAATCCTTTAAAAGAGGAAACATTTTGGACAGAGCCAGAGCTGACAGAAACTTCAGAGCCCAGAACAGAGTAGATTCAGATGCTTGGAGAACAACTGCCTCAGAGAACAGAGACATGGATGTTTGGAGATGCTTGGAGCCCAGGAGATGACACTGTGTGCCTGCCCATGAGATGTTAAGCAAGTCAGAAACTGGAAAGAGCCAAAGGAAGCCAAGAGACGAAAGCAGCCCTGGAGAAGTAAAGTGAGAAACCTCCACAGGAACAGAGGATGAAAGCAATGGAGCCCAGGAGCAGGGGACCAGCAGATGTCAGCCATGTGACTTCCCAGATGACAGAGGTGTTTCAGACACAATCAGCCTTTCTTGGATTAAGGTATCTTTCCCTGGATGCCTTAGTTTAGACATTTTCATAGGGTTAGAATGGTAACTTATAACTTATTAAATTCCCTTATAAAAGTGGTTCCATTACTGGTATATTGCATTCTGGCAGCTTAAACTAACATAGGGTATATGGAAAAAAATGTATTGCAAACTATGGACTATAGTTAACAGTACTATTTTAATATTCTTTCATTAATAGTAACAAAGTACCGCACTAATGCAATGGTTCAATAATAGATTAATAAGGAGTATGGAAAAATTTTGGTTCTTTCTAATTTTTATTTCTTCTCTGGAATAATGAAAATGTCCTAAAATTGATCATGGGGATGTATGCATAACTATGTGATCATACTGTAAGTCAATGATTGCATACTTTGGATGGTTTGTATGATATGTAAATAGAGCTTAATAAAACTGCATTTAAAATATCAAATAGAATTAAGCATTCACTTCCTCAGCCTCAGTCACATTTCTAGTGCTCAACAGTCATATGTGGCTAGTGGCTACTGTTTTAGATAGTGTAAATAAAAAATATTGCTATTTTTTCTGTGTTTTTCCTTAATTTTAAAGACTAGCAACATTTTTTTTTTAATAGAAAGGAGAAAAACACTTTGCAGGTTGTGTTAGTTAGATTCAGTTGTCAACTTGGCCAGGTGAGCATACCTAGTCTTGTTGCTGTGGACATAAGCCAATGGTACGTGAAGCTCATCTGTTGCTAATTACATCTGCAGTCAGCTAGGAGATGTGTCTGCTGCAATGAGTGGCATTTGACTTAATTGGCTGGTGCTTAAATGCGAGATCGCAATGTAGCACTGCTAAGCAGCTCAGCATTCTTCATCTCAGCACTCGCAGCTCAGCCCAGGCCTTTGGAGATGCAGAAAGAAATCACCCTGGGGAAAGTTGTTGGAACCCAGGGGCCTGGAGAGAAGACCAGCAGAGACCATCCTGTGCCTTCCACGTAAGAAAGAGCCTCAGTGGAAAGTTAGTTGCCTTTCCTCTGAAGAACCAACAAAATAAATCCCCTTTTATTAAAAGCCAATCCGTCTCTGGTGTGTTGCATTCCGGCAGCTAGCAAACTAGAACATAGGTCTTTTACAGTATCATTTCATTCCTCTGCTCAAAATCCTGCAATAGTTGTCCATTTTACTCAGCGTAAGAGCACAAGTCCTTTAAAAGGTCCAAAAGGCTCTATGTGGTTTGGCCCAGTTACCTCTCCCCAACCCTTTCTATTCCATTCTATTCCAGATGCACTGAGCTCCCTACTGTTCTTCAAACACACCAAACAGGCTCCCATGTAGGGCCTCTTCCTGGAAGAATCTTCTCTAAATATTCACTTGGTAAACAACTTTGCTTCCTTCAAGACTTGGCTCAGTTTCACTTTCTCAATGAGACAAACCCTAACCACCTTATTTAATAATGCACCCTCATCCTCAGCAATCTCGTTTTCCTGTTCATGGTTGCTGTTATTGTTCTCATAGCATTTATCAACTATTAAATTCTATGCAGGCCTGTTAAAGGATCATTTCATTTCTCTGCTCAAAACCCTGCAATTGTTGTGTTTCACTCAGGGTAAAAGCTCAAATCATATATTACTTACCATATTTATTCTGTCACTTTCCATCAAATGTAAACTCCACGAGAACAGTGATCTTTTTCTGTTTTGCTTGCCAACAGATCCTAAATACCTGGTGTGCTGGTTTGAAATGATGTATGTACCCTAGAAAAGCCATGTTTTAATCCTAATCCCATTTTGTAAAGGCAGCCATTTCTTCTAATCCCTATTCAGTTTGTATGTTTGAAAATGTAATTAGATCATCTCCCTGGAGACATGATTTAATCAAGAGTGGTTGTTAAACTAGAGTAGGTGACAGCATGTCTCCACCCATTTGGGTGGGTCTTGATTAGTTTCTGAAATCCTATAAAAGAGGAAACATTTTGGAGAATGAAAGAGAATCAGAGAGAGCAGAGCAGAATGACATAGCCACAAGAAGCAGAGTCCACCAGTGAGTGATCTTTGGAAATGAGGAAGGAAAGTACCTCCTGGAGAACTTCATGAAGTAGAAAGCCAGAAGAAGCTAGCAGATGATGCTGTGTTCACCATGTGCCCTTCCAGATGAGAGAGGAACTCTGACCATGTTTACCATGTGCCTTTCCAGATGAGAGAGAAACTCTGACCATGTTCACCATGTGCCCTTCCACTTGAGAGAGAAACCATGAACTTCATCAGCCTTCTTGAACCAAAGTATCTTTCCCTGGATGCCTTAGATTGGACATTTCTATAGACTTGTTTTAATTGGGACATTTTCTTGGCCTTAGAACTGTAAACTAGCAACTCATTAAATTCCCCTTTTTAAAGTCATTCCATTTCTGGTATATTGCATTCCAGCAGCTAGCAAACTAGAACACCTGGATTAGGGCATAGCACACTGTGGGGCTCTACAAATAGTCCATGAGATATCAATTGCAATCTCTGCGTGAAACTCTTCTACTGAAAGGCAACATGAAGAATGAGGTAGATCATTATAATGGTCTCCCATGAATCACACCTTCCCAAGTCCAAGACCCTTTGCAATGCATTCTTGTCCATCCACTTTTCAAGAGAGGATGCCTGTTTGGAATTCTAAGGCAACCATGCTGTGAAGAAGTCTACTCCAATCTACTGGAAGATGAGAGGCCATGTGGAGAAGAACCAAGGTGTCCTAGCTGATAGCTAGCACGAGTTATCAAACACAAGTGACACTACCTTGAATCCTCTACTGTTAGTCAAGACATTAGAAGACTACAGCTACTTGAGTGATCCCAGGAGAAACCAGCAAGAAGAACCTATCCAGATTGCCAACTCATAGGATAGTAGGGCAAAAACAATAAATCACTGTGCTTTAAGCTGCTACATTTTGGAGTGGTTTATCACACAGCAATAGAAAACCAAAATAGGAACTGGTACCAGAAATGGGGTGCTGCTGCTGTAACAAAAACCTAAAATATGTGGCAAGGGACTGACCAGGTGTAAGTAGGTAAGTCAGTGAGTACATTGTCAGTGGAGTCTGGAAAAAGAGCAAGGAAACAGCTATTAGAGGCTGAAAAAGGAATGAGCCACATTATCTAGTAGTGGAACAATTGGGAAGATTGAATGAAATTTACATAAGACATCATACCTAATGATTAAATGAAAAATATATTAGGAAGATGTAACTAAAGAACTATGGATATGACTGCTGAGACTTTCAAGGCAGAATGCTGAAAATATCTGGCTTTTTGTTTTTAAAGCTTGTATGATTAAGTACAAGAAGAGAGAGAAAGAGGAAATAAAGTAGGACATTTCAGTTTACAACTCAAGACTTGGGTTACAAAATAAAAATTTTTTCCTATCTGCACAAAAGACTCTAAGGCAAAAGACTCTTAAATTAAAACTTAGGGGCAAAGATCAAATCCAGGATTCTGACAGTAAGTTAAGGCCTCAAAGTTAAAATAAAATCAAAGATTTGATTGTAAGACTCTTCGTCCCAAAGATTCAAGGAGATACCTAATGGACTCTATCAACTGGACACAGTGCTTCTAAGACTCTTTAGGTCTTACATGCTTCTGACTAGCCTGCAATTACTCAGAGAGCACAGTGTATATTAGATGTTTTAATAATTACAAAAAAAAAATCAAGAAATAATCACTTTGAATGTATTTACTTTCTCTCCCCTTTGGTTAAAGACTGAATTTGAAACCCTAGTTAAGAATAACAATGTTCTATACCTTGGTGCTCTCTTCTGTAAAATAGAAAGCTTTGCACTTTATGTTTATTTGAATTTTTAACAAAGAAAGATTACAAATTTTAATATTTATTAAATGAAATTAACCTCTGGTATATAAGATGAAACTCAAAAATCCCAAGTAGTGAAACTCTGTTGCACAATTAAAGAGGCTCAAGGCTTCACTTTAAGCTCAGGAAAAAAATCTATTTGCAGCAGCATACAATGGTATGGGTAATTGCCTCATTATACCTACTTGTGAGCAATTAAGGAAATAAAAGCCATTTCCTGATGTTTTTATTGTTTTATTATCGTAAAAATACAAAGACACATAGTAGTGCTTTCTTTTTATAACTTCACATTTTTTTATGGTAATTAAATTCATTCTTTTAGCACTTAGGTTTATTAAACCATTACATCTAAATCAAGAGTATTATTCTACATTGCTTAAAATATGTAAATTGACGCAAATTACATGTATCAATTAAGTTTGTGGTTCACAGGAACTCTGGAGTTACCATGAATTTGTCTACTTTTCCTCATTTTGATATTGACATATTAGCACTGTATGAAGCAAGACACAGATCAATTGTTAAGAGATAAACATCAGCTACAATATTACTAGAAATGGCAGTAACAAGTCAACTTTAAAACCTTTTAAATGCTATTTAATGAGGGATTTTAGAAATCACTCATCTACCTATCTGTCCATCATTTATTGAGTTTCCACTGGATGTGAGACATTAAAGAAGTAAAGATAAATAAAACACATTTGCCCTAAAGAAGCTCACAGCCTATCATCATGAGCCAGACAGGAAAATAAGCCCTGCTATAGGTTTCCTGATAGAGGACAGAGCCAGATTTGATTGAAGAAGAGGAGGAAAGTGGATATTATGGTTGGGTGATGAAAGAGACATTAGCAAAGACTTCCAAAAGGAGATGCCCCTTGAGTTGAGCCAAGAAAAACTAGAAGGTATTTACCTGGATGGCTAGGAAAATTTAGGAAAAGTATATTACTTTTTAATTAGAAGGCGTTTTTCAAGTTTACTACAGAAAATGCCTTTCCATAAGCAGCATACTGAGAAGTGGAAAGAATCTGAGCTCTAAAATCAGATCTGGATTCAAACTCCAATTCTGTCTCTTGCTAGCTATTTGGGTAAGACACCCCTAATCTACCCCCACCCCACCCCACATTCTTCTCTGGGCAATATCTGTGCTTTTAAGATATTTTAATTATTGTTTTGATCATTCAATATTTAATGTTTATCTGTCACTCTTCTTGTCTAAATTGTGAGCTACTTATAAATTGGGGTTATGACTTATAGAGCCTGGCATACATGCACTCAAAAAATATTTGTGGAATGAACAAATAAATAAGGTTGATGGATCAAAGAATTTCACTTTCCTCATCTGTACAATTAGGAAAATGATATCTATTTTTTAAGGATATTATGGGTATTAAATAAAGTAATATTAAGCACCTGGAATATAGTAGGACCATAAAACAATTACTTTCCTCTAATTTCCTATTTCTGCAATTACAAACCTTTGAGGATGATCTCATCAGCATTTTTTTTTCCCTTTCCTTTAACCTTGCAGCTAGTAAATCAGTGTGCCCACTGGATTCATACTCCCTTCTCAGAGAGTCACTTCACATACCCTCAGGGTAACCAGTGAATTATGCAACTCTGCTTCCCTGGCCATAGTTAATTGGCCAGGCTGGGCCTGTCAGAGTCTCTCTCCCAGGAACCTCAAATTGGGAGTCAAAGATTCTAAAAGTCTCAGCTAAGTACACGAACAGGGAAACAAAGCAACACTGGTACCAGGGTAGCCATGTCTGGCCACGCTCTCAGGGAAGTATAGAATGCCAGTCTACAGAAAAAGAGAATATAAGAATGAAGCAGACATCCCATGAGATCAGGAAGCCCTATAGAGAAAGAGGTGAGAATTGCTTTCATCCTTTATGCCTTTTCAGTTTCAGATTCTAGTCTCTTGTAAAGCCTGACTATACTCCTATACTTGGGTTCCATGCCACTATTTTCCCATTTTTGTTTTGTCTTTTTTTCATCTTTTTTTAATTTTTAAGATTTTTTTTGAGAAATCTTCACACACATACAGTCTATACATGGTGTACAATCAACAGCTCACAATATCATCGCATAGTGGTGTATTCATCACCATGATCATTTCTAGAAAACTTGCATTACTCCACAAAAAGAAATAAAAAGGAAAAGGAGAAAACTCATATATTCCATACCCTTTACTGCTCCCTCTATGTGACCACTAGTATTTCAATCTACCTGTGCTGGTTTGAAGCTATTATGTACCTTAGAAAAGCCATGTCCTTTAATCCTCATTCAGTATTGTTGGGTGGGATGCTTTTTATTGTTTCCATGGAGATGTGATCCACCCAACTGTGGGTGGTAACCTTTGATTAGATGGTTTCCATGGAGAAGTGTCTCCACCCATTCAAACTGGGGTTGCTTACTGGAACCATTTAAGAGGGAACCATTTTGGATAAAGCTTTAGAGCCACCAGAGCCCACAGAGCCACCTTTGGAGATGAAGAGGAAAACACCCCTGGGGGAACTTCATAAAACAAGAAGCCAGGAGAGAAAATTAGCAGACATTGTCATGTGCCCTCTCAGCTGAGAGAGTAACCCCCAAAATCATCAGCCTTCTTGAATCAAGCTATCATTCCCTGTATGCCTTAATTTGGACATTTTTAGAGCCTTAGAGTTGTAAGCTTGCAACTTAATAAATTCCCCCCCCTTTTTAAAAAGCCATGCCATTTCAGGTACAATGCATTCCATCAGTTTTCAAACTAGAACACTACCCAATTTATTTTACTCCTTATCTCTCCTATTATTTATTTATGTTTTATCCATATTTTTTTACTTATCTGTCAATACCCTGGATACAAGGAGCATCAGACACAAAGTTTTCACAATCACACTGTCACACTGTAATAGCTATATCCTTATACAATTGTCTTCAAGAATCAAGACTAGGGGAACACAGCTCAACAATTTCAGGTACTTCCCTCCAGCCACTCCAATATGCCATAAACTAAAAAGGGCTATCTACATAATGCATAAAAATAACCTTCAGGATAACCTCTCGACTCCGTTTGAACGTTGTCAGCTACTGAAACTTTATTTTGTTTCCTTTCTCTCTTTCCCCTTTTGGTCAAGAAGGCTTTTTCAATACCTTGATGCTGGGTCCCAGC
The DNA here is from genome assembly GCF_023851605.1 of Tamandua tetradactyla. NCBI lineage: Eukaryota > Metazoa > Chordata > Mammalia > Pilosa > Myrmecophagidae > Tamandua > Tamandua tetradactyla. The sequence goes on from NC_135329.1 coordinate 183,461,882, forward strand.
TCATCCCAGGAGATCTGTCCCACATTGTCAGAGAGACTTTACCCCCTGGGAGGCATGTCCCACATAGAAGGGAGGGCAGTGAGTTCACCTGCTGAGTTGGCTTTGAGAGAGGAGCCACTTCAAAGCAACAAAAGAGGATCTCTGGGGGTGACTCAGGCATCAGTATAAGTAGGTTTAGTCTATCCTTTGCAGGAATAAGTTTCATAGGGGCTGTGTTAGTTTGCAAGCTGCCAAAATGCAGTATACCAGAAATGGAACGGCTTTTATAAAGGGGAATTTGATAAGTTATAAGTTTACAGTTCTAAGCAAGTAAAGGTGTCCAAGTTAAGGCACCAACAAAGTTATCTTCACTCAAGAAAGGCTGATAGGTCAGGAACAGCTCTGTCAGCTGGGAAGTCACGTGACTGGCAGCTGCTGATCCCTTGCTCCTGGGCTTCCCTGCTTTCAGCCTCTTTTCCTGTGGGAATTCCTCACTTAATCTCTCCAGGGTTGGCTTTCATCTCTTGATTTTCCTTGGATCTACCCAGGTTCTGGCTTGCTTAATTTTTGATGGCAGTGGCTGCTGGGCTCCAAGCATCTCCAAACATCTATGTCTCTGCTTCCATGTGTTCCCTTTTGTATCAGCTCTGCTATGAAGTTCTGTGGACTCTGAGGCTTCTGTCATTTCTGGCTTTCTCCAAAATGTTTCTTCTTTTAAAGGATTCCAGTAAACTAATCAAGACCCATCTGGAATGGGTGGAGTCACATCTCCATCCAATCAAAAGATACACAGAGCCTGGTGTTACACACAGCTATGTACTAACTTAAGCTCTTGATTGACAAACCAAGGAGCAGGGCTATGATTCAGAAAAGGTTGTTATTTATTTATTTGCTTTTTTCTACTCCTTTTACTTTCTTCACGAAGTTCTTTGATGCACAAATGTGTTTAATTTTGAGGAGTTCCCATTTCTTTCTTCCTTTCTTCAATGCTTGTGCTTTGGGTGTAAGAGCTAGGAAACCGCCTCCTATTATGAGATTTATAAGATATTTCCCTACATTTTCTTCTAAAAGTTTTATCGTCTTAGATCTAATGTTTAGGTCTTTGATCCATTTTGAATTAATTTTTGTATAGGGTGTGAGATATGGATCCTCTTTCATTCTTTTGTGGATATCCAGCTCTCTAGGTACCATTTATTGAAGAGACTGTTCTGCCTCAGGTGAGTTGGCTTGATTGCCTTAACAAAGATCAATTGTCCATAGATGAGAGGGTCTATATCTGAACACTCTATTCGATTCCATTGGTCAGTATATCTATCTTTATCCCTGTATCATGCTATTTTGACCACTGTAGCTTCATAATATGCCTTAAAATCAGGTAGTGTGAGATCTCCAACTTCATTTTTCTTTCTCAGGATACCTTTAGCTATTTGGGGCGCCCTGCCCTTCGAGATACATTTGGTTACTGATTTTTCTATTTCTGAAAAGGAAGTTTTTTGGGATTTTAATTGGTATTGCATTGAATCAATGCAATTTGATCAAGTTAGGTAGAATTGACATCTTAGCTATATTTAGTCTTCCAATCCATGAACATTGTATGCCCTTCCATCTATTTAGGTCTTCTGTGATTTCTTTTAACAATTTCTTGTAGTTTTTTTTTGTTTTTTTTAATAGGTCTTTTCTATATTTAGTTAAATTTAGTCCTAAATAGCTTATTCTTCTGGTTGTAATTGTAAATGAAATTTGTTTCTTGATTTCCCCCTCAGATTGTTCATTACTAGTGTATAGAAACACTACAGATTTTTGAGTGTTGATCTTGTAACCTGCCACTTTGCTGTACTCATTTATTAGCTCTAGTAGTTTTGCTGTGGATTTTTCAGGGTTTTCGACATATAGTATCTTATCATCTGCAAACAGTGATAGTTTTACTTCTTCCTTCAATTCTGATGCCTTGTATTTCTTTTTCTTGTCTAATTGCTCTGGCTAGAACTTCCAACACAATGTTGAATAAAAGTGGTGATAGTGGACATCCTTGTCTTGTTCCTGATCTTAGGGGGAAAGTTTTCAGTTTTTCCCCATTGAGAATGATATTAGCTGTGGGTTTTTCATATATTCTTTTTATCATTTTAAGGAAGTTGCCTTCTATTCCTATCCTTCGAAGTGTTTTCAACAGGAAAGGATGTTGAATTTTGTCAAATGCCTTTTCTGCATCAATTGAAATGATCATATGGTTTTTCTGCTTTGATTTGTTGATATGATGTATTACATTAAGTGATTTTCTTATGTTGAACCATTCTTGCATACCTGGGATGAATGCTACTTGGTCATGGTGTATAATTCTTTTAATGTGTTGCTGGATTCAATTTGCTAGAATTTTGTTGAGGATTTTTGCATCTATATTCATTAGAGAGATTGGTCTGTAGTTTTCTTTTTTTGTAATATCTTTGTCTGGCTTTGGTATGAGGGTGATGTTGGCTTCGTAGAATGTGTTAGGTAGCTTTCCCTCCTCTTCAACTTTTTTGAAGAGTCTGAGCAGGATTGGTACTAATTCTTTCTGGAATGTTTTGTAGAATTCACATTTGAAGCCATCTGGTCCTGGACCTTTCTTTTTGGGGAGCTTCTTAATGACTGATTCAATTCCTTTACTTGTGATTGGTTTGTTGAGGTCATCTATTTCTTCTCGAGTCAAAGCTGGTTGTTCATGCCTTTCTAGGAAGTTGTCCATTTCATCTACATTGTTGTATTTATTAGTATAAAGTTGTTCATAGTATCCTGTCATTACTTCCTTTATTTCTGTGGGGTCAGTGGTTATGTCTCCTCTTTGATTTCTGATCTTATTTATTTGCATCCTCTCTCTTTTTCTTTTTGTCAATCTTGCTAAGGGTTCATCAATCTTACTGATTTTCTCATAAAACTAGCTTCTGGTTCTACTGATTTTCTCAATTGTTTTCATGTTCTCAATTTCATTTATTTCTGCTCTAATCTTCATTACATCTTTCCTTTTGCTTACTTTGGGGTTAGTTTGCTGTTCTTTCTCCAGTTCTTCCAAGTGGACAGTTAATTCCCGCATTTTGCCCTTTCTTCTTTTTTGATATAGGCATTTAGGGCAATAAATTTCCCTCTTAGCACTGCCTTTGTTGCATTCCATAAGTTTTGATATGTTGTGTTTTCATTTTCATTTGCCTCAAGATATTTACTGATTTCTCTTGTAATTTCTTCCTTGTCCCACTGGTTGTTTAAGAGTGTGTCATTGAGCCTCCACATATTTGTGAATTTTCTGGCACTCTGCCTATTACTGATTCCCAGCTTCATTCCTGTATGATCTGTGAAAGTGTTTTGTATGATTTCAATCTTTTTAAATTTATTGAGACTTGCTTTATGACCCAGCATATGGTCTATCCTTGAGAATGACCTATGAGCACTTGAGAAAAAGTTGTATCCTACTATTATGGGGTGTAATGTTCTATAAATGTCTGTTAAGTCTAGCTCATTTACTGTATTATTCAACTTCTCTGTTCCTTTATTCATCCTCTGTCTAGATGTTATGTCCATTGATAAGACTGGGGAATTGAAGTCTCCAGCTATTATGGCAGATGTGTCTATTTCTCTTTTCAGTGTTTGCCGCATGTATTTTGGAGCATTCTGGTTTGGTGCAGAAATATTTATGATTGTTATGTCTTTGTGCTGAATGTTCCTTTTATTAATACATAGTATCCTTCTTTGTCTCTTTTAACTGTTTTACATTTGAAGTCTAATTTGCTGGATATAAGCATAGCTACTCCTGCTCTTTTCTGATTGTTATTAGCATGAAATAACTTTTCTCAATCTTTCACTTTCAACTTATGTTTATCCTTGGGTCTAAGATGTGTTTCCTGTAGACAGCATATAGATGGGTCCTGTTCTTTAATCCATTCTGCCAGTCTATGTCTTTTGATTGGGTAGTTTAATCCATTAACATTTAGCATTATTACTGTATGGGTAGTACTTTTTTCTATCATTTTGCCTTTTGGACTTCATATGTCATATCTAATTTTCCTTCTTTTTACCTCTACTTATAGTCTTCCTTCCTACACTCTTCTTCACAACTCTCTCTTCTGTCTTTATATCTGTTTCTAGTGCTCCCTTTAGTATTTCTTGCAGAGCTTCTCTTGGTCACAAATTCTCTCAGTGATTTTTTGTCTGAAAATGTTTTAATTTCCCCCTCATTTCTGAAGGACAATTTTGCTGGATTTAGAATTCTTGGTTGGCAGTTTTTCTCTTTTAGTAATTTAAATATATCATCCCACTGTCTTCTCACCTCCATGGTTTCTGCTGAGAAATCTATGCAGTCTTATTGGGCTTCCCTTGTATGTGATGGATTGCTTTTCTCTTGCTGCTTTCAAGATTCTCTTTTTCTCTTTGATCTCTGACATTCTGATTAGTAAGTGTCTTGGAGTACGCCTATTTGGATCTATTCTCTTTGGGGTACGCTGCACGTCTTGGAGCTATAATTTTAATTCTTTCATAAGAGTTGGGAAATTTTCAGTGATAATTTCTTCCATTAGTTTTTCTCTTCCTTTTCCCTTCTCTTCTCCTTCTGGTACACCCACAATACATATATTCATGCACTTCATATTGTCATTCAATTCCCTGAGTCCCTACTCATATTTTTCCATTTCTTCCCCTATATTTTCTTTTTCTTGTCAGATTTCAGATGTTCCGTCCTCCAGTTCACTAATCCTATCTTCTGCCTCTCAAAATCTACCATTGTAGGTTTCCATTGTTTTTTCCATCTCTTCTACTCTGCCTTTCTTTCCCATAAGTTCTGTGATTTTTTTTCAGACTTTGATTTTTGATGAGGTTCTCCATGTCTATTTGTATATTCTGAATTAATTGTTTCAACTCCTGCATCTCATTTGAATTGTTGGTTTGTTCCTCTGACTGGGCCATATTTTCAATTTTCCTAGTGTGACTTGTTATTTTTTGCTGGCATCTAGGCATTTAATTACCTTAATTAGTTTATTCTGGAGATTGCTTTCACTTCTTTTACCTAGGGTTTTCTTGCTGGATGAATTTGTTGTTTATCTGTTCTTTGACATTCAGTTCAGCTTTTTCTGGACCTCTAGCTTAGGTTTTGTTTAACAGAGGAGAATTTTTCAGTTCTTGTTTTCTTGTTTCTTGCCCTGCCTGTATGGTGCCTTCCCACCCCCTACCCTTAGAAGGATCTACTTAGGTATTATAGACCCCAGCCAGATTTTCCTAAACCAAACTGGCCTCCTATCAGGAGGAAAGAGTCACCTGTGTCAGTTTTCCCCAAGGGTGAGATCCAGCAGGTTGAAAGACTTTCCTGTGAAGTCTCTGGACTCTGTTTTTCTTATCCTGCCCAGTATGTGGCACTTGCCTGCCTGCAGGTCCCACCAGCATAAGATGATGTGGTGCCTTTAACTTTGGCAGACTCTCCCTGCTGGGGGCATGGTGGAGACAGAGGAGAGGTTGTAGGCTGGTTTTAATGGCTTCAAATGACCAAGTCCTGGTTTCTGTATTCCTTAAGGGAGGGATTCCACCTGAGTTGGGCTTCACCCCTCCCTGGGAAAGGCACAGGCTCCAGACAAGCCCTCAAACAAGCTTGTTTCTGCCTATGCCTGGGGCAGTTGCAGCCTGAGAAGTCCTGTCACTGTATCCAAAAGCAGTCAAGCCTTTGTAGAAACACAGCCACAAAAACCTCTGTTTCTTTCTTTTTCTGTCAGCCCTGGCCCCTTGGTGCCGGGGCAAAAATGAGCAACCTACGCTTAGACCAGGTTCACCTGAGCTGAGGGCCTACTTTTAGTTGTCAGAATTTGTTAATTAATTCCACAATTGGTGTTTGGTGGGGCTAAGCCCCTGCTGCTGGTAAAGTCTCTTTCCTTTCCTCTCTGGGAAGCAGTCTGTGGGGAAGGGGCACTAGCCACTGCGGCTTGGGGAATCATGGTTCTGGGGGTGCTTGCAGCTGGTCCAGCTGGTCCAGACTGGGGTATGCTGTGAGTCAATGACGTGATTCCAGGAGCTGTTCTGTACTGTTTCTTGTTATTTAGTAGCTGTTCTGGAGGACGAACTAAATCGTGCACATTGCTAAGTTGCCATCTTGGCCGCTGCTCCCAGCAGCCATTCTTATTGGTGTCAGAGAATCTCTTTTGTTACTCAGATGTGGCCTGTCTCTCTAAGCCAACTCAACAGATGAACTCATTTTCCTCCCTCTTACATTGGACATGACTCCCAGGGGTGAAATCTCCCTGGCAATGTAGGACAGAACTCCTGGGATGAGCCAAGACTTGGCATCAAGGGACTGAGAAAGCCTTCTTGACCAAAAGGGGGAAGGGAGAAATGAGAAAAAATAAAGTCTCAGTGGCTGACAGAGGTTGAACAGAGTTGAGAGGTTATCCTGGAAGTTATTCTTATGCATTATATAGATACTCCTTGTTAGTTTATGGTGTATTGGAGTGGCTAGAGGGAAGTGCCCGAAACTGTTGAAATGCTGATCAGTAGTCCTGATTCTTGAAGAAGACCATGTAACTATACAGCTTTTATAATGTGACTGTGTGATTGTGAAAACTTTTGTGTGATTGTGAAAACCTTGTGTCTGATGCTCCTTTTATCCAGGGTATGGACAGATGAGTAAAAAAATATGGATAAAAAATAAATAACTAATAGGGGACATAAGTGGTAAAATAAATTGGGTAGATGTAAATACTAGTGGTTAATGAAAGGAAGGGGAAAAGTGTATGGTGTGTGAGTTTTTCTTTTTTCTTTTTATGGAGTGATGCAAATGTTCTTAAAAATGATCATGGTGATGAATAAATAACTATGTGATGATACTGTGAGCCACTGATTGTACACCATGTATGGAATGTTTGTGTGTTAAGATTTATCAATAAAAACGTTTTTTAAAGAAAAGAAATAGAAAAAAATATGGATGATATCATCCTTTGCCCTGTATTCTGATTGACTCCTGTCCTATCCAGATTAGCTTCATTCTTTTAAACAGTTCCTGTATGGGTAATGCTGACTTTCATAGCTTCAGAGCTCTAACTCTGAGTCTTAGGTGACACATAAATACTGGAAGTTTCCATCTTCCCCTGTTCTTAAGACCTGGTGGTGCTCTATTCCTCACAATTATGGGCTTGTTGACGACAGACCTAATAGTATAATAATTTCTATTCATGACATATCTCAAATCAATCCCCTATTCTAGGAATTCTGATTTCTACTATTTCAGTGGTTTCTACCGCCTGCTTAGTACTTGCACAGATATTCCCTTTGCTTTCTGATATGAATAAGAATTTACCCCTTCTTAATCCGACCCTAAAAATTTCTGTGACCCAGAGCCTTCATGCCACTATTCCTCTCTTCATTCCTCCACACCAGCCATACAGGCATTTAAATTCCTCTATCAGGTTTGCCTTTGTAGCTTAAAGTCCTTCCCATATGCTCTTCTCATTGCTAGAGGGGTCAACTCACTACCCTCTCCTCTTTGCTTATCTAATGCCTAATTATCCTTCAGATTTCAACCTAACATCATGTGACAGACTGTATATTCTACAGACGGCCACAACAGTATCTCCTATCCCATATACTTTTCTGCAATGAGACCTTGCCACTCTTCCATTAAAAGATGAGTTTATTTTTCCACTCTCTATTTGGACAACACTTGTGTTGCTTTGACCAATAGAATGTGGCAGAAATGATGCTGTTTGGGGTGAAGTCCTTAACTAGCCCAGTAGTTTCCTTTTCCTGTCACTTGGAGCCCTAAGCTAGTCCAGAATTTTCTGCTGAGAGAGAGGAAATGTAGAGGAGCACTGAGGCATCAGACACGTGAGAGAAGATGATGGTCCAATTGAGCCTTCACATGACTCCAATCAATACTAGCTACAACTTCATGAAAGACCCCAAGTGACAATCATTCAGCTAAGTCTAGTTAACTCACAGGACCATGAGAAATAACACATTGTTGTTTTAAGATATTAAGTTTGAGAGTAGTTTGTTACACAGCAACAATAACCAGGACTCATCGCTTCCTCAGGGAAACATTCACTGGTGTCCCAGACTAGGTTAACTATCCTCGTTTAAGTTTCCATGGCACCCGCACTTTAGGTTACATACATCACATTTGTAATCACCAATATCCATATCCCCTCTTGGGCAGAGACTGCATTTATTTTGTTCACTTCAAATCATCAGAACATAGCTGTAGTTCAATAACAATTTGCTGAATAAATGAATGAATTATCTTTGAGTAACTATATTTACCATCATTTGAAATTATATTTTCCCTTTATCTTCTGTTGTAGGTATCTCTGACTTCAGCCCTCTCACCACATAATGACTACTTCTAGTGATACACAATAAAGATAGCTGCTGCTTTAACAACAGCCAAGGGAAAAAAGAATCACTCTCTAGTTTAATAAATGATTTAACAGACAAGTGGGAGAGCTCCAGCTCTTTGCCTATATTTGCACAGTACAAATTAAATAGTTTAAAAGAGTTAAGAGATGCAGTTACATATTTATCCCAGAAATATTTATTGACATACCTACTGTATTCTTGGTGCTGGTGATACCACAGTGAACAAAATAGATACAAATTCTGCCCTTATGGAACTTATATTCTAGTGGTGCACTTACTACATACTAGACATAGTTCTAAACGTCTGCAATGTCATAACTCATTTGTTAAGGTATGGGCAAGGATGTTGATGCACTCCTCTCTGCTTCACTACTCAATCCAATCCATCCCATCCCACATTCCAACTCTATAAGAAGCCTTTCAGGAGGACTCAGTCCTTTCTGGTCTCTCCTTTCTCTGGATGTCTAAAGCATCATTAAAGAATTCTACTTAGAAAACTGTCTTGTATTTCCTAAGTGCCTCCTTCTCAGCTCTTCAACTAGATTGTAAGCTTCATGAGGGCAATTTCCAGATCCCATCCATCTGTGCTCCTCACAGACTCAATGGGAGCTCAATAAATATCTGGGAAGGTCTTCTTGCCTCTTGATGCCCCTCCTTTCAATACAGCATCACATCACTTCTATTAACCCTTCAAAGTCTCCCCATCAAGGCCAGCAAATGATTTCTGTAAAGAGCCACATGATAAATACTCTAGGCTTTGCAAGCCATAAGATCTCCTTTGCAACTACTCAACTCTATCCCTGTAGTGGGGAGAGCAGTCATAGACAATATGTGAATGAATGACATGGCTGTAATAAAACTTTATAAACAAAAACAGGCAGCTGGCCAGATGTGATTATCAGGCTGTAGTACACTAAGCTCTGGCCTAGAAGATTTAGTCTCAGGTCAGGCAGAAGGCAGTAGTGACAACTTTGGAGCTCAAAGAGAAAGAAGGAATTGCAGCCCCACCAATTACAAGCAATGGTAGGATGGGTAAATTACTTAGCCTCAATACTGACTTCCAGGAATTAGCAGAACAGGATAGGCTGAGTGCACCGCTTGTCATGGTCAGGTTCATGTGTCAACTTGGCCAAGTTGTGGTACCTGTTTGTCTGGTTGGGCAAGTGCTACTCTGTCTTTTGTAATGAGGACATTCCATAGAATTAGACCATGACCAAGTCAGCTGCATCCACAGCTGATTCCATTTGTAATCAACGAAAGGGGAGTGTCTTCTGCAATGAGTGATGCTTAATTCAATCACTGGAAGTCTTTTAAGGAGGATTCAGAAGAGACAGGCTCTATTCCTGCTTCAGCTGGTGGGCCTCTCTTGTGGAGTTCATTCAGACCCTCCATCAGAATCATCGGCTTCACAGTCTGCCCTGCAGATTGTGGACTCTGCATTTCCTGCAGTCACGTGAGACACTTATAAATTTTACGTTTGCGAAGGTTCCCTGTTGATTCTGTTTCTCTAGAGAACCCTAATTAATGCATCTTGGTACCAGGAGTGTTTTTTAAGAAACAGAATCTTAAAAATGGGTTTTTTATGAATGGTTTTCTATCTGACTGGACTCAAAGGCACTAAGGACTCTGATTCCCATAATCAGAATGACACTCCCAATCCACGGAGTGAGTTGGCAAAAGAGATAGTCAAAATATTACTATTCGATTCTCCTAATGCTTTGCTTGTACAAAGCCAAGCTCTGGGGGATAATGTTTTTGACATCTTTACAGAGTTTTGTGGAAATAAGAGGTATACAGATGTTGGCTGGTTGTTGTTAGATACACTGGATACATTAAGGAGTGAAAGGGATGGGCTTAAAGCTTCAAATGAGAAGCTTCAGCACCGTCTGACAGATGTAGAAGTTTCTATGAGTATTCTGAAGGAAAATGTTATTTCCTGTAGAAGGAAAATCTTATTTCCTGTAGCCATAGACTTGAGATCTCTGAAAATCTGACTCAGAATCTTACCGTTTGAGTAGCAACTTTACAACGTAAACTGAAATCTCAATGTTCCATGGTGCCTGCTGTTAAAATGAGGGCACTGATTGGAAAGGAGTGGCACCCTGAAAAATGGGATGGTGACATATGGATTGGTAATGATGTTGGGGGTGAGGTTGAAACCCTAGGTCATGCTGAGTCTTCCCTAGATAACCCTGTAACAGTCTGCCCTGAGGACACAGCTGCCCCACCTCCAGCCTGCCTTGAGGAGTTGGCCACCCAACCTCCTCTAGAAGGGATTAGCAGAGTGATTAATCCTGTTTCATCAGGTGAAACTGAAAATGATTGCCCTGAAGCAAATGCTTGGAAAATATTTCTAATTCTTTTCATGAGCCACCCCCCAACACCCCTCATTTCTTCCAGACCTATAACTACACTAAAGTCCCAACAGGCCCCTAAAGGTGAGGTACAAAGTATCACACATGAGGAGGTACGTTATACTCCAAAAGAACTGTGTGAGTTTTCCAATTTATATAGACAGAAATCAGGGGAATATGTGTGGCAATACATTTTAAGGGTATGGGATAATGGTGGGAGAAATATAAGGCTGAATCAGGCTGAATTTATTGATATGGGCCCACTAAGCAGAGATTCTGCATTCAATGTTATAGCTTGAGGGGTTAGAAAAGGTATTAACAGTTTGTTTGGATGGTTAGTTGAAACATGGATAAAAAGGTGGCCAACATTACCTGAGGTTAAAATACCAGAACTGCCCTGGTATAATGTAGATGAGGGGATCGAGAGACTTAGAGAGATTGGAACATTAGAGTGGATTTATCATGCAAAGCCTGCTCTTACACCCCAGGAATGTCCAGAGGATGCATCTTTTACCAGAACAGTGAGAAATAAATTTGTGAGACTAGCACCATCATCCCTGAAGAGCTCTGTGGTTGCACTTCTCTGTAGGTCAGATATTACTATAGGAACTGCTGCCACTGAGCTGGAATTCTTAAATAAATTGGGGATGATGGGATCCTGAGTTGGCAGAAGCCAGGTGGCAGCACTTAATTGCCAAAGACAGAGTAGACATGGCTATTATAATAGACAGCAAACTCAAAGCAGGTGTCAAAATTATGACTCACAGAGATTTGTAGCATTGCCCAGTAAATCATGGTGTATTTAGAAATACAACAGAAGAGCAGTCTACTAAATTCTTGTTTGAGCTCAAAACAAGAGTCCTAGGTCAAGTGAACAGAAGTCTAACTTGAATTACAAAAACACAGAGTCACGGCCCTATAATCAATTTCCAGACTTGAGACAGTTTACAGACCCATAGCCCCTTGAATGAAGGGGAGGCCAGGTCCCTTTCGGGGAGAACCCTGTTACACTGCCACAAATTCATACTGTTAATCTTCCTCTAAGCCTTCCCCAAGGAGAATGACAGCCTTTTACCAGGGTAACTGTGCACTGGGGAAAACGAAATGATCACATATTTGGGGGATTATTAAGCACTGGTTCAGAAGGGACAGTAATTCCAGGGGATCCAAAATGTCACTCTGGTCCACCAGTCAGAGTGGGGGCTTACGGAGGCCAGGTGATCAATGGAGCTTTAGCTCAGGTCTGTCTCGCAGTGGGTCTGGTGGGCCCCCGGACCCATTCTGTAGTTATTTCCCCAGTTCCAGAATGTATAATTGGTATAGACATACTGAGCAACTGGCAGAATCCCCACATTGGCTCTCTAACTCATGTAGTGAAGGTTATTATGGTGGGAAAGGCCAAATGGAAGCCACTAGAACTGCTCCTACCAAGAAAATAGTAAATAAGAAGCAATCCCGGATTCCTGGAGGGATTGCAGAGATTACTGCCACTCTTAAGGACTTGAAGGATGCAGGAGTAGTGATTCCCACCACATCTCCATTCAAGTCCCCTATTTGGCCTGTGCAGAAAACAGTGGATTATCATAAGCTCAAGCAGGTGGTAACTCCAATTGCAGCTCCCGTTCCAGATGTGGTATCATTGCTTGAGAAAATCAATACATCCCCTGGTACCTGGTATGCAGCCATTGATCTGGCAATGCTTTTTTCTCAATAGCTATTAGTAAGGACCACCAGAAGCAGTTTGCTTTCAGCTGGCAGGGTCAGCAGTATATTTTCACTGTTCTACCTCAGGGATATATCAGCTCTCCAGCCCTACGTCATAATCCTGTCCACAGGGACCTTGATCATTTCTTCCTCCCACGAGACATCACACTGGTCATTATATTGATGATTTATGTTGATTGGGCCTAGTGACCAAGAAGTAGCAACTACTCTAGACTTACTGGTAAGGCATTTGCATGTCATAGTATGGGAGATAAATCCAACAAAAAAAAACCAGCAGCCTTCCACCTCAGTGAAATTTCTAGGTGTCCAGTGGTGTGGGGCATGTCGAGATATCCCTTCTAAGGTAAAGGATAAGTTGGTGCATCTGGCTAACTATGACCAAAAAAGAGGCACAAACCCAATAAGACCAATGCCTAGTCGGTGTCTTTGGATTTTGGCAACAACATATTCCTCATTTGGGTATGCTACTCTGGCCCATTTATCGAGTGACCAGAAAAGTTACTAATTTTGAGTGGGGACCTGAACAAGAGGAGGCTCTGCGACAGTTCCAGGCTGCTGTACAAGCTGCCCTGCCACTTGGGCCATATGATCCAGCAGATCCAATGGTGCTGGAGGTGTCAGTGGCAAATAGAGATGCTGTCTGGAGCCTTTGGCAGGCCCCTATAGGAGAATCACACGCAGACCCTTAGGATTTTGGAGCAAACCCTTACCATCTACTGCAGATAACTACTCTCCTTTTCAGAAACAGCTTTTGGCCTGCTATTGGGCCTTAGTAGAGACTGAACACTTAACCTTGGGCCACCAAGTTACCATGAGACCTGCGTTGTCTATCATTAGCTGGGTGTTGTCTGACCCACCAAGCCATAAAGCTGGACGTGTGCAGCAGCAGTCTATTGTAAAATGAAAATGGTATATATGAGATAGGGCCAGAGCAGGTCCTGAAGGCACAAGTAAGTTACATGAAGAAGTGGCCCAAATGCCCATTATCTTCACTCCTGCCACATTACCTTCTCTTTCCTGGACCAGGGCTATGGCCTGTTGGGGAGTTCCTTATAGTGAACTGACTGAGGAAGAGAAAACTCGGGCCTGGTTTACAGATGGTTCTGCACAATATGCAGGCACCACCTGAAAGAGGACAGCTGCAGTACTACAACCCCTTTCTGGGGTGTCCTTGAAGGACAGTAGTGAGGGGAAATCCTCCCAGTGGGCAGAACTTGAAGCGATGCACCTGGTTGTTCATTTTGCTTGGAAGGAAAACTGGCCAGAAATGCATTTGTATACTGACTCATGGGCAGCTGCTAATGGTTCAGCTGGATGGTCAGGGACTCGGAAAGACCATAACTGGAAAATCGGTGACAAAGAGGTCTGGGGAAGAAGGATGTGGATAGACCTTTCTGAGTGGGCTAAAAACATGAAGATATTTGTGTTCCGTGTGAATGCACAACAGAGGGTGATCTAGGCAGAGGAAGGTTTTAATAATCAAGGGGATAAGATGACCCATTCTGTGGATACCAGTCAGCCTCTTTCCCCAGCAACTCCTGTCATTGCCCAATGGGCTCATGAACAAAGTGGTCATGGTGGTAGGGATTGAGGTTATGCATGGGCTTAGCAACATGGACTTCCACTCACCAAGGCTGACTTGGCTACAGCCACTGCTGAGCGCCCAATCTGCCAGCAGCAGAGAACCATACTCAGCCCCCAATATGGCTCCATTCCCCGAGGTGACCAGTCAGCTACATGGTAGCAAGTTGATTACACTGGACCACTCCCTTCATGGAAGGGGCAGTGATTTGTTCTAACTGGAATAGACACTACTCTGGATATGGGTTTGCTTTCCCTGCACGCAATGCTTCTGCCAAAACTACCATCCGTGGGCTTACAGAATGTCTTATCATCATCATGGTATTCCATATAGCATTGCTTCTGATCAAGGAACACACTTCTCAGCAAATGAAGTGTGGGAAGAGGCATATGCTCATGCAATTCTCTGGTCTTACCATGCTTCCCATCATCCAGAAGCAGCTGGATTGATAGAATGGTGGAATGGCCTTTTGAAAACTCAATTACAGTGCTAACTAGGTGGCAATACCTTGAAAGGCTGGGGTAATGTTCTTCAGGAAGCTGTATATGCTCTGAATCAGTCTCCATTGTATGGTGCTGTTTCTCCCATAGCCAGGATCCATGGGTGCAGGAACCAAGGGTTGGAAATGGGAGTGGTACCACTCACTATTACCCCTAGTGATCCACTAGGAAAATTTTTGCTTCCTGTCCCTGCGACCCTGAGCTCTGCTGGTCTACAGGTTTTCTTTCAAAACGGGGAGTGCTTCCTCCAGGAGAAACAACAGTGATTCCACTGAACTGGAAGTTAAGACTGCCACCTGGTCATTTTGGGCTACTTACGACCCTGGATCAACAAGCCAAGAAGGGGATTACACTAATGTCTGGGGTGACTGACTATCAGGGGAAAGTAGGACTGCAACTACATAATGGGGGTAAAGAAGAGTTTTCTTAGAATATAGGAGATCCCTTAGGGCATCTTTTAATACTACCATGCCTTGTGATTAAAATCAATGGAAAACTGCAACAACCCAATCCAGGCAGGACTACCAATGGCTCTGAAACTTCAGGAATGAAGGTTTGGGTCACTCCACCAGGCAAAGAACCACGGACAGCTGAAATGCTTGCTGAGGGTAAAGGCAACATGGAATGGGTAGTGGAGAAGGTAGTGATAAACATGAACTTTGACCATGTGATCAGTTACAGAAATGAGGACTGTAATGCTGTTTTGTCCATGTTATACTATTTAAGTTGTAAGATATCAAGTTTCAGAATGAATGTTGCCCAAGAATTTGCACCCTATTCTGGAGAGATTTAATACGCTTCCAGTTATATGCAGGAAAATTGAGTATTGTTAGGTAAAAGAAAAAATGTGTGTTTTATTGCTTTTTATTTGGAAATTGGGTATGTTTTAAGGTGATATATATAGCTGCCAAGTTGACAAGGGGTGGACTGTCATGGTAAGGTTCATGTGCCAACTTAGCCAAGTTGTGGTACATGTTTGTCTGGTTGGGCAAGTGCTGGCCTGTCTGTTGTAATGAGGGCATTTCATAGAATTAGATCATGCATCCACAGCTGATTTCATTTGCAATCAGCCAAAGGGGAGTGTCTTCTGCAATGAGTGATGCTTAATCCAATCACTGGAAGCCTTTTAAGGAGGATTCAGAAGAGACAGGCTCTTTTCCTGCTTTGGCTGGCGAGCCTCTCCTGTGGAGTTCGTCCAGAACCTCCATCGGAATAGTCAGCTTCATAGCCTGTCCTGCGGATTTTGGACTCTGCATTCCTGTGGTCACATGAGACACTTTTATAAATTTTATATTTGCGAGTGTTCCCTATTGATTCTGTTTCTCTAGAGAACCCTAACTAATACACCGCTACACCTTGGAACAACTAAAGAAAGGACAGAAAAACAACCGGGACAGTGGTTCCAGGGTACGAGTAACCAAAGAGGGATTTCTACATTATATAGGGAGGACCTGGATGAAAAAGTGGAAAAGTTGAAAGGATAGGTGAGTTTCGTCCATCAAGAATGCACCTGGGGTAGGTTGCAACATGCATGCTGGAGTGGGTGCTATAGGAACAGTATGCTACCACATTCCCACCTCCACAGCTAGCTTGAGAGCTCTTCCTTCTCAGCGTCACAGTCAGGAGCTGCTGTGGGGAACCTGGAAGCTAGCAGACTTTGTTTATCTACACAAAGAGACCCTGCTGTCAAAGCACAGTGCCTATACCCCACCATCACTGCTGTGGCCACCTTCTTTTGGCAGAGACTTGGGTGCCTTCCTCTCAGGAGAAGGGCAGGACAGCGAGCTGAGTTGCTCTAATAACTGGCCAGTGAAAGAGACTCTCTGGGTCCTGCTACGTCTACCCTTTCTCTAAGGAGGCCCAGAGCACTCACAGGCATGCATGAATGATGGAGAGGCAAACATAGGGAGCAAGCCACATTGTAGCACCACACTGTCAGACACGCATGGGCTGGTTGTGAACAGGGGTGGCTGAAATTCTCAGCCCCACAGCTCAAGGCCATTCCACGTGGGAGCCTGGATCTATCATGCCTACAAGTGGATTCAATGCTCAAAGTGCACACTGCCCACCCACCATGCCCCATCCCCCATCCCTGGGGTTGGCCAATTCAGTGCTAGGGAGACTTGCTCTCTTGACTGGATTTATACCTAGTCTCCTTCCTGCCCAGCCCACTGACTTAGTAAGCAGGAAGTGGGCCTGAGAGGACAAGGTGGCCCAAACGTACCATCTGCTGGGAAGACAGGGAAAGCGCATTCTGGCAAACTTTCTCCCTAGCTTTTAACAGATCTTCAATTAGAGTTGCACCTCTTGCTTGAGGTCCTAGTCTTGATATGGCACAGAATTACTGAAAAACCTAGCGCAAAAGGTGACTATCAACACAAACCCAAGCAACCACAAAAATCTTAGATGAGTGAAGGAAATGAACCTTATCAAGATAATTAAATGGCAAAAAAATCAACAAAAAAATCACTAAGCACATGAAGATTCAAGAAGATATGGCCAAGCCAAATGATCAAATTAAAACACTGGAGAAGAAAGAGAATTTGGAACAACTAATCAAAGACGTTCATACAAATTTCCTAAATAACTTCAATGGGCTGACTAAAGACATAAATGATATCAAGAAGACACTAGAAGAGTCTGAAAAGACTAAAGAGAATTTGAAAGAATAAACAGAAAAGGAGCAGATCTTACAAAAATGAAAGATACTGTAAACCAAATTTAAAATATACTAGAGGGTGGTGCAATGGTAGCTCAGTGGCAGAATTCTTGCCTGCCATGCCAGAGATTCAGGTTTGATTCCCAGAGCCTGCCCATGTGAAAAAAAAAAAAAAGTTTATATATACACACACACATAGAGAGAGACACACACTTCAAAACAGTAGAGTTGAAGAGGGAGAAGAAACAATACATGAACTAGAGGATAGGACAAATGAATTTGAACACACAAAAGAATTAATGACCAAAAAGATGGAGAATTTTGAATTGGATGTCAGGGAAAAGATGGACAACATGAAGCACACAAATATATAAATCATCAGTGTCCCAGAAGGAGAAGAGAATCATAAAAGGCTAGGAAGATTATTTGAGGAGATAATTGGGGAAAACTTCCCAATCCTTACAAAAGATATAAATATGCACATAAAAGAAGCCCAAAGAACTCCAAGCAGAATAAATCCAAATAGACCCACTCCGAGACACATACTAATCAGATTACCAAATTCTAAATATCTTAGAAAGTCCTAAAAGCTGCAAGAGAAAAGCAATTCACCACATACAAGGAAAGGCACATAAAACTGTTTGAACTATTCAACAGTCACCACGGAGGTGAAAAGGCAGTGGTATGATAAATTTAAGATTCTGAAAGAGAAAAATTTCCAGCCAAGAATTCTTCATCCAATCCCTTTTTAGTTTATGGTATATTGGAGTGGCTGGAGGGAAGTATCCGAAACTGTTGAGCTGTGTTCCAGGAGCCTTGATTCTTAAAGATGATTGTATAAAGACATAACTTTTACAATGTGACTGTGATCGTGAAAACCTTGTGTGTGATTGTAAAAATGTTGTGACTGATGCTCCTTTTATCCAGGGTATGGACAGATGAGTAACAAAAATATGGATAAAAAATAAATAAATAATAGGGAGTAAAGATAAAATATAAAATGGGTAGATAAAAATACTACTGGTCAATGAGAGGGAAGGACAGTGGGAATGGTATGTATGAGTTTTTTCTTTTAATTTCTTTTTCTGGAGAGATGCAAATGGTCTAAAAAATGAAAATGGTGATGAATACACAACTATGTGATGATATTGTGAGCTAGTGATTGTAAACCATGTATGGACTACACGTGTATGAAGATTTTGTCAATAAAAAAAAAAAGGATTCTTCATCCAGCAATGTTGTCCTTCAAAAGCGAGGGAGAGATTAAAAATTTCACAGACAAACAAATG
Source organism: Tamandua tetradactyla (assembly GCF_023851605.1). Lineage (NCBI taxonomy): Eukaryota > Metazoa > Chordata > Mammalia > Pilosa > Myrmecophagidae > Tamandua > Tamandua tetradactyla. The sequence continues at coordinate 183,480,325 of NC_135329.1, forward strand.
CTGAGAGAATCTGTTAATAAGACATTTGCCCTGAAAGAAATACTAAAGGGAGTTCTGTCAAATGAAAAAAAAAAGGCGATACTGGTCTGGAGGAGGGCACAGAATTGAAGAGAATTTGTGGGGGTAACTTAGAGCATAAAAAGAGAGAGAAAAAATAAATACAGAACAGATAAATACAAATCAAAGGATAAGAGAGTGGATTTAAGAACTGTCTTTACAGTAATAATTTTAAATATTAACAGACTAAACACCCCAATTAAAAGATACAGATTGACAGAATGGATTTTAAAATGATCTATCTATTTGCTGTTTACTAGAGACTCATCTTTGACCAAGGATGCAAATACATTGAACGTGAAGGATGGAAAATAAATATTTCACACAAGCTGTAATCAAAAGAAAGCAGGGTAGCTATACTAATATCAGACAAAATAGACTTTAAATGTAAAGACGTTATAAGAGACAAGGAAGGAGACTTACATATTAATAAAAAGGACAATTCACTGAGAAGAAATAGCATTCATAAACGTTTATGCACCCAATCAAGGAGCTCCAAGGTACATGAGGCAAACATTGGTAAAAGCGAAGGGAGCAACAGATGTTTCAACAATAATAGCGGGAAACGTCAATACACCACTCTTTTCTATAGATAGAACAACCAGACAGAGGTTCAATAAGGAAGCAGAGAAATAGACTTAACAGACATATATAGATCTTTATACCCCAAAACACTAGGATGTACATTATTCTCTAGCACTCATGGAACATTCTCCAGTATAGATCATATGCTAGGGCACAAAACAAGTTTCAACAAATTCAAAATGACTGAAATGATTCAAAGCACTTTCTTTGACCATAATGGAATGGGGTTGAAAATCAATAACCACCAAAGAACAAGAACTTTCACAAATATATGGAGATTAAATAATACATTCTTAAACAATCAGTGGGTTAAAGAAGAAATTGCAAGAGAAATTGGTCAATATCTGGAGACGAATGAAAATGAGAATACAACATATCAAAACTTATGGGATGTGGCAAAGTCTGTCCTGAGAGGGAAATTTATTGCCCTAAATGCCTATATTAAAAAAGAAGAGGGGGTGCAAGGGAAGGCAGTTCAGTGGTAGAATTCTCACCTGCCATACGGGAGACCTGGGTTCAATTCCCGGCCTGCACAGCTCCCCAACCCTAAAAAAAAATTCAACAAGTGGTGCTGCAATAGTGGGATATTCATGTGGTAAAAGAATGAAATGCAACACCTACCACACAGCAGAAGAAGGAGGAGGAGAAGAGGGGGAAGGGGAGGAGAGGGAGAGGGGGAGGAAGAGGAAAAAAAGAAGAAGAAAAAGAAGCAGAAGCAGCAGTAACAGCAACAGCAGCAGCAAAAATCAAGGACTTAACTGCTTACCTGGAGGAACTAGAGAACGAACAGCAAACTAACCCCAAAGCAAATGGAAAATGAGAAATAAAGATTAACGTAGAAATAAATGAATTGGAGAAAAAAAAAAAGAGAACCAATAAAACCAAAAGTCATTTCTTTGAGACAATCAATAAAATCAATGGACCCTTGGCTAGGCTGACAAAGAAAAAAAGAGGATGCAAATAAAAAAAAATCAGAACTGAGAGGAGGGTCACTACCATGGACAGTGGAGAAATTTTTTAAAAATCATAAGAAGACACCATGAGCAACTATATGTCAACAAACTAGACAACTTAGATGATATGGACAATTTCCTAGAAACACACAAACAACCTACACTGACTCAAGAAGAAACAGAAGACTTCAAAAAACCAATCACAAGTAAAGAGATTCAGTCAGTCAACAAAAACCTTCCTACAAGTAAAAGCCTATGGCCAGATGACCTCACAGCAGAATTTCACCAAACATTCCAAAAAGAACTAACACCATTCCTGCTCAAACTCTTCCAAAAAATTGAGAAAAAAGGAAAACTACCAAAGCAGATATGTTTTATCTTACAGTAAAGATACTACAAAAGACAAAAATTACAGGCTAATCTCAATGAATATGGATGCAAAAATTCTCAACAAAATACTTGCAGACCAAATCCAATGGCACATTAAAAGAATTATACACCACAACCCAAGTGGGGTTTATGCCAGGCATGCAAGGGTGGTTCAACACAAGAAAATCAATCAATGTAATATAGCACATTAACAAATCAAAAGGGAAAAATCACATGATCATCTTGATTGATGCTAAAAAGCATTCAACAAAATTCAACATCCTTTTCTTATAAAAACAATTCAAAAGGTAGGAAAAGAAGGAAACGTCTTCAATATGGTAAAGGGCATATGTGAAAAACCTATAGCCAGCATCATATTCAATGGTGAGAGACTGAAAGCTCTCCCCTTAATATCAGGAATGAGACAAGGATACCTACTGTCACCACTATTATTCAACATTGTGCTAGAAGTTCTAATTAGAGCAATGAGGTAAGAAAAAGAAACAAAAGGTATCCATATTGGAAAGGAAGTAATAAAACTTCCATTATTTGCAGATGACATGACCCTATATTTGGAAAATCCTGAGAAATCTATGACAAAGCTACTTGAGCTAACAATCAAATTCAGCAAAGTGGTAGGATGCAAGATTAATGCACAAAAATCAGCAATGTTTCTATACACAAGTAATGACCTAATTGAGGAGGCAATTAAGAAACAATTCCATTCACAGCAGCAACTAAAAGAATCAAGTATCTAGGAATAAACTTACCTGGGATGTAAAGAACCTGTATATAGAAAACTATAAAGCATTGCTAAAAGAAATCTAAATAGGTGGAAAGACATTTTGTGTTCATGGATAGAAAGGTTAAATGTCTTTAAGACATCAATCCTACCTAAATCAATCTACAGATTCAACATAATACCAAAATTCCAACAAACCACTTTGAAGACATGGAAAAACTAGTTATCAAATGAACTTGGAAGGGAAAGGAGGCCCCAAGTAGCCAAAAACATTCTAAAAAGAATGAAGAATGAGGACTTACACTTCTGACTTTAAAGCTTATTATAAAACGAGTGGTCAAAACAGCATGATTTTGGCAGAAAGATAGACATATTGATGAATGGAACTGAATTGAGAGTTCAGAAATAGACCCCTAGATTTATGGTCAATTGAGCTTTGACAAGGCTCCCAAATCCAATGAACTGGGACAGAATAGTCTCTTCAATAAATGGGGCTGGGAGAACTGGATATCCATAGCCAAAGGTAAGAAAGAGGACCCCCACCTCACACCTTATACAAAAAATAACTCAAAATGAATCAAACACCTAAATATAAGAGCCAGCGCTATAAAACTTGTAGAAGAAAATATAGGGAAACATCTTCAAGATCTAATAATAGGAGGTAGCTTTCTTAGACCTTACACCCAAAACACAAGCAATGAAAGAAAAAAATAGATAAATGGGAACTCCTCAAAATCAAATGCTTTTGTGCCTTAAAAGGACTTTGTCAAAAAGGTGAAGAGGCAGCCAACTCAATGGGAGAAAATATTTGGAAATCATTTATCTGATAAGGGTTTGAGATATAGTATACATAAAGAAATTATACAACTCAACAACAACAAAAAAGAACAACCCAATAAAAATGGGCAAAAGATAAGAACATATATTTTTCAGAAGGGGAAATACAAATGGCTAAAAAGCACATGAAAATATGTTCATCTTCATTAGCTGTAAGGGAAACGCAAAATAAAACCACAATGGGGCTTCATCTTATACCTACCAGAATGGCTGCCATTAAACAAACAGGAAACTACAGATGTTGGAGAGGATGTGGAAAAATGGGACACTTAAACACTGCTGGTGGGAATGCATAATGGTGCAGCCACTGTGGAAGACAGTTTGGCAGTGTCTCAGAAAATTAAATATCAAGTTGCTCTATGACCTGGCAATACCACTACTCAGTATATACCCAGAAGAGTTGAAAGAAGTGATACAAACAGACATTTGCATACCAATGTTCACAGCAGCATTATTCACAATTGATAAAAGATGGAAACAATCCAAGTGCCCATCAACAGATAAGTGGATAAACAAAAATGTGGTGTATACATGCTATTGAATATTATTCAGCCGTAAGAAGAAATGAGGTCCTGAAGCAGATGACAACATGGATGAAATTTGAGGACATATGCTGAGTGAAATAAGCCAAACACAAAAGGACAGATAGTGTATAATTTCACTAATATGAATCCCCTAGAACATGTAAACTCAGAGTCTTAAAATGTAGCATATAGGGACCTAGAGATAGTCAGAAGCTAGAGAAAGGAGAGTGGTTACCTAATACGTGCAAACTTGCTATTATTCTATGGGAATAGAGGTGATGGTAGTTCATTAGTGGAATTATAAGTAATAGTGCCACATTGAAGGTGAATATGATTGAAAGGAATTCTTTAGAGCCTTATATCTTGAAGGTGAATATGATTGAAAGGATTTCTTTAGAGCCTTATATCTCACTGATTAACACTACAAATATAAATAAATTCTTTAATGAACTATTTCAAAGATATGACACTTGTACAAAGAACTAATAATAGAGAGGTATATGGGAAAAACTATCTATGGTACGCTATAGTCTATATTTAATGGGAATACATCACTAGTACCACAAAAATATTAGGGATAAATAATTGGTGGGGGGGATAAGAGTCAAGGGCTATAACCATTTGTAGAAATGAACTTTGAAATATATCACTTTTTTGCATCATGTTATACTTCACAATAAAAACTGGTTAAAAATTACTTAACCTCTCTAATCAGTTTTTTTTAATCAACAAATGAATAATACCTCCTTACTATGACAGTTGGAAAAATTAAATCAGAGAATACATGGCATGGTTCTTGACACACAATACATGACTAACAATGGCCTAAAAGCCCCTACCTGACCTGCTGCCTCATCTTGGCTCTCTGACATCATATTCCCCACCTCTACCCCTACCTTATACTCTGGCTACACTGCCTTCCTTGTCAGTTCTCCAACATACAGGTATTTTCTCACCTAAGGGTCTTCGAATTGGCTGTTCTCCTAGATACCCACATAGCCAACTACCTTTTTAAACTTTGCTCATGTCACCTTCTCAATGAAGCCTACAGTGACCACTCTATTTAAAATATAAAATAGAGTCGGGGCCAAGATGGCGGCTTAGTAAGGTACGCACGTCTTAGTTCCTCCTCCAGAGCAACTACTAGGTGACCAGAAACAGTGCAGAACAGCTCCCGGGGCCATGGCAGGGACCGGACACACAGCGTACCCCAGTCTGGACTGGCTGGACCGGCTGGGAGACTCCGCTGCGGTGAGTTCCCCGAGCGGCGTGCGCTTCCCCGGGCCGTGGCAGCTGGCGGCCAGTGCCACTCCCTCCCTCCTTCCCGGAGTGGCTGAGAGTCTCGGAGAGGCAAGTTTCCCAAGCCGCGGCGGCCAGCGGCTGGCACCCCTCTCTCATGGGTGGCTTCCCAACCGGCTACGAGTTTCAGATCAGCGGGTTCCCCAAGCCGCGGCGGCCAGCGACCGGCGCCCCTCCCCCACAGGCGACTTCCCGGTCCGGCGGCGAGTCTCAGATCAGCGAGTTCCCCAAGCCGTGGCGGCCGGCGACCAGTGCCCCTCCCCCACAGGCGGCTTCCCGGTCCGGTGGTGAGTCTCGGATCAGCGAGTTCCCCAAACCGCGGCAGCCGGCGGCCGGTGCCCCTCCCCCACAGGCGGCTGCCCGGAGGGAGAGGAGGGAGTTTCTGACAGTGGCAGGGACTGGGTCCAACCAAACACCAACAGTGGCATTAATAAAGGAGCCACAACATCTTTTGCTGGTGGGACCCGCAGACAGACAAGCGCCACATACCGGGCAGGATAAAAAAAAAACAGAGCCCAGAGACTTCACAGGAAAATCTTTCAACCTGCTGGGTCTCACACTCAGGGAAATCTGATTAAATGTCCAGACGCCAGCAAAAAATAACAAATCACACCAGGAAAATTGAAGATATGGCCCAGTCAAAGGAACAAACCAATAGTTCAAATGAGATACAGGAGCTGAGGTAACTAATTCTGAATATACAAACAGAAATGGAAAACCTCTTCAAAAACCAAATCAATAAATTGAGGGAGGACATGAAGAAGGCAAGGGATGAACAAAAAGAAGAAATGGAAAGTCTGAAAAAACAAATCACAGAACTTATGGGAATGAAAGATACAGTAGAAGAGATGAAAAAAACAATGGAAACCTACAATGGTAGATTTCAAGAGACAGAGGTTAGAATTAGTGAACTGGAGGATGGAACATCTGAAATCCAAAAAGAAACAGAAACTATAGGGAAAAGAATGGAAAAATTTGAGCAGGGGCTCAGGGAATTGAATGATAATATGAAGCGCACAAATATACGTGTTGTGGGTGTCCCAGAAGGAGAAGAGGAGGGAAAAGGAGGAGAAAAACTAATGGAAGAAATTATCACTGAAAATTTCCCAACTCTTATGAAAGACCTAAAATTACAGATCCAAGAAGTGCAGCGCAACCCAAAGAGAATAGACCCAAATAGGTGTTCTCCAAGACACTTACTAGTTAGAATGTCAGAGGTCAAAGAGAAAGAGAGGATCCTGAAAGCAGCAAGAGAAAAACAATCCATCACATACAAGGGAAACCCAATAAGACTATGTGTAGATTTCTCAGCAGAAACCATGGAGGCAAGAAGACAGTGGGATGATATATTTAAATTACTAAAAGAGAAAAACTGCCAACCAAGAATTCTATATCCAGCAAAATTGTCCTTCAAAAATGAGGGAGAAATTAAAACATTTTCAGACAAAAAGTCACTGAGAGAATTTGTGACCAAGAGACCAGCTCTGCAAGAAATACTAAAGGGAGCACTAGAGTCAGATACGAAAAGACAGAAGAGAGAGGTGTGGAGAAGAGTGTAGAAAAAGGAAAATTAGATATGATATATATAATACAAACGGCAAAATGGTAGAGGAAAGTATTACCCAAACAGTAATAACACTAAATGTTAATGGACTGAATTCCCCAATCAAAAGACATAGACTGGCAGAATGGATTAAAAAACAGGATCCTTCTATATGCTGTCTACAGGAAACACATCTTAGACCCAAAGATAAACATAGGTTGAAAGTGAAAGGTTGGGAAAAGATATTTCATGCAAATAACAACCAGAAAAGAGCAGGAGTAGCTATACTAATATCCAACAAATTAGACTTCAAATGTAAAACAGTTAAAAGAGACAAAGAAGGATACTATCTACTAATAAAAGGAACAATTAAACAAGAAAACATAACAATCATAAATATTTACACACCGAATCAGAATGCCCCAAAATACGTGAGGAATACACTACAAATACTGAAAAGGGAAATAGACACATCTATCATAATAGTTGGAGACTTCAATTCCCCACTCTCATCAATGGACAGAACATCTAGACAGAGGATCAATTAAGAAACAGAGAAGTTGAATATTACAATAAATGAGCTAGACTTAACAGACATTTATAGGACATTACACCCCACAACAGCAGGATACACCTTTTTCTCAAGTGCTCATGGATCATTCTCAAAGACAGACCATATGCTGGGTCACAAAGCAAGTCTCAACAAATTTAAAAAGATTGAAAACATACACAACACTTTCTCAGATCATAAAGGAATGAAGTTGGAAATCAATAATAGGCAGAGTGCCAGAAAATTCACAAATACGTGGAGGCTCAACAACACACTCTTAAACAACCAGTGGGTCAAGGAAGAAATAACAAGAGAAATTAGTAAATATCTCGAGGCGAATGAAAACGAAAACACAACATATAAAAACCTACGGGACGCAGCAAAGGCAGTGCTAAGAGGGAAATTTATTGCCCTAAATGCCTATATCAAAAAAAAAGAAAGGGCAAAAATGCGGGAATTAACTGTCCACTTGGAAGAACTGGAGAAAGAACAGCAAACTAACCCCAAAGCAAGCAAAAGGAAAGAAATAACAAAGATTAGAGCAGAAATAAATGAAATTGAAAACATGAAAACAATAGAGAAAATCAATAAGACCAGAAGTTGGTTCTATGAGAAAATCAACAAGATTGATGGGCCTTTAGCAAGATTGACAAAAAGAAGAAGAGAGAGGACGCAAATAAATAGGATCAGAAATGGAAGAGGAGACATAATCACTGACCTCACAGAAATAAAGGAGGTAATAACAGGATACTATGAACAACTTTATGCTAATAAATACAACAATGTAGATGAAATGGACAAGTTCCTAGAAAGGCATGAACAACCAACTTTGACTCAAGAAGAAATAGATGACCTCAACAAACCAATCACAAGTAAAGAAATTGAATTAGTCATCCAAAAGCTTCCCAAAAAGAAAAGTCCAGGACCAGACGGCTTCACATGTGAATTCTACCAAACATTTCAGAAAGAATTAGTACCAACCCTGCTCAAACTCTTCAAAAAAATTGAAGTGGAGGGAAAGCTACCTAATTCATTCTATGAAGCCAACATCACCCTCATACCAAAACCAGGCAAAGATACTACAAAAAGAGAAAACTACAGACCAATCTCTCTAATGAATATAGATGCAAAAATCCTCAACAAAATTCTAGCAAATCGAATCCAGCGACACATTAAAAGAATTATACATCATGACCAAGTAGGATCCATCCCAGGTATGCAAGGATGGTTCAACATAAGAAAATCAATTAATGTAATATACCATATCAACAAACAAAGCAGAAAAATCACATGATCATCTCAATTGATGCAGAGAAGGCATTTGACAAGATTCAACATCCTTTCCTGTTGAAAACACTTCAAAGGATAGGAATACAAGGGAACCTCCTTAAAATGATAGAGGGAATATATGAAAAACCCACAGCTAATATCATCCTCAATGGGGAAAAATTGAAAACATTCCCCCTAAGATCAGGAACAAGACAAGGATGTCCATTATCACCACTATTATTCAACATCGTGTTGGAGGTTCTAGCCAGAGCAATTAGACAAGAAAAAGAAATACAAGGCATCAAAATTGGAAAGGAAGAAGTAAAACTATCACTGTTTGCAGATGATATGATACTATAAGTCGAAAACCCTGAAAAACCCACAGCAAAACTACTAGAGCTAATAAATGAGTACAGCAAAGTAGCAGGTTACAAGATCAGCATTCAAAAATCTGTAGTGTTTCTATACACTAGCAATGAACAAGCTGAGGGGGAACTCAAGAAACAAATTTCATTTACAATTGCAACTCAAAGAATAAAATACTTAGGAATAAATTTAACTAAAGAGACAAAAGACCTATACAAAGAAAACTACAAGAAACTGTTAAAAGAAATCACAGAAGACCTAAATAGATGGAAGGGCATACCGTGTTCATGGATTGGAAGACTAAATATAGTTAAGATGTCAATCCTACCTAAATTGATTTACAGATTCAATGCAATACCAATCAAAATCCCAACAACTTATTTTTCAGAAATAGAAAAACCAATAACCAAATTTATCTGGAAGGACAGGGTGCCCCGAATTGCTAAAAGTATCTTGAGGAAAAAAAACGAAGCTGGAGGTCTCACGCTGCCAGACTTTAAGGCATATTATGAAGCCACAGTGGTCAAAACAGCATGGTACTGGCATAAAGATAGATATATCGACCAATGGAGTCAAATAGAGTGTTCAGATATAGACCCTCTCATCTATGGACATTTGATCTTTGATAAGGCAGTCAAGCCAACTCACCTGGGACAGAACAGTCTCTTCAATAAATGGTGCCTAGAGAACTGGATATCCATATGCAAAAGAATGAAAGAGGACCTGTATCTCACACCCTATACAAAAGTTAACTCAAAATGGATCAAAGATCTAAACATTAGGTCTAAGACCACAAAACAGTTAGAGGAAAATGTAGGGAGATATCTTATGAAACTTACAATTGGAGGCGGTTTTATGGACCTTAAACCTAAAGCAAGAGCACTGAAGAAGGAAATAAATAAATGGGAGCTCCTCAAAATTAAACACTTTTGTGCATCAAAGAACTTCATCAAGAAAGTAGAAAGACAGCCTACACAATGGGAGACAATATTTGGAAACGACATATCAGATAGAGGTCTAGTATCCAGAATTTATAAAGAGATTGTTCAACTCAACAACAAAAAGACAGCCAAACCAATTACAAAGTGGGAAAAAGACTTGAACAGACACCTCTCAGAAGAGGAAATACAAATGGCCAAAAGGCACATGAAGAGATGCTCAATGTCCCTGGCGATTAGAGAAATGCAAATCAAAACTACAATGAGATATCATCTCACACCCACCAGAATGGCCATCATCAACAAAACAGAAAATGACAAGTGCTGGAGAGGATGTGGAGAAAGAGGCACACTTATCCACTGTTGGTGGGAATGTCAAATGGTGCAACCACTGTGGAAGGCAGTTTGGCAGTTCCTCAAAAAGCTGAATATAGAATTGCCATATGACCCAGCAATACCAGTGCTAGGTATCTACTCAGAGGACTTAAGGGCAAAGACACAAATGGACATTTGCACACCAATGTTTATAGCAGCATTATTTACAATTGCAAGGAGATGGAAACAGCCAAAATGTCCATCCACAGACGAGTGGCTAAACAAACTGTGGTATATACATACGATGGAATATTATGCAGCTTTAAGACAGAATAAACTTACGAAGCATGTAATAACATGGGTGGACCTAGAGAACATCATGCTGAGTGAGACTAGCCAAAAACTAAAGGACAAATACTGTATAGTCCCACTGATGTGTACCGACGTTAGATAATAAACTTGGAATATGTCATTGGTAACAGAGACCATCAGGAGATAGAAATAGGGTAAGATAATGGGTAATTGGAGCTGAAGGGATACAGACTGTGCAACAAGACTGGATACAAAAACTCAGAAATGGACAGCACAATACTACCTAATTGTAATGTAATTATGTTAAAACACTGAATGAAGCTGCATCTGAGGTATAGTTTTTTTTTCTTTTTTCTTTTTTCTTTTTTCTCTCTATATTGTTTTATTTCTTTTTCTGTTGCCTTTCTATTTCTAAATCGATGCAAATGTACTAAGAAATGATGATCATACATCTATGTGATGATATTAAGAATCACTGATTGTATATGTGGAATGGAATGATTTCTAAATGTTGTGTTAATTTTTTTAATTAATAAAAAAATATATATATATAAAATACATCTCTGCCCTGGACTTTAGATCCCCCTTACCCTATTTTTTTTTTTAATTAACTTTTTATTTTAGAATTATTGTGAAGATAATACAGAGTTCCGGTATACCCTACATTCAGTTTTCCCATTATTAACATCTTACATTAGTGTTTCACATTTGTTACAAATCATGAACCAGTCAGTATTGATATACTATTATTACCTAAAGACCATACGCCATTCAGATTCCCTTAGTTTTTAATCTCAGGTTCTTTTCTGTTCCAAGATCCCATTCAGAATACCTGTTATGTCTCCTTAGACTCCTCTTGGCTGTAACAGTTTCTCAGACTTGTTTTTGGTGACCTTGACAGTTTTGAAGAGCACTATTTCATAGAACCTCCCTTGACAAGCATATGACTGATGTTTTTCTCATAATTAAACTGGGTTTATAGATTTTGAGGATGAAGACCAGAGGTGAAGTGCCACTCTCATCACATGATATCAAGGGCACGGTCTATCAATATAACTTCTCACTGCTGATGCTAACCTTGAGCAACTTTTTCCTAAAGCATTACTACCTTCTATTGTAGCATTTTATTTATTATTTGCTTATTTATTTAATGTTTAGTTTTTCTATCTTTCCACTAAAATGTAAGTGCCATGAGGGCAGGAATTTATGATCATTTTGTCACTGACGCATCCCAAATTCCCAGGATAATGTAGTGCCTGACACAAAAATGCACTGAATAGGCATGTGTTGAATGAATGTGTTACTCCACTGCACGATATCCATGGCCCTTCAACTTCATGATTATCAACCTCTCCAACTTGTAATTCCTGACCAACATCCACCTTATCGTTTTACCCCATCTTAGTTTGCCTAAGCTGCTACAAAGATCATACAGTAGGTTGTCTTAAACAACAAGCATTTATTGTCTCATGGCTTTGAAGGTTAGATGTCCAAAATCACAATGTCAGCAAGCCATGCTTTCCCCTGGGCTCAGTAGTGTTCTGGTGATGCCTGTCCTCTATAACATGGTAATCTCTCTCCTCTCTGGCTTCTGATTTCTAGCTTTTACTGGTTTCTAGTTTCTTTTGACCCCTGCTTCTATTTCTTCTGACTGACTGCTTTCGAATTTCCTCTTTTTATAAGGCCACCTTATTCAATTTGGCCTTATCCAATAAAGATCCTTAAAGACCTTATTACAAAATGAGACCATACCTTACCGAATAATAGTATCTTCAAAGGTACTATTTACGAATGAGTTCACATCCATAGGGATGTGGACTAAGACTTGAACATGTCTTTTGTGGGGTTATAATTCAATCCCCAACACTCTTCAATTCCTGTCCGAGTTGGAGAGTCTTCCCTAATTGCTGAGGTTCCCATAGCACCCTGGGCTGGTCACACTGTACCATAATAATCAGCTAATCTCTCTCAAGCCCACTCTAAACTCTGAGCTACTTGATGGCAAGGACAGGGCCTAACTTGCCCTCCCTCATAATCTCTATGTTTCATCCTTTCTTCTTGGACTGTATTTACCAACCTTTCCCTTATTGGAATGCCACCTTTCCCCTTGGCTCTCCAGGCCTCAAATTCACTATAGTACAAGAGTCTGTTGTCAAATTTAGTTTCTATAAGTGAGCACCTCTCACCTGCTTGCTTCATTTGGTTTTGAATAAAATAAAACAAAAATAAATAATAAGAAGAACAATATATTCAGAAAGGACCAAAAATGATACATACTTTTCCTCTGACAAAGTAAAGTAAGTAAATCGTGTGTGGAGGCAGTATGGTTTGTCTCAAAACAAAACTGGAAATCAGGAGCCAATTAGAACTGTGTTCTAAATCTTGCTCAACCACATACTTGCTGGGTGGCCTCCAGCAAACCATTTATATATGGTTTTTTTAATTGATACATCTTAACACACCATACATGGTATAAAATCAATGGTTCACAGTATCATCACACAATCATGTATTCATCACCATGATCATTTTTAGAACATCTGCATCACTCCAGAAAAAGAATTAATAAGAAAAAATAAAAAACTCATATCCCCTTACCCATCACTCCCATTGACCACTAGTATTTCTTTTTTTTAACATGGGCAGGCACCAGGAATCAAACCCCGGTCCTCTGGCATGGCAGGCAAGCATTCTTGCCTGCTGAGCCACCGTGGCCCGCCCGACCACTAGTATTTCAATTTACTCAATTTATTTTCCCCTTTACCCCCCTATTATTTATTTATTTTTATCCAAATGCTTTTTTCCTCATTTATCCATACCCTGGATGAAATGAACATGAGACACAAAGTTTTCACAATCATACAATCACACTGTAAAAGTTATATCTTTATACAATTGTCTTTAAGAATCAAGGCCACTGGAACACAGCTTAACAGTTTCAGGTAGTTCCCTCCACCCACTCCAGTGCACTATAAACTAAAAAGGGATATCTATATAATGCATAAGAATAACCTCCCGGAGAATTTCTTACTCTGTTCAGCAAACCGTTTAACCTCTCAGTGCCTTACGCAGCTACCTATAACCAGTAAAGTTGCTAATATCTACTTCTTTCACATGGGGATCATTCACTGAATAATAGCTGTTTCAACACACCTTTAAAAATGTAAACTGCTGTATATTAGGGAGCAATCCATTGGTCCTCACCCATTCAACAGCCACATGCTCCTGACTCTCCCTGGAAAGATTAGTCAGCCTAACACAGGCAAAGTCAGCAATCAACTATTTATAATGTGCTACTTATCAGCCAAACTCAGTGACCTATAGACATTTTATCTTATTTTTATATAGAACAACATTTCTGTAAAAAGAGGTATTTTCCCTATTTAATAGACTTGCGACATCGAGGCCTCTTTGTCAGTGTGGTAACAAAAGAGCTCAACCCAAAGAATCCCCATGTATGCATCAAAATGTAACTGGATGGAGAATCAGTGTATTGCTATTTTCTAACAAGGAAATCTGCTGTTTACATGCTCATTAGGAAGGACTAATTAACAGGATGAATATGACACTCCTCCTACACAGAGGGAGAAGCAGATATGAGCAATACCTACCCAGCTCATACAGACATGCTGTGCTCTCTATAGCTGGGTGGTAAACCGCCCTGGATGCCAGCACTGACTTCCTCCCACTCGACTAAATTACTCGTAATCAGAAGTTAATGAGTACTGAGAGGTGGCAAGGAACATGTAATTTTAGAAGCAGCTGGACTGCACAGGAAAATGTGATGCAAAAAGCCACCTAGGATAAATTGTTTCTGTCAATCTATTTTCAAAATTGAGTAAGGGTGACTGCAAGGATGGTCAGCTCATGTGGCTCTCATGGGTTCACTTTTGCTAAGGTGGCAGCTGACTGAAAATTTATGAAGAGTTACATAATAATAATGTAAAGGATGTACTGCAAGACGTTCTGACCCAAGTAAGATGACTTTTCTGAACCATGCGGTTACCAGAGGTTATGATTTTTCACAGCGTTTTGTGATAAATATAACAGAAGCATGGTCATGCTGCACGCAGCTGATGAGACAATGGTACGACCATGGACATCACAGAAAGAGCTAAAGGGTGTTTAAGACAAAATGAGTAGCTGGAAACACAAACCCACTTTCATAGGTTTGTGGGAACATTAAATGGCTACATTCTATCCAAATTTCAAAAAAAGAAGTCTATTACCATACTATACATAAAGAGTGAATCATTCAAAAGAATAATTTGTATAGTAATATACAAATAATATTAATTACTCAAAGAGTAATATAGAATTACTCTTACAGTAATTCTGAAAAATACTGACAAGTATAGCAAAAAAATAAAGAAACATCAATCATGATCTCAAAACTCAGAGAAAATAAATAGCAGTTTGGTGAGTTTTTGCCCATTATTTAATTGGAATCAGATTATATACACAGTTTGACTCTACTGACTGTTTAAACATATGCTTGAAAAGCAAATACCAATAAATACTTAACTCACAAAAAAATTAAAAATGTCCCAGGGGCAATGGGACCACTTAACATCTGACAGCCTGTCACATGACCCCATGTGACTGAACTTCTCTTCTATGTCTCCCCAGTGACCTCTACATTACACATGCACTAGTGTTTTCAAAGTCATTACTCTCATTGATGACCCACCTTAAACATTTCCTCCCAGGTTATCAAGGAAACTAACTACCTTAGTTTCTTCTCATTTCCACCCATTCATTCTTAGTCTCCATCTTCTCTCTTCCCTGACTGGTCATCAAATGTGGTCATTGCCACAGCTCTCTTCTCTGCTTACAGCTACATGTTCTCCCTAAGCCAATTTATCCACACTTGTGGTTAATAATTCTGTGTAGCTAGCTCCCAAATTTCCAACTTCAGCAACCTCTGGTCCTCTGTTCCCAACTATTTGTAGGATATTTCTACCTGGCTTTTCTCATGGCAAAATTAATTTGTCTAAAACTACATTCAAGTATTCGTTCAATAAGTATTTGCGGAGTGCCCTGTTCTAGGCACTGGGGACATAGCAGTGAACAAAACCCTGTAAAAAAGCTCCACTGATGACAAGGTCCAACTCTTGAAACTGACATTCAAGGCCTTCTACAACCTTGGGTTAGTCTGCCTGTCATACTCTGCACTTCTCTTCTATATATATATCCTCTTTTCTTCTAAACCATTATGCTCAAATTTTATGTTTTCCCAACTCCCACCTCTGCCTACTGTAATTCTATCCACTCTTCAAGGCTCAGCTCAAATGCCTCCTCTTCTACAAACTGCCTTTGAAACCTGATCCTAAAACAGTGTTTTTTTTCTTTAAAAACTGCTACAGAATTTCCTTGGTACCACCCCTACAAAGTTTATTGCATGTTGCCTGCTAGTTCTGAAATGATGATGATAATAGCTCATTTATTTAAAGTCTATTTTGTGTAGAGTACTTTGCTTGGACTACCCTACCCAAAATTGTCTTTAAATAAAGACTCATAACATTTAATGTGGGTATAATCCCCATGTTACAGATGAGAAAACTGAGGCTCAAAGATATTCAGTAATTTGCCTGAGTCAGACACTTACCCTACTGAATTAGAGCAGAGATCCCATTCTGTTTCACTTGTATAACCTTCACTGGACCTAGGACCATAGCTAGTACACAGTGGGTGCTCAGTAAATATTTATTAAATGAATAATTGCATAATAAGCATGTTTTCAAACTGTTGACATATATAAATATAAATAACACTTTAGTTTTTTTGGTAGAAGTATATCTGAGTTCATTATAAGCTCTGTTAAGTAAAATTGTACATGTTTTCCAAAACATTATGCTGTCTTGAGTTTTTACAATTTTTATTGGTAAAGAAAGCTTCCTAGTTATTGAGGCCAGGATTTAAAAATAACATGATAAAGGTCAGGTAGCAAAGACCTCACTAAGCCTTTTATAGAAACAAAAGCACCAATGCAGCATTCTGGAATTATTTTGTGAACCACTGTAACATCATCAGCTTGATTGGTCTCATTTTCCAATGACTTTGAGCTCAAGCTCTTTCTCACAATAATAAGTAATAAGTTGTTCCCTTTGAAATACCAAGACAATCACTTTAAAGCATTTTTCAGTAAATTTCTGCATTTGTTTATATCTGCCACCTGCAAAATCATTGAGACATCTGAGGCCCTAAGATATTTTCCCAGAAACGAAATAAATATAGGCATGGCACCTCAAATCTCAGATTGTTCTGTTATTACAGGCAGCAGTGTTTTTAAGCCCCTATGTCAACCACTGCACTGGAAAGCCAAGGCTTCTGTTTGTGAAGCTCATTTTCATAAAACCACCTGAATTATAATATGTTCTGCTTTTAGAAAACAAAATACACACAGCCTTTGGTTATATGCGTCTAAAAAATGCAGATTCAATGTTTTCCATCTCGCTTTTGCCTCCATAGCAAGGAATGGTTGTTTAAAAACAAACAGAAGAGCTCACCTGACAAGTGAGAGACCTGGTTTGATTCCTGGCCCATACACCCCCCAAAAAGAAAAGTAAAACAAACAAACAAAAGAACCACTCAAGTTATCTTCATTCTGGCATTGAGGTGAAGAAAGTGACAACTTCCATCATAAAAACCACATGTTGCTAGAGTCAACCTCCAACTGGAACAGGGAATAACTGGCTAAGTGTACATGGGTACCAAACAAGGCAAGCAAGTTGGAATGGGCTGACTATGTGACAAACCACAAATACGAATATAATAATTATCCCAAGAGGTATATCAAGACATCACCCCCAACAAACAAAATACTTGAAAAAAAAAAAAAAAAGAGGTTGCCACAAATATAAAAGATATCATTAGCTTATATAACTACTTAGAATCTTCTGCTTGAACCTGAGTAATGTGGGCTATGTTTCCAAAAACAATACAGGACTGAATTTTATCCAGGTGCCTCACACAACTCCTTAAATTGAGTTAACTTAGGAAAAATTACTTAGCTTTAGGGATAATTATCATTTTTCACATGCATGGTTTAGAGCATGGGTTTATAAAGTGTTTGGTAAGCTTCTTAATAAATATCTATAGTAACCTCATGAGGGAGAGGTGAGCAAAATAGTAGCACTATTTCTTTTTAATTTAAATTTAAAATTTTTTTTTAGAGCAGTTGTAGTTTACAGAAAAGAATTATTTTAAGGATGATAAAAGAGAGACCAAGATGACTCATCTACTGTTAGCCTAAGTCCCCACAGGAAGAAAAAGACCTTTCTGGAATCCCTATCTAATTACTAAATCCTGAAAGCCACACAAGTTCAATTATTTTCTAAATCACCTTAAATTGTTCAGGAGCCCTGATGCTACAAGGACTATAAGCAATGAGGATGGAGGTTGAAGCCAATCTATGAGCCACACCAGGCTAAGTACTGAGTTTGTTCAGCAGGACTGGAGTGTGGCAATGGGCAATAAACAGACTTCTAACCCCAGGAAAGGGTTCCTGACCCAGCGCTGCCTTTTTTTTTCCTGATTCAACATGAATGTTCTTTTTTTTTAATTTTGTGTCTAACTTTTTTATTGTATAATATAACAAGTAGTTACAGGACAGATCCTGGAGACTGTCATGAGCTAATATAGCATCATCTCAGATTTTTCCTTCTAGCTGCTCCAGAACATTGGAGGCTAGAAGGAATAAATTTTTTTTTATCATCACAATCGACTTTTTGTGTGTGTGTGTGAAAAATAACATATATACAAAAAAGCAATAAATTCAAAGCATAGCCAACAATTAGTTATAGAATAGATATCAGACTTTGGTATGGGTTATAATTCCACAATTTTAGGCTTTTATTTCTAGCTGCTCTAAGATACTGGAGACTAAAAGAAATATCAATTTAATGATTCAGCAATCATATTCATTTGTTAAACCCTAGGTTCTCTGTACAACTCCACCATCATCTCCCACCTTTCTATCTCACTCTTTAGGGGTATTTGGGCTATTTTTTCATATTGGAACATTCTAACTTTTTCATGTTGGAACAGGTGGCCAATAATATGGAGTAGGGAAATGGAACTAGCTGATGTCTGGAGAGGCTAGGCCCCCTGCATTTCAGGACTTATCTGGTCCAGGGACCCATCTGGAGGTTGTAGGTTTTTGGAAAGTTACTGTAGTGCATAGAAGCATGGAAACTTTGTAGAATCTTATATATTGCCCTAGGTGTTCTTTATGACTGACTGGAATGGTTTCGGTTGGGGTTTGGCAAGCTATGATAGGTAGCAATGTCTAAGTGAAGCTTGCATAAATGTGACCTGCAGTGTAGCTTCTCGACTCTATTTGAACTCTCTCAGTCACTGATACTTTATATTAGTTATCCTTCTTTTCCCCCTTTTTGTCAGGATGGAATTGCTGACCCCACAAGGCCAGGGCCAAGACTCATCCCTGGGAGTCATCTTCCATGCTAGCAGGGAGACTTTCACCCCTGGATGTCATGTCCCACGTAAGGGGGAAGGCAATGATTTCTCTTACACAGTTGGGCTCAGAGAGAGTGAGGCCACATCTGAGCAACAAAAGAGGTCCTCCAGTAACTCTTAGGCATAGCTATAGGTAGGCTAAGCTTTTCCGCTACCTACATAAGTTTCACAAGAGTAAGCCTCAAGATCAAGGGCCTGGCCTATTGATTTGGTGTTCCTAACAGTTGACATAGTATCAGGGGATTCCCTGATGGTAAAGTTTAATAGTTTCATATTTTTTCTGCCATCCCTCACAGGACTTTGCCAATACTTTTGACTGATTATCTGCTTAACATATTCTAGAATGTATCCAGGTATTACATCAAACTATACAGGATTAAAGGCCCTCATTCTTATTCTGGGTTCCCTATGTTTCAATTGTTCAACTGAGCTGTTGAGTTAGATTATGTGTTACAGAAAATTTAGGTTCCAGACCAAATAAACCTTTCTTTCTTTGGTCTCAAAGAGTAGATGCAGTTCTAAAATATAGACAATGTCTTCTTTACCCCTGTGTTCTGAATTACCTTAATCCCAACCTGATCGACCTCATTCTTATCTCTAAATTACAGGTTATACATACATAAAACAGTCTCTCAAAATCCAGAAATAACAATTACTGCTCCAGACTAAATGTGACTGCTATAAGACCTTACAATCTAGGCTCCTGTTTGTCTATAAGTATTTTCTAAACGAGACCATACAATATTTGCCTTTTAAACTGAATGACTTCTAGCAAGTCAGACTGACTTAGGATCTTTGGGTCCTCCTTATTTGCAAAATGGAAATCCTGCCTGTGCCTGCCTCATCTACCTTAGAGATCTGTGACACACAAGTGAAATGATATTTTTAAAAGAACTGTAAAATCAAAAATGATTATTATTTCTACTAGAAGCTAACTCATTTCTAACCACATTTATTCTCAACAGTCATTTACAGAGGACAGAATATGTGAGATGCTAACACACAAACACAAAACACAGCTTCTGCCCCCCAATAGCTTAATAGCTAGGGGGGAACAGACATAAAATCAAATGTTATTACCTTAACAGAGGTATGCAAAAAGTGTTATGGGAATACAAGTAAGGAATCATTATTGAGTCTTAAATGGCAAAAAATAACTAAATGACATGTGTGGTGGATTTAATAGTGTACTCTGGTTTGGATATGTTCTTGGTCTTGGTCCACATTCTGGTAGGTGTGGACCCATTACAAATAAAATCTCTTCAGGACATTAATCAATCAAGGTGTGGCCCAACTGAATCAAGGTGGGCTTTAATCCAGATTGCTAAGAGTCCTTTATAAACAGAGGGAAAGTCAAATGGAGAGAGAAGCTACAAGGAGCAGTCAAAAGCTGCAAGTCAACAGAACCCAGAGGAGAAAGACAATGACATTGCTGCCATGTACACTGATATATGACAGAAAAGCCAGGAATCCCATTGATTGCCAGGCAACCAGAAGATACCAACCCCAGGAGGAAGCAAGCCTTCTAGCTTCCTGCTGTGAAGCTGACGTATCGTATGGTACTTACTTTAGGAGCTAAGAAATTAAAACAAAGTCTATACAGAGATGGCTTCATTTGGAAGCACAAAAAAACAAAGGAAATAAGCACACCCACAAAACCAATCATACCTACTCTAGTAATAATTCTGCTTCTGGCCTGAGGCTGACAACCTATAGTAATAGCCTCAAAGGTCCCAAAAAAGAGTTAAGTAACAACTGCACACATGGAAGGCTACAGTGCAGACAGCTTTTTCACAAGCTTCCCAAGTCTTTCTGACCCACAATCCCTGGTCAAGGGAAGTCCCTTGCTGGGTGGTGCCTGGAAAATGAGTAGTTGCCTCACTTCCTGCAAACTTTACCTTCTTAGGCCATTGTGGCTGATCCGCAGAATGAAGAATACCTATACCTTTACCCTTCAAGTCAAAGTACAGCTTATAGGTTAGCACATAGTCACACAACCAGTTCTATGGGCATTTAAGGTAGATGTGCATGGTAAGTAATTAAATAACTTTTTTCATTCTCTGCTAAAAAGTGAACATGAGTCTTTGTTAAATGGCACCTGAGATTATTAGAGCTATGAGAAGTAAATGGCAACTCATCTCTTACTTGCAAAAGCAGATGCACTTAGCAGTGATGGGCTACATCCATGACCCCTCCCTCTTTCTTGTATTTAATCTTAAAATACGCTGTGACAATGACCTTGGCTACCAAGCAGCCTTGTAGCAATGCTATCCGGAAACTAGCAAGGCTGGCAAAGGCAGACAAAACATTGTCTTTGACCCTCAAAGATAAGCACAAGGGAAGGCAAAATAAATCTAACTGTGTACAACATGCAAACTAGAAAAACATCTTCCCATCAAAAGTCAAAGGAAAAATGTATAAAGAATGAAAGATAAGAACAGTATTAATTATCTTTTCTTCCCCCAAACTGATTTTAAATTTATTATGGACTTTCATCACTACTGTGGAATGGATTTTCATATAACAATTCTGGAGTTGAATTCTGGAGCTCTGATTGGCCCATATTTTTCAGTCTGTTTTGAACTTATAGTAAGATAATAAGCATTTGATAATTGGGACTTAAATGGTTACCTGTTCTCGGGAACTACTACTGTTTAAAATAAAAAATGTCCTGCAGAGGATCCGTTTCATATGGATAGACATATGACAAATGAGGAATGATATGTTTAATAAAATGTTTAAAAATATAGTTGTTTTTTTCTTTTTCTTTTTTCTCATTTTTTTTGTTTGTTTTTTCAAAGATAGTTCTTTTAACTCCTAAGCCAAGGCCAAGATTAGAAAGTCATATCTAGATAAAGTTAAAAGGAGCACTTTTTAACGCTCCTTTTTATGCCATTGCTGCTCCTTCCAGTTATGCTGCTGACAAATCTGTAACTGAGGCTTGCTATGAGCTGGAAATAATCCTTGTTCATACTCGTCTTTGACTATTTCATCACTAATTTTGTCAGTCATTATTTTATAGTTTTTTTATTTGTATGTAAACAAACATGAAATTTTGAAATTGCCTTTTAAAAACTAAGCCATTAAATCTTTAAAAAGAGCCTGATTTAATATTTACTGAGTACCTGTAATAGGCCGACATTATGTTAAGCCCTTTACCTGCATTATGTTGTTAAATCCTCACAACAACCTTCTGAAAAAGCTTCTATCATTATTACAGATAAAGAAGCTATTAAAGAGATGAAGTAACTTGTTCAAGATCATACTGCTTGTAAATGGGTGGAAATAAGACTCTAAAATGCATGTGTAGTCCCCTCTGACAATTCAGAGCAAATTAATTATTCTGAGATAATATGGTCAAAATCTTAAACAAAGTACTTTCAATCTTAGTGCCAAACACCAGCAACTTTGATATTTTTATTTTTAAATTTTTCTGTTTGTTAACGCCATTAGAAGTTAGTAGTTAGAAAATTAACTATTAAATATCATCTTTACACCTGAGGATAGTTTATACTTAATTTATTTAAAAATCACCTCTATAATACTTCTGCATCTTCTCAAGTTCTACAAGGGAATGTAGATGAGAGGTCCCTGAATAAAGTTAAAACTTGTTCTCTAACTAAATCGCTAACCTCAATTCTTTTAGTGACCTTGGATACACTGCTTGGAATGTTTGCAAGGGTATAAAAACCACGATTTCATTTAGGCCAAACAAGTGCTTTTGCAAACGTTTACATGGTCCTAATTGCCCAAAGCTTTTACAATAAATGTAAATAAATGTTTCTGTCAAAAGAATTAAAAGAAATATTTTCAAATTAGATGTGACTACAGATAACGCAAACATATTTCAACTGTTAAAGCATGTCCAAATTAACTGCTGCTTCTAAAACCAACTTAACCTTTTGAGGAGGGGGTGGTGGAATGAGGACAATTATTAATGTATATGGGTTTTCAGAGTCAAACAAAATAATGAAATTGACCAACAACCTTCAGTCTCATTTCTTAAATCTACTAAAAGATAGTATGCCAAGGTTTCCTATTATGATAATACAATGAAAAAGACACCATATTAAATACCAAATGTATCTAATCTTCCAGTGAAGGGAAGCTACTTTTGGATCACAAGATCTGGAATTAGAAGACCTGATTTTTCCACTGCCACTACTAGATGTGTGATTCTGGGGAAACCACTTGAACCTGAATTTCAGTTATTTCATCTGTGACACAGGACAAATAAGAATACTAGTCTTACCTTCTTCAGAGGTTGTTGTGGAGCACGAATCAAATGATATCAGGTAGTGTTTTATGAACTGCAAAGCAGACCCAGGGAAAGAGTCACCACATTCTCTTTGATCTTCTCCATTATAAACCAACAAACTGGTACAAGAGAGGGGTGCCAGCAATCAGTTTAGGAACCTCTGAGATAAGGTTTCAATCTACTCAATGGTGCCTCCTGCATTATTCAAGTCAGCATGAGCTGTGTATCAGTTTTTCTGGTTGTCTTAGAATTTACAGATTCAGTGGTACATGGTTACATGATGATTCAAAAGGAACAGACAATGGGCAGGAGGAACTATAAGAAACTACCAGGGAAGCTCTAAAATTAAGCAGATCTATGATTTCAGAAAGGGAGTCCAAGAGGACCAAAGGACAAAATCAGCAGCAGTATGGTCCTAGTTCCATCAAAAACCTCCTTTTGTTTCTGTATCTGCACCTTCTCCTATTAGAGCCTTCTCAGCATTTCAAGGTCCTATCTCTTCTAAAAGAAGCAAAAATAAGTAAAACCTCCTTTACCCAAAGTTCCTCTAAAGCTAGTATATGTCCTCTCTCCTCCCCTTTCCTCCAAGTTTCTAAGAAATATTCTTTATACTTCCTGACACCACTTTTCCCTGCTCATTCATTCTTCCCCCAGAAGCAACTGGTTCTGCCCCAGCTAAAACTGCTCAGGAAAAGTCATAAACAGTTTCCTTGGTGCTAAACCCAAAAGACATTTTTCACTCCCCATCTGACCTGACCTCTCAGGAATATATGACCTCCTGAACACCCTCTGTTTGCGTTGCTCTCTTGAATTCACTGGTGCAGTCACTTCTGGGCAGGTCTCCTTTATCTCTACAAGTTCCTTTCTGTTCCTTTGAATAGCTCCCCTTCCTACACCTATATCATATACATGGGTATTCCTCCTTTTTTCCCAGAGCCCTCATATTTAACTCCTTTTCTGCCCTCCCTCTGAGTGTTCTCCATTCCAGTGGCTCCAGCTACAACCCACGTGGCAGGCAGAAACAGGTCACTTTCCCAAGCTCTAGATTCACACATGCAACAGCCTTTTGGATGTTTCCTAACTCCTAATATGCACATAACTGAATTCCTGATTCTGTTCTCAAAATTCTCCATACAGTGAAAGACATCATCCTCCCTCCCAGAAAAATGAATTTCATCTGTGACCATGCTGGCCCCCTCACCTGCAATCACTCCAAATCAGCAAGTCATATTAATTCTACCTCTACAATATGTGCCAAATCTATCACCTTCTTTTCATCCTTACTACCTTAGTTCAGTAATCACTGTCCAATCTCCCATTCAGTTTTATCCTCCTCTGATCCAGTCTCTACCCTACAGCCAAAGCCAGCTTTCTAAATGAAGATCAATTAAAACCTCACACCAAGCACCAGCTGCCTCCAGGATAAAACATACATTCCTTAACATTGTCTTTATGAATTCATGGACATTTACTTCCTGAGCTTATCTTATGAATCTCCTTCCCCTCCCCACATTCCACTCTATCTCTGGCCATAAAGAATTTATGGAAATTGGAATGTTCCACATGCTTTCTCATCCACCCCTTTCTTCTCTCTGGAACACATTTTTTCCCCATCATCACCCCTGTTCCTTTCCCAGCTCATCCCACCCCAACCTGGCTAATTCTGGTTTAGCCTTTTGACTTCTGCTGAGCTATCACTTCTTCCAGAAAGTCTTTCCTGACCGCCCCACCCAAGTCCATTTTTGGGTGACCCTACTACTCAAGGGTACCTCCTGCATTATTCAAATCAGCATGAGCTGTATATCTTTTCTTCACTAAAATGTATTTCACGCTATTTAAAAATGTCCTATTTATTTGTATCACCGACCAGACTATAGCTTCATAAGGGCAAGGATTATTACTTCTTGCTCAAAATTGTATTCTTACCTCCAAGCACAGTGCCACAGCACAAAACAAGTACTTAATCCGTATTTGTAGAATCAGTGAATCCTCGAGAGTGAATGATAAGTTATCTGGAAAAGCTAAAGGTCTGATAAAAGTAGATGAAGAACACACAGGAAGAGATCACTTAGCTAATTTCCTGGAAAATAAAACTGCTGGTTAAATCTAACATCTTCTGAACTACAATACATGTTCACTGTTCCATGACTGAAAATCATCATTTATAATAACATCCATAGACTATAAGGTAAAGTAGATTTTTAGCCATTTCCCAGTTAGATAAATGTCCCCAAAGAAACAGGATAATGCAGCACAGGGCAGCTTTCATTTGTACTGCACAATAAATTGGTTACATTAATCAAGATAACTGGATAAATAAATCTCTACCATACTTATAAATGTGGCATATAATTAGGGAATCCAATTTTAAATACATAACTCACATTAACAGTCAATGAGCATATGAAAAATCAACAAAATGTTAATGAAAATAGCATGTCTGACATCTCAATGCAATGGTCTCTATATTTTGTATTTGGTCTTTGCTACAACTCATACTACTATCAAGATTAATTACACTCACAGATCAGAGTTTTACGTAGTGTCAGCATGAAGGAAAACTATGTGGGTTTTTTTTAGCATCTGTCTGTTATGATCCTCAGCAGCAATGAAACACAGAAAGCATAATGCATGAAAATTATTATAGTTGTTCATTTTTATCACACTTTCACTTGACACTCACTTCTCTGAGTACTTTTAAACTCTAGCTTGGACAAGAAGCTCCAAGCTAGAAAATAGTTCAGCTTTAGATGAATCAAATACTAAATTCACTTCAAGGGGAAACAATGCCTTCTACATATCCCTCCATCCCTCCATACCCCCGTGAAGCAAACCAGACACTTTCTGTACTTTTCTAGAAGTGTGGGAGAATAGGATGAGGTCAAAACAGGAAAGGAAGGCAATAGGGAAATGTTGAGGGTTGACTCATGTTCCCCACAAAAGGCATGTTCAGTTTCCAACCCCCTGGTCCTGTGTGTGTGTGTGAACCTGTTTTGTAAATTGGACCCCTGAATGAGGATGGGCCTTAAAATATGGCTAAAGTCCTGATAAGCAAAGGAAACTCGACACAGAGAAGCTATGGGAAGCAGTCAGAAGCTGGAAGTTAACAGAACCTGAAAGAGAAAGAAAAACCACCACAGTCATTGCCTACTGTTAGAAAAGCCAAGGACTAAGGATCGTGGACAGCCAGCCCCAGAATGCCATCTATGCTTTGGGGAGAAAGTATTACCTTACTGACATCCCAGTTTTGGACTTCTCCTAGCCTCAAAATTGTGAGCCAATAAAATTCCCTATTGTTTAAGCCAACGCATTGTATGGTATTTGTTTTAGCAGCTAGGAAAATGAGAAAGACAATAAATAAAAAGACTGATGCTCCTGGAAACTGCCTAGTGATGGGATTCTTAAAAAATCTGTCCAAATGATCTAATCTTTCCTGTGTTTCTTTAAAAATCTGATCTTCTGAAGATGGAAATTAAAGTAGCACCCATCTACCTGCTTGCTGCTTAAAGATGTAAATGCATGCCTGACTTCAGGTCTTATTCAAAAGCTGCACACAAGGTCAAACTGGAATAGAGTTATGTGAAGTAGCCCATAAGTAGCCCATAAATATTAGCTTTGGATGTTTTCAATATAGTTTTTACTGGCCTAGGCCCAGTTTGGTTTTCTTAGTTACAATATGCATGGATCTTTTTGGGGGGTGTGAGAATAGGGTCACAAGTAATTACACATTCTTCATAGTTCTTTGTCTTCCAAAGACAATTAACTATAATTACTTGTATAATTATCATGGCTCTATAGCTCTAGGGCCTCTAAAGCCTAAAATCCATCAATCTATGAGAAAACAGAATTTTAATGAAAATTCAACCATGAATCTTCTTTTTATATTACTTCAGCATATGTTCTAGTTTGCAAGCTGCTGGAATGTGATATACCAGAAACAGAACAGCTTTTATAAGGGGGAATTTATTAAGTTGCAAGTTTACAGTTCTAAGGCCTGAAAATGTCCTAATTAAAGCAAGTCTATAAAAATGTCCACTCTAAGGCATCCAGGGAAAGATACCTTGGATCAAGAAGGCCGATGACATTCAGGGTTTCTCTCTCAACTGGAAAGGCACATGGCAAATATGGTGACGTCTGCCAGCTTTCTCTTCAGGCTTCTTTTTTCATGACGCTCTCCCAAAGGCACATTCCTTCTTCATCTCCAAAGGCCTATGGCTAAGTGGGCTCTCTGACTCTCAAGTTCTATCCAAAATGTTTCCTCTTTTAAAACTTATCAAGACCCACCTGGAATTGGTGGCATCACATCTCCCTCTAATCAAAGGTTAATACCCACAACTGGGTGTGTCACATCTCCGTGGAGATAATTTTATCAAGTTTCCAACCTACAGTACTGAGTAGGGATTCAGAGAAAGGGCTGCCTCCACCAGACAGATCAGGATTAAAACATGGCTTTTCTAAGGTACAAACTGGCACAGTATACTAAGCAGCAATTCCTCCACCATGAAGCTTTCACTGATTACCTTAGTCAGAACAATTTCTTCAATTTTATTTTAAATCTTTCCAACACTATTTATTATTTTTATTTCATATTATTGGGGGGGGGGTACATGGTCTGGGAATTGAACCCAGGTCTTCCACATGAAAGGCGAGCATTCTACCACAAAACCACCCATGCACCCTCATATTATTTTTAAGTATCATATTCTGCCATTAAGTTGTTCATACATTTTTAATATTTCTACTACTTGACAGATATTGTCTTAGCATAAGGACTTCTTGCTTTTCAAATAATGTTTATTTTCTTTTATGATAATAAAAGTACCATAAGATCACTGTTGAACAGTTTGAAAATATAGAAAAGAATAAAAGGGAAAAATAAACAATATCTATTCCCTCCAGTGAGAGAAATGTACTGTGCCCACTTAGGTCCTTTCATCCTTTTTCCTATGCAGATCTTTTCCATTTTTTTTTTTGGTGGTAAAATTCACAAAATGTAAAACTTACTATTTGAAAGTGTACCTTTTAGCAGCATTCAGTGCATTCATAATGTTTGCAACCATCAGCACCGTCCAATTCAGAATAATTCCATCACCCCAAAAGCAAACTCCATTTTCTTGAAGCAATCAGTTCACCCTACCCACCCCCACCCACCCCCAGCTCCTGGTAACCACTAATCTGCTTTCTGTCTTTATAGATTTGTCTATTCTGGATATTTCAGATAAATGGAACCACACAATACATGGCCCTTTGTGTTTGGCTTCCTTCACTTACCATAATGTTTTCTAAGTTCATACACATAGTGCATATCAGTACTTCATTCCCTTTTATGATTGGAAAATACGGCATTGTATGGATATACCACATTTTGCTTATTCATTCATGAGTTAATGGACATCTGGGTTGTTCCTATCACTTGGCTATTGTGATAGTGTTGCTACGATTACTAGTGTACAAGTTTTTGTTTTTTTTTTTTAAACATGGTTGATAGCATATTGTATATGCCATTCTCTACCCTATTTTCCCCTACTCAGAAATATTTGGTAAGTGCCTTTCCAAGCCATTAAAACTCTTCATAAATATCTTTTTAATGCCTGCATAGCACTGTATCTCTTGATGAAACCACAATCTAACTATTCCTCTGTTTGTGCGTATATTTAGGCTGTTTCTAATATTTGGCTTTCTAATATAAACAAAGTTATATTGTACTTCTTTGGACTTTTGAAATATTTTTCATCAAGTTCTTCTGGATAGATTCACAGATTTGAAAATACTGGAGCAAAGGGTGAAAAGTGAGGCTTTTCATCTATTAGTCCCTCACAGCATTTGAACAGTGTCTGCTCTATTGCATACTCATTGATGTAAAGGATTATAATTTTTTAAAAATCTGTGTAAATTTGAGAAATGGTATCTTGATGTTATTTCAGTTATTTTTTTGATTAATGGCGAAAGAATGCATTTTCCTAAGTCGAGTCCTCATGCTTTGAATCTCTCTAATTTTCCCTCCTAGTTCTAGCCAGAGAAAGCTCTATGATTATATTTCCTATGATTATACTAGGCCCACCCACATAATCTCGCTATTTTAAGGTCAACTGTGCTGTATATCATAATCAAGGGAGTGATACCATATTCAGGGATTCTAGGAATTGGGGTGTGGCATCTTGGGGTAGGAGTTATTTTTAGAAATCTGCCTAATACAGAAACTTAGATGTTTGTTATTGTAATTTAGTTGTGGTCTTTATGAAAAATCCTAATTGCCTGAATTTACCAAATAAATAAATGTTACTGCCAGAGTTACATTTTCACAATGGCAAAGGCAACTGTGGATGGGGATGATGCATGCAAATAAAGACTTTGAACATATAACTTTGCTAACACTGGTAATTTTTTAAAGTATGTACGCAGAATGCAGTTACAGCAATTACTATATGCTAGGCACTGTTCTAGACCCTTAAAAATATTAACTCATTTAATCCTCATAACAATCCTATGAAATAATACTATGATTATTCCCATTTTACAAATGAGGAAACTGTATTAAGCAAGTTAAGTAAACTGCCCAAGGTTACAATGAGGAGATGTCAAGCAGAAATTCAAACCCAGGTTGTCTGGCATTAAAGTTCTTGCCATGAACCACTAGATCATGAAAATATTCACTGTAAAGACCAACCCATCAGGTATTAATATTATTTCTTTAATACGCACAATTTAAAAACACTTCTTCTCTATGTTCAATTGAATCTATTTTTCCTCTACTAAAAGTCAGACTGTGGGACCAAGAGGACACATATTTACTGACTTTCTAGAGCCTACATACATTGCCCAGTTTTTGTTAAGGTCTTTTCTTGGGGTTAATGAAATGAAAACCATTTTGTATTTTATTTTAGATACACTAATTATAACTTACATGTGATAATTTTATTTAAAAAATCATGAATACAAATTGCAACTCTCTATGATTATTGAAATTAAAATATTAAAAAGAAAAAAAAGCAAATGTTTCTCTCAAGCTCCTTCCAAGGAGGAAAAATGAAACAGAGGGAAAAAAGAAAACTTCCAAATAAGTTTATAACAGCATGGCTCAATCTCTGTTTAATATGGTATTTTCAGATTTGAACTGCTTTGCAAGCTATAAATCTACACTGGTCTTAATTTGCCATCCAATTCTACATCCTAGTGGTAATTTGCTTGATTTGAGGGATGGGTTTGAAATTTCTTTATCCTGATTTTTTTTTAGCTTCATAATCCTCTCAACAAAACCAAACCATGCTTGTCATCAGTTATGTGGTGCCATTTACTATACATTTAAGATAGGCAGAGTCGACAGAAGAAACCATCGTTTGTTTTTCTGGAAGCCCCAGCTTGATGTGAGGTAAGGGAACCGATGAGGTAAAAGAATTGATGAGTTTTGGGTGTCTATAACCAAGGAGGGAGGAAAAAGGAAAAACAAAACACTAAAACAGCCGCACATAACAGGATCAGCCGTATCAACATCATAGATCCGATTCATACACATAAACAGACAGCTCATCACGTAATCCCCCCTCGCCCATTACGTATTGCATGTCTCCAATATGAAAGAAAAAACAAAACAAAACAAAACAAAACTAGAGCATGGGAAAAACAGTCAAATCACCGCTACCCCAGGGGCTTCTCGGGTATTTACAATGCTGTCACCCTTTCCCAAGGCCAGCCAGGAACCTTTAGAAGCCGACGGATGCTCACCTGGCCGGCGGCTGCTTCTCCCTCTCTTCACCTGAGAGGCCTGCAGTCAGCTCCGGACTGGGGCGGGGCTTCCGCCGCCCTGGGGCCTCACGGGGACAGCGGGTCTGGCCGCTGACCCATCCCGGCCGGGGCTCTGTTTACAAGCAGCTCCTCGCGGTCCTACTCTTAAATATTTCCCCACAGCAGCCCGGGGAAATGAGACCCGGAATCACAAGGTTCCAGGCCGCGACACGCTTTCCCTGTTACAGGGACCTGACCACAGCCGCCAGGCTCGCTTATCTCTCTGTTTTCATATACACAGATCTTATCACCCACATTGTGAAAGCAGTGGCGTGTGCCGGGAAGTCTCCCTGACGGCTCCTCCCACAGCCAAAATGGATGTTTGCAATAGAACATACCGAGAACTCGACCTTAAGCAACTCCCTTGTCTAACAGAAATACTCGAGAGGTTCTTTCTAAAAATAGGACTATTAGAATTTGTAGATTGCTTCTCATTTCCCTAGGTATGAGGATAAAAATCAGTTTTCATTGCCCTTTCATGTTGCTTCCAGAATTTTCAAAGGCAGTGTTTGAGGGGAGGTCTTAATCGCTCTTTGGATTCTCTGCAAAACAGAAAGTGGTGTGTGTGTGCTGATCTGTGCTGCGGGTGTGAGGAGGTGCTCCCTAGTGAAACGCCCCTGCAGTGACTTTGGTCAATTTTACAGGAATATACCAGACAGGTTGCATAGCCCTTCCTTGAAGTTTCCCCCTTATTTCTCTATCATAGCACACTTCCTAGCCATTTCTCAATTTATAGTTACACTTTTTTTTTTTCTGCTTTTCCACCCCAGTATCACCTATAAACTTCCCGAGGACAGAAACTATTTTCGTTTCACTCACATCTACGTAATAATAGTATCTAACACAGCGCCCAATGCTTATACATTTGAATGGATGAATAAAGAACTGCAAAAATAAATAAATAGGCGTGAATCAGAAAAAGCTGCATGGTAGAAATCTAAAAATCTGATTTCTCCCTTTCAAGGGTTATTAAGCAAATCTTTAACCACTGAGTTTTGTTTTGTTTTGGTTTTTTTAATCCTCCCTTTGGTTGATTTTCAGATTTTAAATAAGATTTTGAAAAGTCTATCAATTTGAGGCCAATTTTTTGTTGCCCAAAATGTGCTCAGAACTTTTTGTGCATGAGGCTGGTTTTGATGAGATCTCTCATCCCTACTCTATCTGTTCAGTTAGCCTGGGTATGACTCCTTGCTCTTTAAGAAAGGTGCTCTTTAGTGTACCTCTCCTGGAAACCTTTCCTGACAGCCAAGATGCTCCTTTTCTGTGCTTCCTGAGGACTCAAGGGTTCATTTGTAAATACATTCATGCATTGTGCTACATTTATCTCTATTCTCAGTCTTCCGTTAGATCCGGGACTCTCAGGCTTCAGAATTAAATAAAATCTTCTAGGGCCATGCTTCTCAAACTTTAATGTATGGAAATCCTGTTTTAAAATGCAGGTTCTGATTCAGTAGCTCTGAGGTAGGGACCCTGCACCTCCAATGAGCTCATAGGTGATGCTACAGTCTCAATGTCTTATGTGAAGA
This sequence comes from Tamandua tetradactyla, assembly GCF_023851605.1. Taxonomy (NCBI): domain Eukaryota; kingdom Metazoa; phylum Chordata; class Mammalia; order Pilosa; family Myrmecophagidae; genus Tamandua; species Tamandua tetradactyla. The sequence continues at coordinate 183,513,028 of NC_135329.1, forward strand.
CCATAGGATGCTTGCTAAAAATACAGAATTGTAGGCCACATGCCCACAGGTTTTCGTTCCAAAGCCCTGTTGTAGTTCCCAACCTTTATAAAAGATATAATTATACAAGTGAAAGAAGCCTAAAAAACTCTGAAAAGAATAAATCCAAATAGGCCTTTCCATGACACATACTAATCAGTCTGTCAAATACTGAAGAGAAGCAGAAAATCCTGAAAGTGACAAGAAAAAAAAACAATCTACTACATACAAAGGAAAGCACATAAGACTGAGTTCAGACTACTCAACTGGCATTACGGAGGCAAAAAGGCAGTGGTACGTATATTTAAGATCCTGAAAGAGAAAGACTTCCAGCCGAGAATTCTGTACCAGCCAAATTGTCCTTCAAAACTGAGGGAGCGGGGGTGCATGAGTGGTTCAGTGGTAGAATGCTCGCCTTCCAAGCAGGAGAATTGGGTTTGATTCCGGGACCTTGCACCACTCCCCACCACCATCCCCCAAAAAACTGAGGGAGAGATTAAAATTTTTACAGACGAATGCTGAGGGAATTTGTCAACAAAAGACTGACATTACAGGAAATACTACAGGGAGTTCTGGCAGCTGAAAAACAAAAGGACAGGAGAGGGAGGTCTAGAGGAAGGCACAGAATTGAAGAGTATCAGTAAGGGTAACCTAAAGGATAAAAAGAGAAAGAAGGAAAATACTATAGAGATCTGACTAAATAAAATCCAAAGGATAAGATGGTAGATTCAAGAAATGCCTTTATGGTAATGACTTTTAATGTTAATGGACTAAACTTACCAATTAAAAGATACAGATTGGCAGAATGAATTAAGAAACATAATCCAGCTTTATGCTGCTGACAAGAGACCCATTTTAGACACAAGGATACAAACAGATTGAAAGTGAAAGGATGGAAAAAGATGTTTCATGCAAGCTATTACAAAAGACAGCAGGAGTAGCTATACTATTATCAGTCAAAGTAGACCTTAAATGTAAAGATATCATAAGAGGCAAAGGAGGACACTATATGTTAATAAAAGGGACAATTCACCAAGAAAAAATAACAATCATGAATGTTTATGCACCCAATCAAGAAGCTCCAAAGCACATGAGACAAGCATTGGCAAAGCTGAAGGAAATGATTGAGGTTTCAACAATAATAGTATGAGAATTCAATACACCACTTTCCTCTATAGATAGAACAAACAGACAGAGGATCAACGAGGAAATAGAGAACTTCAACAATTTGATAAATGAATTAGACCTAACAGACATATATGGGTTGTTACACCCCACAACACCAGGATATACATTCTTCTCTAATGTTCATGAAACATTCTCCAGGATAGATCATATGCTGGGGGCACAAAACTGGTCTTTGTAAATTTAAAAACATTGAAATTATTCAAAGCACTTTCTCTGATCACAATGGATTAAGGCTGGAAATTAATAACCACTAAAGAATAAAAACTTTCACACATATCTGGAGATAAAATAACACACTTTCAAACAAGCATTGGATCAAAGAAGAAATTACTAGAGAAATCGGTACCTATCTGGAGATGAATGAAAATGAGAATAGAGCATAGAACTTACAGGAGCGGCAAAGGCTGTGCTGAGAGGGAAATTTGTTACCTTAAATGCCTACATTAAAAAAGAAGAAACCGGAGCCTGCCCATGCAAAAAAAAAAAAGAAGAAGAAGAAGAAGAAGAAGAAAGAGCTCATGGGAATGAGGGTGGTGCAATGACAGAGGCGAGGGCCAGCTTCACCTGGAATGAAAACAAACAGCAGCCACTGCAGCATCCAGGCACTCGGCTGTTCATGATGGGGAGTGGCAGTGGCGCAGGATGGCACAAAAGAAATATCTTCAAGCAAAATTAACCCAGTTTTTAAGGGAAGACAGAATTCAACCTTGGAACTCTCCATATACCGTTAAAAATAAAGATGTTGGTTTGGCATTGAAGGACCTTGCTAAGAAATACTCTGACAAGCTAGAATGTTGTGAAAATGGGATTGGAAAAACAATCGAAGAAATACGTTGCAAAACAATTAAATATGGAACAGAAAATGAAGATGATAAACAATAGGAATTGTTACAATTGAGGTATTTTTACCTCCTAGACTAAGAGAAGATAGGAAAAAACTTGTTGGAGACTTGTTGGAGAAACTGGGGTTAAAATAGCTGCAACCTTTGGATTTCAAGAAAATTATATCAAAATTGTAATAAATAAGAACAGCTTCAACTAGTGAAAACACTTGAAGAACAAAGACTTGAAGAATGTTTGACACACAATGTGAAAGCAATGGTGTTTGAACTGAAACAGTCTGAAGAGGATGTGCAAAAAGCCTTTTAGGTGGAAGAAGAGCAAAGTGAAGTCAAATTAAAAGAAAAAAAGAATACAGAGAACTAAGACAGGACTGGAAATACTGGCAGAGAGAGCTGAGATGGTGGTGGGTCCAGAAACCACACCCTAGTTAGACATAGCCAACCACACAGGCAGATCAATCAGAATTCCTCCATCAGAAAGAAAAGCCCCTGTGTTTGTTATGGGATATCATGAGAAGAGCAGATCTTTTCTGAAAAGAAAAGAATATGGAATAGCATTGCCATGTCTGTTGGATGCTGACAAATATTTCTGAGTGTTGCAGAGAGTTATTGGATACAGTAGATAACTATGCAGTGTTCCAGCTGGATATAGTATGGTGTTACTTCCACTTGAAACAACTGGACTGCCTTGATGATGCAGAAAAAAATTAAACTCAGCTCAGAAATGCTTTAAAAATTGTTATGGAGAAAATCATTAGAAACTGGTCCACATAAAAGGAAATTGTGGGCAAGAGAAGGTATTATTCTTAAGACTTGCTTCAAGATATCTGAAACTATCATAGTGGAAATGGTGAAGATGACTGCGAGTATCTCAACAAGACTTGTCAGCTCTTTAAAGAGCTATATATTGATCCATCAAAAGTTCACAATTTGTTGCAGTTGGTCTTTACTGTCTAAGAAGCCCAGCTTGGCCTATGAGCATGTAATGGGCGTGTGGATCATGCGTCCACTCATACTACCAACCATAAAGAGCAGTTGGCTCAAATAAGGAAAGAGGAGAAGAGAAGAAAAGATGCCACCTGGAGAACATACTCTTTGAAAAGACTGGGCTACTCTACTCATGCAGCCAAATAGGCTCTCTGTCAGGCAAGAGGGAACCTGGATGAAACACTGAAGATTCTTCTCAGTAATCCTCAGAGGTGGACAGATCCTGAAACCAACAGCCATTAAGAAAGTTCTATTCAGGAAAACAATGACCAACTGGTCTATGTGGGTTTTGATGCTGTAGTTGCTGAAGCTGTGTTCGGGGGAATGTCCAGCTGGCAACTCAGACCCTGGCTCACAATGGAGGAAGTCTTCCTCCTGACCTACAGCTCTCAGTGGAAGATTCTGCATTAACACCATTCACCTCTCCTTCAGGTTCTGCAAGTACTTCTAGTGCCTCAGTAGATGAAGATATGGAGACAGAAGCAGCCAATGAAATATTGAAAGATATTCCAGAACATGAAGAAGATTATCTTGACTCAACTCTGGAAGATGAAGATATTATTATTGCAGAGTATTCATCCTATGTAGAAAACATAAAATCAGCAACAAAGAAAAACTAAATAATGGACAGAAATAAATATTGTTTCTGCTTATAAATTCTATCATCATGAAAAGTTTAATGCAGGTCTTTCTTTTCTTCTTATCTTATATCTGATTTTGTTACAAGAGTGATTCCTACTTGTATATAAGAAGGGACAGATGGGAAATAGAGGCATATCAAGTAAAGAGAAGATTTGGTGGGGAGAGAGGTACTGGTGAGTAATGGATGGTCTTGGCGATATAGCTTCCTTTGGCCTGACTCTTGCAAGTCCTCCTCTGATTCAGGTTCTGCAGCCCTAACTCTGCCCTCCCAACTTGGTTTCTTTACACCAGAAATGGGAAAAAGAGGGTGGTCACTGGGGAAGGTCTCCAGGAGAAGGGTAATCAAGAGAGAAAGCGTCCTCTGATCTGCCTCCTCTTCTTCTTTTCTGCCTTCCTGAGCCCAACTTTGATTCTTTTTCCTTCTTCCTATGATGCTGTCTCTAACTTATTAAGCCCCATGTTTTCGTGTATCATCTTCATCACCCTAAACTCATCCTTTAAATCTTCTTATGCCCCAAATGCTTTTGGGATATAAAGATGAGGTTACAGTGGCCATATCAAATTGTGGCACATATCCTTAGCATGAATCTTCAATGTTTTTTATGCTCTTAGTCATAGTAATATATACACTTGAAATTGATGGTTGAAATTCAGGACTGATATGTATTCAGAATTCCTCTTAACAACAACAAAAAAGTCTTTATTAAATGAGAGAGTCTTATGTGAACAAAAGCAACTGTTTTTAATTAACATTTTTAGATTCTATGATGTCATATTAAATTCATGCTAGCTGAAATACCTATCAAAGATGTAGGTATTTTTTCTGGAGATTTTGGTATATTTATCTATATTACAGAGAAAGACTGTTCTAAAGGTACTTAGCACTATTTAATGGCATAAATAACTATACTCATTGCACCCTGCATTCTTATCTAGATTTGTATTAAATAAAAATAGGTTTCAGCACTTAAGACACAGATTGCAGCAACCAGCTGCTGAATGAATCAAGTAGCAGATGTATTCCAGAGCCTCTTTCTGCACTTTCAAGTCATGGGAAGCTACTTATGACTGATGGTCAAATATGCCATATTGTTGCTGTCAAGAGATTGAAATAATTCAACTCAGAGTACTTTCATAAAGCTTGGATAACAATATGGATATTTGGGAATCTTTTCTTGTTATTCTTTTAAGATGGATGATATAGACAAATAAAACGTGAAAATGTATTTTAAAATAAAAATAAAAAAAGAAGAAGAGAACAAAAATCAAGGATTTAACTGCTCTCCTGGAGGAACTTGAGAAAGAACACCAAACTAACCTGAAAGCAAATAGAAGAGAAATAACAAAATCAAAGCAAAGTTAAGTGAATGGGAGAGCAAAAGAAAAATAGATAGAACCAATAAAGCCAAAAGTTGATTCTTTGAGAAAATCAGTAAAATCAATGGACCACTAGCAAGGCTGACAAAGTGAAAAAGAGAGAGAATGCAAACCAAATCAAAAATGAAGGGGGGTTGTTACCATGGACACTGAATAAATAAAAAAACATCATAAGAGGATACTATGAACAACTCTACACCAACAAACTAAACTTAGATGAAATGGACAAATTTCTGGAAACACATGAACAAGCTACACTGACTCAAGAAGAAATAGAAGATCTCAACAAACCAATCACAAGTAAAGAGATTCAATCAGTCATCAAAAACCTTCTTGCAAAGAAAAGCCCAGGGCCAGATGGCTTCACAGGGGAATTTTATTAAACATTCTAAAAAGAACTAAAACCAATCCTGTTCATTCTTTTCAAAAAAAATTGAGGAAAAGGAATACAACCTAACTCATTTTATGAAGCTAACAGCCCTTCAGTACCAATACAGGTAAAAATGCTCTAAGAAAGGAAAACTACAGGCCAATCTCCCTAACAAACATAGATGCAAAAATTCTCAACAAAATACTTGCAAATTGAATTTAACAACACATTAAAAGAATTTTACACCACGGCTAAGTGGGGTTTATACCAGGAATGCAAGGATGGGTTAACACAAGAGAATCAATTAATGTAATACAGCACATTAACAAATGAAAAGGGGAAAATATCACATGATCATCTCAGGTGATACTGAAAAAGCATTCCACAGAGCATCCTTTCTGATAAAAACATTTCAAAAGGTAGGAATCAAAGGTAACTTCCTCAATATAATAAAAGGCATATATGAAAAACCCATAGCCAGTATCATACTCAATGGTGAGAGACTGAAAGCTTTCCCCACAAGATTGGGAATGAGACAAAGACGCCCTCTGTTACCACTATTATTCAACATTGTACTAGAAGTTCTAGTTAGAGCAGTCAGGCAGGAAAAAGAAATAAAAGGCATCCAAATTAGAAAAGAATTAAATTTTTCATTATTTGCAGATGACGTGATACTATGCTTGGAAAACTTATTAGATTTCTCAGGAGAACTCTACCACAAAGTTACTTGAACCAAAAAGCCAATTCAGCAAAGTGGCAGGATATAAAAACAATGTGCAAAAATCAATAATGTTTCTATACACAAGCAATGACCTAACTGAGGAGTCAACTAACAAAAAAATTCCATTCAAAATATCAACTAAAAGAATCAAGTGCCTAGGAATGAACTTAACTAGGGATGTGAAGGACTTGAACACAGAAAACTACATAACATTGCTAAAAGAAATCACCCAAAGATCTAAACAGGTGGAAAGACATATCTGCTCATGGATAGGAAGGTTAAATATAGTTAAGATGTCAATTCTACCCAAATTGATGTACAGATTCAGTGCAGGACCAATCAAAATTCCAACAACCTACTTTGAAGACTTGGAGAAGCTAGTTACCAAATTCATCTAAAAGGAAAAGAGATCCTGAATAGCTAAAAGCATCATTAACACTTCTTAACTTAAAACTTATTATAAGGCCACAGTGGTCAAAACAGTATGGTACTGGCACAAAGATAGAAGTCTTGACCAATGGAATTGAATTGAGAGCGCAGAAATAGACCACCAAATCTATGGTCAAGTGATCTTCGACAAGGCCCCTAAATTCACTGAACTGGGACAAAATAGTTTTTTCAATAAATGGGAATGGGAAAAGTAGATATCAATATTGAAAAGAATGAAAGAAGACTCTTACCTTATATCCCATAAAAATTAACTCAAAGTAGATCAAATACCTAAATATAAGAACCAGCACCATAAAGATTCTAGAAGAAAATGTAGGGAAACATCTTCAAGACCTAGTAATAGGAGGTAGCTTCCTAAACTTTATGCTCAAAGCACAAGCTACAAAAGAAAAAATAGATAAATGGGAACTCCTCAAAATCAAAAGTTTTTGTGCCTCAAAAGACTTTGTCAAAAAGGTGAAGAGGCAGCCAACTTAATTGGAGAAAATATTTGGAAATCGCACATCAGACAAAGGTTTGCTATCCTGTATACATAAATAAATCATACAACCCAACAACAAAAGAACAAACAACCCAATTGTAAAATGGGCTAAAGATATGAATAGGCATTTTTCTGAAGAACAAATACAGATGACTCAAAAGTACATGAAGAGAAGCCCATTTTCATTAGCTATAAGGGAAATGCAGATTAAGACTACAATGAGATACCACCTCATACCTATAAGAATGACTGCTATTAAACAAACAGGCTACTACAAATGTTGGAGAGGATGTGGAGAAATTGAGACATTTATGCACTGCTGGTAGGAATATATAATGGTACAGCCACTATGGAAAACAGTTTGGCAGTTCTTTAGGAAACTAAATATCGAGTTGCCCTATGACCCAGCAATAGAACTACTTGGTATATACCCAGAAGAGCTTAAAGCAGTGACACAAACAGACATTTGCAACACTTATGTTCATAGCAGCATTATTCACAATCACCAAAAGATGGAAATAATCCAAATGCCCATCAACAGATGAGTGGATTAACAAAAAGTGGTATATACATGTGATGGAATATTATGCAGGAGTAAGATGAAATGATGTTCTGAAGCACATGACAAGATGGATGAGCCTTGAGGACATGATGCTAAGTGAAATAAGCCAAACACAAAAGGATAGATACTGTATAACTCCACTTTTATGACCATGGTAAATGTCAAATCAGAGGCTTATAGTACAGAATATAGGGGTCTTAGAGATACATGGACACTAGAGATGGGTGACCCATTAGCTGATGAGGTTGAATTCCAATGTAAGAGAATAGATAGAAGTGAAGGTGGTCCTTTAGTGGATCTATAATTAATATTACTATATTGTAGATGAACATGATTGAAAATGGTTGTATAAACCTATGCATCCCACTGATTAGCACTAGAAATATAAGTAATTCTTGCAAGAACTACTTCAAAGATATGATTCATGTACAAAAAGTGTTTAAGTCCAGGGTATAGGGGGGAAAACTGCTATTGCATCCTATAGGCTTGTTTAACAGGAAAACATCAGCAGTACCACAGCAACAGCAGGGGTAAATAATGGGGGGAGAGACAAGCATTAAGGGGAGTGTTCTAGTTTGCTAGTTGCCAGAATGCAACACACCAGAGATGGATTGGCTTTTAATAAAAGGGGATTTATTTCATTACTTCTTCAGAGGAAAGGCAGCTAACTTTCAACTGAGGTTCTTTCTTACATGGGAAGGCACAGGGTGATCTCTGCTGGCCTTCTCTCCAGGCCTCTGGGTTCCAACAACTTTCCCTGGGGTGATTTCTTTCTTCATCTCTAAGGGCCTCGGCTGAGCTGCGAGTGCTGAGATGAGGTATGCTGAGCTGCTTAGGCTGTGCTACACTGAGCTCTCTCATTTAAGCATCAGCCAATTAAACCAGACATCATTCATTGCAGCAGGCATGCCTCCTAGCCGACTGCAGATGTAATGAGCAACAGATGAGGTTCACATACCATTGGCTCATGTCCACAGCAATAGAACTAGGCACCTTCACCTGGCCAAGCTGATGCCTGAACCTAACTACCACAGGAAGATTTAGGTTTCCTATTTGCTGAGGGTGTGTTTATTGGTTATCTTTCTCTTCAGAACAATGAAATTATCTAAAATTGAGAGTGTTGCTGGACTATGGACTTCAGACGTTATACATAATGCCTAATGAGTGCAGGTGGCTGAAGGATGCACTGACAGAGAAGTAAATTGGTGAATGATGTGTATACAGATGATCAAATATTGTGCTGCTACAAAAAGGAACAAGGTCATGAGGCATGTAATGATATGAATGAACCTGTGGGACATTGGTGAGACAAAATATAATGAAAGAACAATTATTGTATAATCTCCTTTAGAAAATGCTTATAAGAAAACAGGGGCTTAGATAATAAATTATTACAGCAGACACATTTAGTCCAGAGTAATTATTACTTCTGGATTCTGAGAGGATGTTTTATATCTCTATAAACTGGTATTTAAAGATGAGAACAAAGCCAATCAGATTGGGATTAAGGTAGTTCAGAACATAGCGGTAAGGAAGACATTGTCTATATTTTAGAACCACACCTAGTCTTTGAGACAAAAGAAAGAAAGGTTTATTTCATCTGGCACCTAAATTTTCTGTAGCACATAATTTAACTCAACCTGTCTGGATAGCTCATTTGAACAACTGAAGTACAGGAAGCCCAGAATAAGAATGAGGGTTTTTAATCCTGTATATCCTAATGTAATGCCTGGATACAACCTAGAATATATTAAGCAGACAATCAAAAAGTATTGGCAAACTCCCTTGAGGGAGGAGAGAAAAAATCTGAAACAATTAAACTGTACCACCAGGGAATCCCTTGATACTGATGTGTCAAACATTAGGAACACTCAAATCCTTGATCTTGAGGCTTGCTCTTGTGAAGCTTATGTACATAGTGGAGAAGCTTAGCCTACGTATAGGTATGACTAAGAGCTACTTCTGGAAAACCTCTTTTGTTGTTCAGAGGTGGCCTCATTCTCTCTACGCCCAATTCTGTAAGTGAAGTCATTGCCCTCCCCCCATGTGGGATATGACAACCAGGGGTGAAAGTCTCCCTGGCAGCATGGGAGATGACTCCCAAGGATGAGCCTGGCCCTGGTACTGTGGGATCAATAATGCCATCCTGACAAAAAGGGAGAAAAGAAGTTTAACAAATGGGGTATCAGTGGCTGAGAGAGTTCAAGTAAAGTTAAGGGGCTACCCTGGAGGTCACTTTTATGAAAGCTTCAGTTAGACATGGCTACCTATCATCACTTGCCAAATCCCATCCAAAACCATTTCAGACAACCCTAAAGAACACCTAGGGTAATATATACAAGATTCAACAAAGGTTCCATGCAGGGTAACTTTCCAGAAACCTACAACCTCCAGATGGGTCCCTGGACCCCACAAGTCCTGAAACCTAGAGGGCCCAGCCTCTCCAGAACATCAGCTAGTCCCATCTCCTTACCCCATATTATTGACCACCCATACCAATATGAAAAATGTAAAGTGGCCATGGATAGATAAAAGGTGATGGTGGAGTTCTACAGAAGGTAGGGTTTAACAAATAAATATGATTGCTGAACCATTAAATTGATATTTCTTTTAATCTCCAGTATCTTAGAGCACTTAGAAGTAAAAACATAAAATTGTGAAATTGTAACCCATACCAAAATCTGAAATCTGTTCTACAATTAATTGTAGTCCTGTGCTTTGAAAATTATTGCTTTTTCATATATATGTTATTTTTCACACACAAAAAAAATTTTAAGTTGATTGTGATGATAAAAAAATATTCATTCCTTCTAGTTTCCTATATTCTGGAGCAGCTAGAAGAAAAAATCTGAGCTGATGGTATAGTAGCCCATGACAAACTTTGGGATCTATCTTGAAACTACTTGTTGAAGAGTGCTTTGAAAACTATTGATTTTTCTTTCTTTGGTTTGTATTTATGTTATATTATGCAATAGAAAAATTTAAAAAAAGAATAAGAAAAAAAGACACCTTCCTCAAGCATTTGAAGGGGTCCTTTTCCATTTTCAAGAAGTTTCACCCATTAGATGATCCATTAGACAGTGGTGCATTTGATTCCTACACAGGATGGTATATAAAGGAATGGAAGAAAACAGTAAGAAAGCAACATGCAAACCGGGTCTCTGCCATAAGCTGAGTACCTTACTATACACACACACACACTCTCAGACACAAACAACATGTGTATGCATACACTTACACATGCACTCACTTGCTCATTGGCACACAGACACACACAGAGCTTTGCTATTCTTCAGCTAATGGGGTTGGCACTGCTTAAAGCAGACTGCTAGGTGATTGTCTACAACCACAGCAAGAGAAACATTATTTAAAGGCCATTCAGACCCTAAAAGAAGCAGCTGAGCAGGGTAATTATCGGAGACTCTCCATTAACTAGGGCATCTTTGCTCTTTGTCTGGGTTGGTTTAATAAGGCCCACTAATGGGACGGTGGGGGAGGGAGCATGCTAATGGTTCTGAAAAAGCCCCTTCTTGGTTCTTTATTACTGGAGACTTCTTTTAGGGAGGCTGACAGTAAAACCAGAAGTTGCCATGATGCAAAATGACCTTCACAAAAACTTGGTCTGCTTAGGACTCAGGTTTTCAAAATATCTTCCAGTCTCTCTCTCCCTCTCTCCTCTTGCTCCTCCTCCTTCTCTCTCTCTCTCTCTTTTTTTTTTATTAATTAACGAAAGAAAAAAAGAAATTAACCCAACATTTAGAAATCATACCATTCTACATATGCAATCAGTAATTCTTAATACCATCACATAGATGCATGATCATCATTTCTTGGTACATTTGCATCGGTTTAGAAGAATTAGCAACACAACAGAAAAAGATATAGAATGTTAATATAGAGAAAAAAATAAAAGTAATAATAATAGTAAAAAAAAAAACCTATAGCTCAGATGCAGCTTCATTCAGTGTTTTAACATGATTACTTTACAATTAGGTATTATTGTGCTGTCCATTTTTGAGTTTTTGTATCTAGTCCTGTTGCACAGTCTGTATCCCTTCAGCTCCAATTACCCATTATCTTACCCTGTTTCTAACTCCTGCCGGACTCTGTTACCAATGACATATTCCAAGTTTATTCTCGAATGTCCGTTCACATCATTGGGACCATACAGTATTTGTCCTTTAGTTTTTGGCTAGACTCACTCAGCATAATGTTCTCTAGGTCCATCCATGTTGTTACATGCTTCATAAGTTTATCTTGTCTTAAAGCTGCATAATATTCCATCGTATGTATATACCACAGTTTGTTTAGCCACTCGTCTGTTGATGGACATTTTGGCTGTTTCCATCTCTTTGCAATTGTAAATAACGCTGCTATAAACATTGGTGTGCAAATGTCCGTTTGTGTCTTTGCCCTTAAGTCCTTTGAGTAGATACTCAGCAATGGTATTGCTGGGTCATATGGCAATTCTATATTCAGCTTTTTGAGGAACCGCCAAACTGCCTTCCACAGTGGTTGCACCATTTGACAATCCCACCAACAGTGGATAAGTGTGCCTCTTTCTCCACATCCTCTCCAGCACTTGTCATTTTCTGTTTTGTTGATAATGGCCACTCTGGTGGGTGTGAGATGATATCTCATTGTGGTTTTGATTTGCATTTCTCTAATGGCCAGGGACATTGAGCATCTCTTCATGTGCCTTTTGGCCATTTGTATTTCCTCTTCTGAGAGGTGTCTGTTCAAGTCTTTTTCCCACTTTGTAATTGGGTTGGCTGTCTTTTTGTTGCTGAGTTGAACAATCTCTTTATGAATTCTGGATACTAGACCTTTATCTGATATATCATTTCCAAATATTGTCTCCCATTGTGTAGGCTGTCTTTCTACTTTCTTGATGAAGTTCTTTGATGCACAAAAGTGTTTAATTTTGAGGAGCTCCCATTTATTTATTTCCTTCTTCAGTGCTCTTGCTTTAGGTTTAAGGTCCATAAAACCGCCTCCAATTGTAAGTTTCATAAGATATCTCCCTACATTTTCCTCTAACTGTTTTATGGTCTTAGACCTAATGTTTAGATCTTTGATCCATTTTGAGTTAACTTTTGTATAGGGTGTGAGATATGGGTCTTCTTTCATTCTTTTGCATGTGGATATCCAGTTCTCTAGGCACCATTTATTGAAGAGACTGTTCCTTCTTCTCTCTTTTATCCAAGGTGATTTTACTCCAGATCCTCTTATCCTTCCTTGGCCCTTTGGTTTCTTGGAAACTGCAGCACTCACTGGTGATAAAGAGGAAGGCCCCACCTCAGGAGTTCCTTTCACTTGCTTCCTCTACTTGCATTTCAATACTCTACTTCTCTAAACTTTGCCTGTCTACTGAGCCTTTAAGATATAAAGAAGTCAATCACACACTTAAATTTCAAATGTAATATGGCCACCTTAAATTCAAACTGCTGTATGATAATCAGCCAGCTTTATAACTGAGGCCTCAGTAGTCAGTGCTTCCGGAGACTTTTGTCACAGAAAAGGGACTCTCATTGCTAATTATTAGTTATCATTATTAGTTTGGGTTAGAAAGTGGCCCACACTATATACTCCTGTGCTGGTTTGACAGCATTATGTACCCTGAAAATCCATGTTTTAATCCTAATCCATTTTTGTAGGTGTAGCCATTTCCTGATTCAATATTGTAGGGTGCAAAGTTTTGATTAGATTTCCTCCATGGAGATGCAACATACCCAACTGTGGGTGTGAGGTTTTGATCAGATGGAGATGTGATTTCCCCCCCATTCCAGGTGGGTCTTGATTAGTTTTAATGGAATCCTTTAAGAGAGGAAACATTTTGGAGAGAGCTCAGAGTTGACACAGATACAGATGTTTGGAGAACAGTTGCTTAAGAGCTAACAGAGGCACAGTGTTTGGAGATGCTTGGAGTGCCAACAGAGGGACTCTGTTACCTAGACATGGGCAGAGCCCAACAGATATTGCCTTCCCATGAGATACCAAGCAAGCCAGAATCCACTTAGCTGTGTTCCAGAGGAGCTAAGTGAAGGCCCACAGAGGCTTAGAGAGGAAACCACAGGAAACAGAGGCTGAAAGCAACAAAGCCCAGGAGCAAGTGACCAGCAGTTGCCAGCCATATGCCTTTTCAGCTAACAGAGGTGTTCTGGTTGGCATCAGCCTTTCTTAAGGGAATGTAACCTCTTGTTGGTGCCTTAATTTGAATATTTTCTGTCCTTAGGATTGTGAACTTGTAACGTAATAAATTTCCTTTATTAAAACTGTTCCATTTTTGGTTTATTACATTCTGACAATTTTAGCAAACTAATACAATTCCTCTTCATTACCCTGTTTGGACCATCTTCTCCAGATGGAGAGAAGCTTCCATTGCTTCATCTTCCCAGATGACTGTATCAGTGCCATAGCTGGTTTTCCAGCAGCATTTCTGGTCCTTCCAATATGTTCGCCCTACAGCAATCCAAGTAATCTTTTCCAAACAGAAGTCTAATTGAGCATTACAGTGGCTTCTTATTGTCCATGAGAATTCCTAAGCATTCTGTGTGACCTACACGTGATCTGGCTCTCTAGCAACATCTTGTATCATGCCTGTTTTCAACTTAACATTTCTCCATATCTGTTTTTAGTTTATCAACACTTATTCATCTCCTGAGAGTTTCCCATGAGTACTAAAATGGGAATAATCTAGGTCTCATATCTTCCCATATTGGTGTAGAGGGACAGGTCACCTTCCCAAAGGGGTTAAAGACTAACTTTCTATTTTCAGGGGTAGAGCTGAAGCACTTTCTTATTTTCCTAATAGATGGGCCTTGATACTGAAGTTTATCCTCAGAAACACAATAAACACACATGAGCTTTAATAATGACTCCTATCTTCTCAAAACCCAGCAGAAAAGATAATGGAAGGTCCTCAGCCACAGAGAGGTTTAGGGTCAGAGGTTCTCAGCACTCTGGGCATGCTGGCATGGAGATAGATTGGTGTATGGGATCATTCCAATTGTCAATGGTCCCCAGTAAAACTGGGGCCTTCCTCTACACGTTGGAGAAAGAAGGATGGGCTTTGACAGGTAGAGTACTAGCATGAATTGGGTACATATTCAGTTGCTTCAGCTGCCCTAGAGAAGGCCTGGCCTTCTTTGGGCCTACTTGAGTCTACCCTGATGCATGTGGAGTGATACTGGGCACTGACTAAGCCTATGCATCTTATCATTCTTTTTAACATAGGAAACTAGAAGTCAGTAGAATACTTAACAATTTCACACTTTGTATGGCCACCTAGATTCAGACTACTTTGCTATAATTTTCTTATTATCCAACTCTATATCAAAGGCCCTAGGCTTCTACTAATTTAGGGGACAGGCTAGAGACCAAGAAAAAAGAGTCAAAATAAAAAATTGTGTTTTCAGAGAATATTAGACCCTGTAAAAGAAATACCATACTAATGCGGTCTATTCATTGTCTCTATTTTAAAAAAGTATTTTTATTGAGATATCTTCACACATACACAGTCCATCCAAAGTATACAATCAATGGCTCAAAATATCATCACATAGTTGTGTGTTCATCACCATGATCATTTTTAGAACATTTGCATCCCTCCTGAAAAAAGCAATAAAAAGAAAAAACTCATGCATCCCATACTCTTTACCCCTCCCTCTCATTGACAAGCAGCATTGCAATTTACCCATTTTTTTACCCCTCACCCCCCCCATTATTTATTTATTTTTTTCCTTATTTTTCTACTCATTTGTCCATATCCTGGATAAAAGGAATATCAGACAAGGTTTTCACAATCACACAGTTACATTGCAAACTCTGTATAGCTATACAATCATCTTCAAGGATCAAGGCTACTGGATTACAGTTCAACAGTTTCAGGTGCTTCCCTTCAGCCCCTCCAATACACCATAAACTAAAAAGGGATATCTATATAATATAGAAGAATAACCCCCCAGGATAACTTCTCAACTCTGTTTGAAATCTCCGAGCCACTGAAACTTTATTTTGTCTCATTCCTCTCTTCCCCTTTTTGGTCCAGATGTCTTTCTCAATCCCTTGATGCCAGGTTCTAGCTCATCCAGAGAGTCCTGCCCCTCATTGCCAGGGAGATTTACACCCCTGGAAGTCATGGCCCACATAGAAGGGAGGGAAGTGGCTTAGAGAGAGAGGCCACATCTGAGCTACAAAAGAGGTTCTCTGGGGGTGACTCATAGGCCTAATTTTAAGTAGACTTAGCTTCTCCTTGTTCGTTGTCTCTTTTTTAAAATTTTTATTAATAAAACCAATCAACATACAAAAAAAACATTCTTAATGTATGAACATTCCATACTTGATGTGCAATTAATGGCTCACAATAGCATAAAAAATTTGTATATTCATCACCATGATCATTTCTCAGAACATTTACATCACTCCAGAAAAAGAATTAAAAAGAAAAAAGAAAAAACTTATACATACCATACCCCTTATCCCTCCCTTCTATTGACCACTAGTATTTCCCTCTACCCAGCTTATTTTAACATTTATTCCCTCTATTATTTACTTTTTACTCATCTGTTCAAACTGTAGATAAAAGGAGAATCAGAACAACATTTTCACAATCACACAGTCACTTTGAGAAAGTATATCATTATACAATCATCTTAAAGAAACATGGCTACTGGAACACAGCTCTACAGTTTCAGGCATTTCCCTCTAGCCTCTCTAATACACCTTAAACTAAAAAGGGGTTATCTACATAATGTAAGAATACTCTCCATGATAACCTCTTGACTCTATTTGAAATCTCTCAGCTTCTGACACTTTATTTTGCCTCATTTCTCTCTTCCCTCTTTCAGTTGAGAAGGTTTTCTCAATCCTTTGATGCTGAGTCCCAGCTCACTCTAGGATTTCTGTCCCATATTGCCAAGGAGGTTTACACCCCTGGAAGTTACGTCACACATAGAGAGGGGGAGGACAGTGAGTTTGCTTGCCGCTTTTGCTGAGAGATAGGCCACATCTGAGCAACAAAAGAGGGTCTCTGGGAGTGACTCTTAGGCCTAATTTTAAGTAGGCTTACTTAAATTTAAGTAGCCTATCCTTTGTGGGGATAAGTTTCATATGAACCCCCAGGATTGAGGGCTCGGCCTATTGCTTTGGTTATCCCCACTGCTTGTGAAAATATCAGGCCTTCGCCACATGGGAAGTTGAATTTCCCCTCTTTTTCACCATTCCCCCAAGGAGACTTTGCAAATACATTTTTATTCACTGTTCAAATCACTCTGGGATTTATCAAGGCATCACTCTGGACAAACCTACAAAAGCTCATCCCTACTCAAGGTTCCATGTACTTATGGTGTTCAATTAAACTGTTCATGTAAGTTATATTAGAAGATGTACTGGTTAAAATATATATTTTGCACCAAATAAATATTTTTTGCTTTAGTCTCACACATAAGTTAAAGTTTTAAAATATGAATTACCATCTATTCTCAACACCCTGCAATATTGACATTCCTTTGTTCTTCCTTAAGCAAAAACATTTTTTAATTTGCACATTTAGTCACTATCATTGTACACTCTAGGCATCTAGTGGTATCTAATTCCTAGATTATACCATCTCAATCTTTATCATCTATATTTCCTTCTGATTTCATTTGTGTCCCTAGCCCTCCTCCCTCTATCATTCTCACATTTAATTTCATTCAGTGTACTAACATTATTGTATTACAGTTAGGTACCATTGTGCTATCCATTTCTGAATTTTTATAATCAGTCCTGTTATACAATCTGTATCCCTTCAGCTCCAATTAATTGAGTTCTTTCTTGAATTTTTGGTAGAATTCACATGTGAAGCCATGTGGTCCTGGACTTTTCTTTTTGGGGAGCTTCTTAATGACTAATTCAATTCCTTTACTTGTGATTGTTTGTTGAGGTCATCTATTTCTTCTTGAGTCAACATTGGTTCTTCATGCCTATCCAGGAAGTTGTCCATTTCATCTACATTGTCTAGTTATTAGCATAAAGTTGTTCATAGTATCTTTTCATTACCTCCTTTATTTCCACAGGGTCTGTGGTTATTTCTTCCATTTCTGATTTTATTTATTTGCATCCTCTCTTTTCTTCTTTTTGTCAACCTCACTAAGGGTCCATCAATCTTACTGATTTTCTCATAGAATCAACTTCTGGTTTTACTGATTTTTTAAAAAATTGCTTTTGTGTTCTCAATTTCATTTATTTCTGCTCTGATCTTTGTTATTTCTTTCCTTTTGC
The DNA here is from genome assembly GCF_023851605.1 of Tamandua tetradactyla. NCBI lineage: Eukaryota > Metazoa > Chordata > Mammalia > Pilosa > Myrmecophagidae > Tamandua > Tamandua tetradactyla. The sequence continues at coordinate 183,530,929 of NC_135329.1, forward strand.
TTGCTTTGGGGTTAGTTTGCTGTTCTTTCTCTAGTTCTTCCAAGTGAACAGTTAATTCCTCAATTTTGTTTTTTCTTTTTTTTTTTTGATATAGACATTTAAGGCAATAAATTTCCCTCTTAGCACTGCCTTTGCTGCATCCCATAAATTTTGCTATGTTTTGTTTTCATTTTCATTTGCCTTGAGATATTTACTGATTTCTCTTGTAATTTCCTCTTTGACCAACTGGTTATTTAAGAGTGTGCTGTTGAGCCTCCATATATTTGTGAATTTTCTGGTCCTCTGCTTATTATTGATTTCAAACTTCATTCCTTTATGATCTGAGAAGGTATTTTGTATGATTTCAATCTTTTTAAATTTATTGAGACTTGCTTTGTGACCCAGCATATGGTCTATCCTTGAGAAAGATCCATGAGCACTTGAGAAAAAGGTGTATCCTGATGTTGTGGGGTGTAATGTTCTATAAATGTTTGTTAAGTCTAGTTTATTTAATGTATAATCCAAATTCTCTGTTTCTCTATTGATCCTCTGTCTAGATGTTCTGTCCATTGATGAGAATGGGAATTGAAGTCTCCAACTATTATGGTATGTGTCTATTCCTCTTTTCAGTGTTTGCCTCTTGTATTTTGGAGCACTGTGGCTTGGTGCATAAATATTTATGATCGTTATATCTTCTGTTTGATTTTAATACAATGTTTATCCTCTTATTGATTTATTAATATTTAGTGTCCTTCTTTGTCTCTTTTAATTGTTTTACATTTGAAGTCTAATTTGTTGGACATTGGTATAGCTACTCCTGCCCTCTTCTGATTGCTGTTTGCATGAAATATCTTTCCCCAAACTTTTGCTTTCAATCTATGTTTATCCTTGGGTCTAAAATGTGCCTCCTGTAGACAGCATATAGATGGGTCCTGTTTTTTAATCCATTCTGCCAGTCTATGTCTTTTGATTGTGTAGTTTAATTCATTAACATTTAGTGTTATTACTGCAAGGGCAGTACTTTCTTCTGCCATTTTGCCTTTTGGATTTTATATGTTATATCTAATTTTTCTTCTTTTTACCTTTACTGATAGTCTTTATCTGTACCCTCTTCTCCATACCTCTCTCTCCTGTCTTTTACTATCTGTCTCTAATGCTCCTTTTAGTATTTATTGTAGAGATGGTCTCTTGGTCACAAATTCTCTCAATGATTTTTTGTCTGAAAATGTTTTAATTTCCCCCTTATTTTTGAAGGACAATTTTACTGGATGTAGAATTGTTGATTGGCAGTTTCTCTCTTTTAGTATCTTAAATATATCATACCACTGTCTTCTCGCCTCCATGGTTTCTGCTGAGAAATCTACACATAGTCTTATTGGGCTTCCCTTGTATGTGATGGATTTGCTTTCAAAATTCTCCCTTTCTCTTTGACTTCTGACATTCTGATTAGTAAGTGTCTTGGAGTATGTCTGTTTGAGTCTATTCTGTTTGGAGTGTGCTGCACTTCTTGGATCTGTAATTTTAAGTCTTTCATAAGAGTTTGGAAATTTTCAGTGATAATTTCTTCCATTAGTTTTTCTCCTCCTTTTCCCTTCTCTTCTCCTTCTGGGACATCCATAACACATATATTCATGTGCTTCATGTTGTCATTCAATTCTCTGATACCCTGCTCATATTTTTCCATTCCTTTCCCTACATTTTCTTTTGCTTGTCAGATTTCAGATGTCCCATCCTCCAGTTCACTAATCCTGTCTTCTGCCTCTTGAAATCTAATGTTGTAGGTTTCCATTGTTTTTTTAATCTTTTCTACTGTGCCTTTCATTCCCATAAGTTCTGTGATTTGTTTTTTCAGACTTTCAATTTCTTCTTTTTGTTCATCCCTTGCCTTCTTTATATCCTCCTTCAATTCATTGATTTGATTTTTGATGAGGTTTTCCATATCTGTTTGAACATTCTGAATTAATTGTTCAAGCTCCTGTATCTCATTTGAATTGTTGGTTTGTTTCTTTGGGCTATATCTTCAATTTTCCTAGTACAATTCGTTATTTTTTGCTGATGTATAGGTATTTAATTTCCTTAATTAGTTTATTCTGGAGATAGTTTTCACTTTTTTCTAGCTAGGATTTTCTTGCTGGATGACTTTGTCATCTATCTGTTCTTTGACATTCAGTTCAGCTTATTCTAGACCTCTAGCTTAGGTTTTGTTTAACAGATCAGAATTTTTCAATTCTTGTTTTCTTGTTTCTTGCCCTGCATGTATGGTGCCTTTTTTTCCCCCTTAGGAGGGTCTATGCAGTCATATTTTCCCAGAGCAGACTGGCCTCCTCTCAGGAGGAAAGAGTCACCTGTATCAGTTTTATCTGAGGGTGAAACCCAGCAAGTTGAAAGACTTCCCTACAAAGCCTCTAGACTCTGCATTTTCCTATCCTTCCCAGTATGTGATGCTTGTCTGTCTGCAGGTCCCACCAGCATAAGGTGATGTGGTTCCTTTAACTTCAGCAGACTCTCCCTGCTGGGGACATGGCTGAGATAGAGGAGAGGTTGTAGGCTGGCTTTAGTCACTTCAGTTTTCCAGACCCTGGAGTCTGAATTCCTTGAGGAGGGATTCCACCTGAGCTGGGCCCCACCCCTCTCCTTGGGAAGGTACAGCCTCCAGAAGAGCTCTTAATTCCGCCCTTGCCTGGGGCAGTTGGAGCCTGAGAAGCCTTGCAGTTGCATCCAAACAGCAGTGAAGCCAGAGAAACACAGCTACAAAAAGAAAAGAAAAAAAAAATCCTTTTCAGAGCAGGACCCCATTCCTCGGGTTTGCTAATCAAGAGCTTAAATTGGTACACTGCTCTGTGTATCTCCAGGTCCTATGTGCTCCCTCCTTTCCTTCAGGGCCCAGACCCTTTCAAGTATTTTGTGCTGTCCAATCCCAAAAAAACCTCTGTTTGTTTTTCTTTTTCCATCAGCACTGCCCCCTCTGTGCTGGGGCAAAACCCAGAAACCTCAGCTTTTACTCAAGGTTCAGCTGAGCTGGGGGCCTATTTTTAGTGGTCAGAATTTGTTAATTCATCCTATAAATTGGAGCTTGGTCGAGCTAAGCCCCTTGCTGTTAGTAAAGTCTCTTTTTGTTCCCCCTGTGGGAGAGGGGTGCCAGCCTCCACAGCACTGGAGGACTCACATTCTGGGTGTGATTGCAGCTGATCCAGCTTGTCTGGACTGGTGTATGCTGTGTGTCTTGTCACTAATGTGACCTCAGCAGTTGTTCTGTATTGTTACTGGCTATTTACTAGCTGCTCTGGAGGACAAAGTAAATCCCACACCTCACTAAGCCACCATCTTGGCTCTCAACCCTACGTTGTCTCCTAACCTACATAAAATCATGCAGTCACACTTGTAGATTCCAGATGGATTCAAGTTCAGAGCCAGGGCCAAAAATTTTGGGGGTGCTAGTATAAGCAGAAGTGTTGGCTGCAAACTCTTACATAATCTTTAGTCCTGTCTGAATTACTGTGAAAACCTGCATGCTTTCAAGCATAAGTTAACATGTATCCTATGAACATCTCTGGGTTCTCTCACTGTGGAGATTGCAGAAGAATGTAAAACAAGGTTCCTAAATTCAAGGAGATGACAATCAATGAAGAAGATATGCCTTCCATAAAACAAATGAAGCAATAGAATATAATGAGTTCTAAGTTATGAATTTCAAAACAGTGCCTCTAAACGTATTGTTCACTGACCTGCTGTACAAATATCACTAGGGAATACTGTTACACTTATAATGTATAAATACGCAATTTGTGATAAGAAATACATGAAGGAGGGGTTTGGAGAGGTATAGGAATATAGTGTGTGTAAGCTTTTAAAGTTAAATATCAAACTGTGGTAGTTAGATTCAGTTGTCAAGTTGGCCAGGTGAAGGCACCTAGTTCTGTTGCTGTGGACATGAGCCAATGGTAGGTGAACCTCATCTGTTGCTAATTACATCTGCAGTCAGCTAGGAGGCGGATCTACTGCAACGAGTGAAGTTTGACTTAATTGGCTAGTGCTTAAATGAGAGAGCGCAAAGTAGCACAGCCTAAGCAGCTCGGCATTCTTCATCTCAGCACTCGCAGCTCAGCCCAGGCCTTTGGAGATGCAGAAAGAAGTCACCCCAGGAAAAGTTGTTGGAACCCAGGGGCCTGGAGAGAAGACCAGCAGAGACCATCCTGTGCCTTTCACGTAAGAAAGAACCTCAGTGGAAAGTTAGCTGCCTTTCCTCTGAAGAACTAACAAAATAAATCCCCTTTTATTAAAAGCCAATCCATCTCTGATGTGTTGCATTCCAGCCGCTAGCAAACTAGAACACAAACCAAACGAGCATGTTAATAGATTTAGGATGTTAAATTTAAGCTCAATGCAGCTCCTCAGAAAACTAAATCTTGAGTCGTCCTATGATACAGCAATACCACTACTCAGTATATACCCAGAAGAGCTGAAAGCAGTGACACAAACAGATATTTGCACACCAATGTTCATAGTGGCACTATTCAAAATCACCAGAAGATGGAAATAATCCAAGTGCCCATCAACAGATGAGTGGATTAATAAAATGTGGTATATTATGCAGCAATAAGATGAAGTAATGTCTGACCCACAAGACAAGATGTTACTTGAGACAATAAGGCTGAGTGAAATAAGCCAGACACAAAAGAACAGATATTATATGATTCCACTTTTGTGACCATGGTAAAGGTAAAGCCAGAGGCTTATAATATAGACTTACAGGGGACCTAGAGATATACAGAAGTGGAAAGAGGTGAATGATCAGCTAATGAGATTGAACTACTGCAAAGGTATGAATTTGTACAAAGAGTGTATAATTTCAGGGTATAGGGGGAGAAATGTTATTGTATGCTATGGGCTATGTTTAACAGGAAAACATCAGCAGTACTGCAGAACAACCAGGGGTACATAATGGGGCGATGAACAAGAGTTAGGGGGGAGGTTTGGATTTTCTATTTAGTGAGGATGTGTTTATTGACTATCTTTCTCTTGGGAACAATGAAATGATTTAAAATTGAATGTGTTAATGGACTGTTGATTTTGGACCTTATACATGATGTCCAGTAGATGGAGGTGGCTGAATGTTGCACTGACTGAGAAGTAGATTGGTGAACGATGGTGTAGACATGATCGAACACAGTGCTGCCACAAAAAGGAATAAAATTGTGAGGCATGCAATGGTGTGAATGAACCTGTGGGACATTCGATGAGGCAAAATAAGCAGGAAACAAAGAGCAAATATTGCATGATCCTGTTTAGAAAATACCTATAAGAAAACTGGGGCCTAGGTTGCAAGCTCTTATAGCAGTCACATTTAGTCTGGAGCAATAATTGTTATTTCTGGGTTTTGAGGGGGCTGTTTTATATATGTGATATTTAGAGATAAAAATGAAACCAATCAGGTCAGGATTAAAGTAATTCGAATACAGGAGTAAAGAAGACATTGTCTGCATTTTAGAACGTCATCTACTCTTTAAGACCAAAGGAAAAAAAGTTTTATTATGTTCAGAACTTAAATTTTCTGTAGCACATAATCTAACTTAACCTGTCTGGACAGATCATTTAAACAATTGAAATACAGGGAGCCCAGAACAAGAACGAGAGCCTTTAGTCCTGTATAGATTAATGTAATGCCTGATAAATCCTAGAGAATATTAAGCAAATAATCAAAAATTATTGGCAAAATCCCTTGAGGGATGGGAGAAAAATTATGGAATTATTAAACATTACCATGGGGAAACCCCTGATACCGTTTCAAACATTAGGGGCGGCAAAATCAAAAGGCCAAGACCTTGATCTTGAGACTTGCTCTTGTGAAGCTTATATAGATAGCGGAGAAGTTCATAGGTGTGCCTAAGAGTTACTTCCAAAGGACCTTTTTTGTTGCGCAGATGTTGGCCCTCTCTCTCTAAGCCCAACTATGCAAGTAAAACCATTGCCCTCCCCCCTACATGGGACATGATATACAGGTATGAACATCTCCCTGGTGGCCAGGGAGATGATTCCCAGGGATGCAGTTGGCCCTGGCACTATGGGATCAACAATGCCATCCTGACAAAAAGGGGGAAAAGAAGTGGCACAAATGAGGTATCAGTGACTGAGAGAGTTCAAATAGAGTCGAGAGGCTACACTGTAGGTCACTCCTACACATGCTTCTGTTAGACATTGCTACTTATCATAACTTGCCAAACTCCAACCAAGACCATTCATACCAAACTGAGAGGGTTCAAATAGAGTCGAGAGGTATACTGGTATATTACTACCTGGATGAGCCTTGGGGACATATTGGGTGAAGTAGGCCAGATACAGAGGGATAGATATTGTATGATTCCACTTGTATGAAAAAGCTAGAAGATGCAAATTCATAAAGACAGAATGTGAGTACAAGTTGCTGGGGTGGGAAGGATGGACAAGGGGGATTAGAGCATATGGGTACAGGGTTCCATTTGGGATGTGGAAAAATTCTGGTAATGGATAAACAGTTGGTGATGAGGTAGACTAGCATTGTGTGATTAATCCCATTGGATTGTATGCCTGGGAGTGGTTGAAATGGGAAAGTTCATGTTGTTCATATGTTTTCAGAATAAAAGGGAGAAGATGGGGGTGGGGGGAGAGAGAGATTAAAAAGATAGTGGTAACTAAAGGCAACATATGATCCTGAATTGAATCTGACAATGGGAGAGAAAATGCTCAAAAGGACATTATTGGGACATATTAAAGGATTGGAATGTGGGCTGTAAGCTTTATGTCAATGTTGAATTTCTTGAACTTGATTACTGTGCTTAAGTTAAGACAGTTACATAAGTGAATATTCTTGTTCTTAGGAGATGGAACTCTTGAGTATTTAAGGAGCGCAATGTATACAACTTACTATCAGATGTACAGAAAATAGATGAATAGAAAGATAAATGGATGGATAGATAGCATACTATGGCAAATATGGAAAACATTAAAAGTTGGTGGATCTATGTAGAGGGTTTGTGGAGTTTTCTGTATGAATTTTTTTGTGTGTTTTTGTAGCCTTCCTGTAAGTTTGAAATTATTTCAAAGTAAAAAGTTAAATAAAAAAAAAAAAGCACCACCCTAAGCATGACTATTGCTTTTGTATTTCCTTTCCTTCTGGGAGTTGCTTTGCAGGTGGGGGCCAATGGCCCACAAATGATGGGGTCACTTAACATTGTACTGGGGGCACTGCTGCTCTCAGCTTCAGGCAAATGGAGAAACTTGAAAGATGTGTGGAGTGAAAAAGAAGGGTCAATATTTGCCTTTGCAGTAGCCTGCTTCCGGTTTTAACAGTCTCTAGACTTCGTGATATTTAGTCATGTGATCAAATATGATAAACTTCTTTAATTCTGTCTTGATCACAGAAAAGAAACGTGAAAAAAGGGGGAAAAGGATTAAAGTATTGTTTCCTTGTTGCCTTAATTTTAAATTGGTTTATGAAACTTACTGTGCAAACACAGGTTTTACAATATTTATACTGATACTTTATTTAAATATGCCTATGGTTAAGCTAACCACCATTTTTGGTGTGCATTGTTTGCTTTCTTAAATAAAAATATTTAAAAAAAAGAAGAAAATGATGGGAGGCGGAGACTGACATTGGGGGAATGGGGAGAAAGCTATACTATGCTTCTGATGATAATGTAAATTTGGTAAGAAGTAGCAACATGAAATAAGTTTGGCCTGGAGCAATCAGTCTCTACCACATCAGAATTAAAACATATTTCTTAATGGATCTTTCTCATTGTGTAACACTGGAACTATTAAACAATGAATAGTGATTCTTTTTTTTTTTTCTGTATGCTGTATGGCAGGGTCACATTTCATTGTTTTTCCATGTGAATATCCCATTATTGCAGCACCATTTGTTGAATTTTTGTTTATTTCGTTGTTTGTTTTGATTGTTTTTTGGGGATGTGCATGGGCCAGGAATCGAACCCAGGTCTCTCGCATAGCAGGCGAGAATTCTACCACTGAACTACCCTTGCACCACCTGAATAGTGATTCTTAACTACAAGTTTTTCCCTTATGGAAAATTCAAGTATATCCCAAGTTTATTTCAGGATCTTTTCAGCAATTAAAAGAATAGCTAGGATTTAATCTCCAGGGAATTCACCTAAACAATATTCAGTCTTCCTTTTCTTCCTACCAGTAGAAACCCAATTTAATTGGGGTGGCAATGCACCCACTCTGAGCACGGTTCAGAGGACAAGTTCTAGGCAATGAGAAGTAAGCATAAATCTGGCAGATGAAGGTTCTAGAATAGCCATTGTTTTCCTCATAAAAATAAAAACATCCTGCTTGTATGACCATTTTGACTTTGCTTTTCTATTTCTTTCTGCTTGGAATGTCAGCAAAACCCCTTGAAGTTCAGCAGCTATTTTGTGAGCTTGAGGAAGAAAGATAGCCGTGAAGGATGGCAGAGGAAACCTGCAGCCCTGACAACAGTGTGGAGCTGCTGTACCCACACGGGGCTGTCTGTTTCATGAAAAATGTATTTCCCTCACCTGCTTAAACTTTTGAATGGCTTTTCAATACATGCGGTGGGAATGTAATCTGACTAGATTAAACTACAGTCCTTTCTTTGGAGGATAATTAGAAAAAGAATGACCTAGGATCTGGCATTCACTTTTACAACCACATTTACCAGAATTATTAAAGCCAGTGACAGAGCAATGGCAGGTCAGTGGGAACAATCATTAAATCAACTGAGAGTTTATCTGCTCTTCACTATCTCTGTGTGCCAAGAAATCTAAAATGCGTGATAAAATACTTCTTCCTGAAAAAAATCTTTGGCCTAAATTCTAAACAATTGATGAGGTTACTGCATTTTAATAACTTGTAAACATCAAATTAGCACATTTTATTACTTATCCTTTAGTAAACTTTGTTTTCCACATGGAAAGTTAATTACTAGAATTTCTAGCTATGTATTTGTCTCCCGATATGGAGGGACTTAGTACATTGTCTCATTTGAAAGGTAACTCTAAATAATGATGGTTCAGGGTTGTTCTACTTCACTTTTTATGCCCAGTTCGTGTTGCCAACCCAGTGGTACTACAAATACCTGTTTTTAAGCCATAGATGTGGAATAAATAATAGCATTGTACCTATAAAGAAAAAGAAAGAGAACATGAGTTAACTTTGATTTTGTCATTCACCATGGCCATTTGGACATTTGCTATTTAAAATATAAAACAGTGAAATAGTCCAAACTACAAGGGGCATATTTTTGAAAAATTTAAGTTCAAAATTTAATTGGCAATTGAAATTTTTACTGAATTTGAATATAGTTAAAATTGTTTCTTTTTGTCTTCAACTTGTTAGGTTTTGTGATTATTATTAAACTATAATGCTATTCATTCCTACAACTGACTAATGTGAGGAAGACATTTCTTCCTTTCTTTGGAAAGAAACCCACATTAATATAATTAAAAAGTATTACCCCTTAAAAAGATTTTTTGGTAATGAAATAATTTTTAATGGTCTAATTATATATACAGAGTTTAATAAAATGGTTTCACTGTCTGCATTTCTTTTTTTGGCCATTATTATTTGTTTTATTTAATTATTACAGAAATTAATTTTGTCCTATAAAGGCAGGAGATGTAAAAAATAATCTGCTCTGCCACTGATTAAAACTACTTCAATTTTAATTGATTTTTGTACTTACTGCCAATTATTTCATTCCATGACATACTGACCTAGGAATCCATTAGCACCCATCTTAAGTAATTTCTTAGGAAGAGGACATAGAGAGCATCCTTTTTGAGTTCTTGCAAATTGGAGAAGTCTTTTTTGCCTTTTCCTAAATGAAAATGTAGTGGAGTTCTACTGGGTTTCAACTTCATCTCTCACCATTCTCTAAATATTATTCTGTTTTGGTTAGGCATTTTGTGTGATAGAGAAAGAGAAGCTTGGGATAAGCCTAAAACTTTTTTTTTTTTAAAGAAGATAAATCATATATATATATTTTTTCTTCCTTAGTCCTGTTGTTAAAAAATTTTGTCCAAATGTGTCTAGATGTGAGTTTTTCCTCACTGATTTCACATCAGTCATGGTTAGCACTTTGGCCTAAACTAATTCATTCATTTGTTCATTCATTCATTAATTCTCTAATCTCAGACTCCTATTTTACAGAGTTTGGCGGTTTGAAATTGTATATACCCCAGAAAATTATGTTCTTAAAGTTGATCCATTCTTGTGGGTATAGACCTATTGTAAATAGGACCTTTTGATAAGACTGTTGCAGTTAAGGTGATGGTTTATTAGTCCTCTTACTGGCTGTTCTAGTTTGCTAGCTGTTGGAATGCAATATACCAGAAACAGAATGGCTTTTAACAAGGGGAATTTAATAAGTTGCTAGTTTACAGTTCTAAGGCCAAGAAAATGTCCCAACTAAAGCAAATCTGTAGAAATGTTCAATCTAAGGCATCCAGGGAAAGATACCTTGGTTCAAGAAGGCTGATGAAGTTCAGGGTTTCTCTCTCAAGTGAGAAGGCACATGGCAAACACAGTCAGAGTTTCTCTCTCAACTAGAAAGACATGTGGTGAACACGGTCTGGGTTCCTCTCTCATCCGGAGGGACACATGGCGAACATGGCATCATCATAGCTTCTTCTCCTGGCTTCCTGTTTCATGAAGCTCCCCGGGAGACATTTTCCTTCTTCATCTCCAAAGGTCGCTGGCTGATGGACTCTACTTCTCATGGCTATGTCGTTCTTCTCTGCTCTCTCTGAATCTCTCATTCTCCAAAATGTTTCCTCTTTTATAGGATTCCAATAAACCAATCAAGACCCACCCAAATGGGTGGAGATGTCATCACCTAATCCAGTTTAACAACCACTTGACTAAATCACATCATCCAGGGAAATGATCTGATTACAGTTTCAAACATACAGTATTGAACAGGGATTATTCTGCTTTATGAAATGGGATTTTGATTAAAACATGGCTTTTCTAGGGGGCATACTTCCTTTTAAACCAGCACACCGGCGTTCTTTATAAGCGGGATGAATATACACAGAGAAACCCAGAGAAGCAAGAACTGGCAGCAACGAAACCTGGGAGAGAAGGAAGAGGCTAGTAGAAACCGCCATGTGCCTTGCCGTGTGGTAGAAGAACCAAGGATCACTGGGGGCCAGTGGACAGGGAGAAAGCATTGCCTTGAGGTTACCTCAATTTGGATCTTCTCATGGCCTCAGACTGTAAGCTACTAAATTCCCTTTGTTAAAGGTCAACCTATTTTAATGATTTCTGTTTTTGCTAGCAAACTAAAACACAATGTTTCTGAATTTTTTTTTTTTTTTTACCATAACTGAGGGACATAACATAACTTGATCCGTGGCCACTCATTACTGTGATTCAAAAACACGTGGCTCCTTCCAGGGATATTCCCATCTTGTGTCCACCCAGGACTGTGACGCACATGCTCATCCTTCCCATCAGTGCAGGTCACTCTTCTGTCATCTCTGGTAATTGCATTTCCCACTTGCTCTGAGTTCTCCTTAAGGAACATCAGTGTTTCAAAGGTAGACTCTGTTCTTTGTCCTCTATCCTTCATTTTTTATCATTTCCTCTTATCTCTTTAATATCTTTGTGATTTTTCTTTGTATTTTGGCAAAGTTATTTAATTTGTCCTCTATAACACTAATTCAATTTTTCTTTTAAAAAAGTTGTGCTGCATTTTCATCTCTTCCTTATATCTTCTTATGTTCTTCTCTTTTTTAATAACTCATAACACTTCACTTTTAAAAAGTCCATCTTGTGAGTTTTAAGGTTACTAGTTCCCTGGAATTTTCTTTTCTATCTTACAGTAGATCAATTTCTGTTACATGCTCTTCCTTGCAGTCTTCTGGAAGTTATTTCTGTTTTTCTAGTCAGTAAAAATACATCCCTAGGTTGCAGTGTTTTGTGCTTCTTACTCATTCTCGAATAAGACCAGCCATTCCAGACTGGAGGTTTATCATCTTGAATCCATTTTAGCTAGTAGAATAATGCTTGACTCCTTTTCTCAGCTGCACATTTGGAGGGGGGTCCTCATACATAGTTCTCAGATCAATTTCCAGGTTTTAGCAGGCTTGCATCTATATTCCCTTGTAGTAGCACCTTTCACCATGCCCATTCCTTGATTGTCGCTCAACCCATCCCATCCCTTCCCTCCTTCATAGAGCTAACATCTTGATATTTGTCATAATCATTTCTTTGTTTGCATGGTTTTATCTCCCATGTGGTAATGCATCTGTTCTAATTTGCTAGCTGCTGGAATGAAATATACCAGAAACAGAACGGCTCTTAAAAGGGGGAATTTAATGAGTTGCTAGTTTACAGTTCTAAGGCCAAGAAAATGCCCCAATTAAAGCAAGTCTATAGAAATGTCCAATCTAAGGCATCCATCCAGGGAAAGATACCTTGGTTCAAGAAGGCCGATGAAGTTCAGGGTTTCTCTCTCAAGTGATAAGGCACATGGCGAACACAGTTAAGGCTTCTCTCTAGGCTGGAAGGGCAGATGGCAAACACAGCATCATCTGCTAGCTTTCTCTCCTGGCTTCTGGTTTCATGAAGCTCCCCAGGAGGCATTTTCCTTCTTCATCTCCAAAGGTATCTCTGGCTGGTGGACTCACTGCTTCATGGTACTGCAGCAGTCTCTGCTGTCTCTGAATCTCCCATTCTCCAAAATCTTTCCTTTTTTATAGGGCTCCAATAAGCAGCTCCACCTTTAGTGGGTGGAGACACACCTCCGTGGAAATCATCTAATCAAAAGTTACCACCCACAATTGGGTGGGTCACATCTTCATAGAAACAATCAAAATGCTCCCACTCAGCAATATTGAATGAGGATCAAAGGGCATGGCTTTTCTGGGGTCTACCACAAATTCAGACCAGCACAGCATCCCTAAACAATTTAATTAGCATTGCCTTTAACTTCAATTAAATGGCACTCACATTTTTTTCTGTGACTTGCTTCTTTCACACAACATAATGTGTTAATACCCTCTTGTCAAACACCACCAGGAACATACCTCTATCTGAACAAATTGGGTTTATCATTCATTACAGTGGGGGGAGAGCACATACCATGAGAAACCATAGGACTTCTCAGTATGAACGTGCTAGAAAGGCAATCCTTTCTATAACTATTATAGGATTTGGGCTAATATGAGGTCATTATGGGGAGGGTTAAAGGGTTATGGATTGGGTGCTGTCAGGAAGTGAGAATAATTGCGCAATTGTATATCTGACTAAGTTTTATCTGGAAGGAAAGAAGACTAGACTGCAGCTGGAAAAATGCAGCAGTTACTCATTAGTTGCAAATAGGATTATGCAGGATATGGGCAAGGATGTTAGCAAGGATATGGGAAATTTGGTCATTTGTGGGGTTAGAGCAATGTTCATGTTTTGACTGTGCTTCAGCACAATTACGGAGTATTTTTGTCTTTGTTTTGATCCTACATGGCATGAGAGTGGCCTTAGTCTGATATTATTTTCTATGCTCTGTGAAATCATCTGTAATCAACAGGAAGATGGCAAAGCCTACCTGTGAGGGCCAGGCCTATACTTGGATGTCAGGAGCTGCTTTTTTCTTTCTCAAATGCTGATGTGATCCATCTGTGTCATTACATGTGGCTGCAATTTTTTCATATTTATTACTCATCAATATTCTATTGTATGAATATACCATAATTTTTAATTCCCTCTACTCTTGAGGGACATCTGGGTTGTTCACAGCCTGAAGCTATAAACATTCTTGCACATGTGTCTTATTGCACATATTTAAGAACTTCAATGGGGTATATACTTAAGAGTGGAATTTCCGGATCCTAGGATATGGTAATCTTCAACTTTTTAATGTCAAACTGTTTTACAAAATTATTGTTACAATTTACACCCATATCTGTCCACTCCCTTCTTTTCTGATATTTAAGCTTATTCAGTGCATGGAAAATTGCAATTCCCAGCATCCACTGTGACAGTGTTCTTTCTCTTTACTCCTCTCTCAGCACTTCTTAGGGAACCAGAAGTTTTCCTGTGCCACACATTTTCTGCTTTATTTATAATTGGAGACTCCTGAACAGTTTAAAATTCAGATGGGAAGGAGCCTGTTAAGAGTAAGAGATTAAAGATATAGAGGAGAGAGAATAATACATAGAGTGAGGTCCCTGGGCAGGTAAGAGAGAAGATGGAATCCGGAGAGAGCTGCACACTGGCATCTCTTCCATTGCCAGGTGAACTGTAAAGATGTGAATTACTGAGTGAGCTTATGAGGAACTAATCATAATTGGTTGGGCTGGTCACAGAAGGTTCCTGGGAAAATGTTGGCTTGAGATTGGACCTTGCAGAGAGACTGACAGAGATGGGCAAAGAACAAGAGAACTGGCTGATCTAAGGATAGACAAAAATCTTGTGCAGCAAACACTGTAATATTACATCTATTAATGGGTACTTATATTGCAACGAATTTCTTGTTAAGAAATTTATATATATATATATAAAAGCATGGCTTTGGACTCAGATATATTTGGGTTTATAGCCCATTGGCATTACTTAGTAGCTGCATGATGTTAGCAATTCACTTAAACACTGAATCTCCTTTACTTTATCCAAAAAAAATGGAAATAAAAGAGTCTATTCCCTATATTAGGCAAGTCATATTGAATTAAAAAAAAATTTTATCATTACAAGGGACTTTTTTTCTTTTCTGTGAAAAATAATGTATATACAAAAAAGCAACAAATTTCAAAGCACATTGCAACAATTTGTAGAATGGATTTTAGAGCTTGGTATGGATTACAATTCCATACCTCTAGGTCTTTACTACTAGCTGCTTCCAGACACTGGGGACTGAAAGAAATATCAATATAATGATTCAGCAGTCATACTCATTTGTTAAACCCTGCCTTCTCTGTACAACTCCACCATCTCCATCTTTCTCTCACTCTTTAGGGGTATTTGGGCTATGCCCATTCTAACTTTTTCATGTTGGAAGGGGCTGTTGACAATATGGTATAGGGGGATGGAACTAGTTAATGTTCTGGAGAGGTTAGCCCCTCTGCATTTTTAGGACATATCTGGTCTGGGGATCCACTTAGAGGTTGTAGGTTTCTGGAAAATTACCCTAGTGCACGGAACCTTTGTAGAATCTTTTTTTTTAAAATATTTTTATTATAAACAATGAACTGACATACCAACATTCTTGACATATGAACATTCTTGACATGGTTACAATTAATGGCTCACAATATCATCACATAGTTTTGTTTTCATCACCATGATCATTTGTATCTCTCCAGAAAAAGAAAGAAAAAAGAAAAACTCATACATTGCCATACCCCTTACCACTCCCTTTCATTGGCCATTAGTATTTCAACCTACTCAATTAATTTTAACCTTTATTTCCCCTATTATTTGTTTACTTTTTATCCATATTTTTTACTCATCTGCCATACTTGTAGATAAAAGGAGCATCAGACACCAGGTTTTCACAATCACACAATCACATTGCGAAAGCTATATAATTACACAATCATCTTCAAAAAACATGGCTACTGGAACACAGCTCTACAGTTGCAGGCACTTCCCTCTAGCCACTCCAAGACATTATAAACTAAAAAGAGGATATTTATATAATGCATAAGAATAACCTCCAGGATAACCTCTCGAATTTGTTTGAAATCTCTAAGCCACTGGCACTTTATTTTGCCTTATTTCTCTCTTCAAGAGGGTTTTCTCAATCCGTTGATGCTAAGTCCTAGCTCATTCTAAGATTTCTGTCCCACATTAACAGGGAGGTTTACACCCCTGGGAGTTATATTCCACATAGAGAAGGGGAGGGCAGTGAGTCTGCTTGCTGTATTGGCTGAGAGAAAGAGAGAGGCCACATCTGAGCAACAAAAGAGAGAACCTTTGTACAATCTTATATGATGACCTAGGTGTTCTTTAGGATTGGCTGGAATGGTTTTGGTTGGGGTTTGACATATTATGATAGGTAGCAATGTCTAACTGAAGCTTGCATAAGAGTGACCTCCAGAGTAGCCTCTCGATTTTACTTGAACTCTCTCAGCCACTGATATCCCATTTGTCAAACTTCTTTACTCTCTTTTGGTCAGGATGGCATTATTGCTCCACGCTCTAATCCTAACCTGATTTTGCATATTGGAAACTTGATTAGATTATCTCTGCAGGGTTGTGGCTTGCTGAATTGTGGGTATTAACCTTTGATTAGAGGGAGATATGGCTCCACCCATTCCAGGTGGGTCTTGATTAGTTTACTGGAATCTTCCTTTAAAATAGGAAGTATTTTGGAGAAAGCTTCAGAACAATAAGAAAGCCATGAGAGCCATAACTGCAGAGCCCAAACAGCCAGAGACCTTGGGAGATGAAGGAAAACATCCCCGGGGAGCTTCATGAAAGTTAGCAGACATCACCATATTCATCATGTGCCTTTCCAGTTGAGAAAGAAACTTTGAACTTCATCTGCTTTTTTAAACTAAGGATCTTTCCCTGGATGCCTTAGATTGGACATTTGCCTTTTTAAATTGGGATATTTTCACAGCCTTACAACTTGCAACTTAATAAATTCCCCCTTTTGAAAGCTATTCTGTTTCTGGCGCATTGCTTTCCAGAGCTAGCAAACTAGAATACCCATTTATGCTATCTGATGAACTTTAGTATTATTTTGTCAGGTTCCAGAAAAAAGAAATCGCCTTCGTGTTTTATTTGACTTTGCATTGCATTTGTAGATCAATTAAAGAAATCTGTGTCTTTTTAATTGAGAATAGTCTTATCTTTTAATGCTCTAGGCAAGGAGGGAAAAATCTGAAGTGGAGAAGGAGGAAGAAGCAGAAGAGGAAGAGAAGAAAGAAGAAGAGACAATTTTCCTCATAATTAATATTTTAACATAAAATGTAAATTGCAGCTTTCTTCTGAACAGCACAAAACACTTTGAAAACATTACCTCAAGTTCAAGGCAGACTCTTGGCCAAGTTCTTTAACTTTATATAATCATTCTTAAATGATGCTTCTTCCTTGGCCTGTTTATGGGGAACTGGGTGTAAATTCTTTCCTGCCTCCAGGTGTTTTGACAGCTTCTGCTGTAGTAAAATGAAGTAATAGATGGGGCTGATAGAAGGCTGTGTATATTTGCAAGCAACCTAACTGATGGCGACTTTCTTCTGATATAAGTTGCTTTTTGAAAAATTTGACTCTCATCCCAACTTGGACTCTTATCATCCTGCCAAAATTATTTGCAGATCATCTAAAGTGATAGGTAATAAGCAGAAAAATAAATTAGCACTCATTCGTAGCCCCTCATGCTTCTCAATTTTGAACAGTTTCCTTTAAAGAATCATAAAATTAAAGGTTATTTTCCTGCAATTTTTCTCCTCCTAAATATTTGGACAACAGACGAGGGTGACTAAATGGATAGTTCGAATCCACCCCGAGCAAGGCCAATCTATAAAGAAAAGCTAAGAGAATGGGGAGTCCAAATGCACTTGGAGTACCTGGAAATTACACCTGGCAGCCAGCAACCTTTTGTGCTTCTTTGTTGTTCTGTATTTTCTGGCAGCGGGCTTTCAAGAGTACCTTTATTTCACTGATTACTAAATTAGTGTTGGATTTAATGAGTGAGATCTGTCCTTTTATTTGTGCCTTTTTTCCTTCTTCTTCTTACTTATAAAAAAAAAAGGATCAGCATCACAAAAGCTTTGTACATTTCTAGTTTGCTTTTGATGATATGACCATTTGCTCCCATCTATCTCCATGGTAATAAGCTTCCTCCACCCCCACTTCTCGAAACCTCAGATACTTAGGAGGCTGCAAGACTGAAGGAGAGGTGCATGCTAAAATAATGCAGAGAAACAAATTGGTCTCTGTAAATAGGCCCCATCTTCAAAGCACTCGAATTTTCTTCAAAATGCGATCCATTTTCCTTCGCTTGAAAATAGGTGCATTTTAGATAAGATATTTGAAAGTAAAATTTGCATCCCAGGAGATGCATCTCAGTATAAGTACCCATATTTCAAAACAAGACTGGACGGGATTGTAAAACCGGAAGAGGCCTCAGGCTTCATCTAGCTCAAGACTCTCGTTTTACACTCGGGATCGAGGCCTAAAGCAGTTAATTGTCTTGTATCTAATCAAAGCTGGAGATGGAAACTTACATCTCCCAGCAAGGTATTTTTTCCTCTGTTATCAATATTTCAATTATTGTTACTGTTAATAACAATAGCTATTATCATTAAGAATAAAAGGAAATGCACATCAAATGTGTTATAAAATGCAAATACACATCATTATGTCTATGCTAGGTAAATTTTCACCCTAACACAGAAACCTTTAGAAGGTGATTTTTCAGTTTTGAAATCACATTCTCTTAAAGAATACACTCTAAAAAGTCAACCTTAAAAGATCAAAAAGATAATATAATGTATACATACAGAGAGACACATATATATATATATGTCTTTGGATTATATAAATCAAATATTAACAATGATAATCTCTGAGTGGTGGTTATCGGTAATTAACATTTCAGAAATAATTTTACGTATTTTTAACTTTCTATGTTAAGTCTGTATTACTTTTCTTGTCAGTAAAAGAGCTTTTCCTTTTAGAAAAAATTAATCACTTGATACTTAAAAAGTAAATCAGTCATACTCTGCTCCACCTCACTGTTCTTTTCCCCACAAAATGCAAAATAATAATTTATAGTTCACAAAAACTATAGCTGTTCTGCCCTCTCTACTACCTACTAAGATTAAATGTGGGAGCCTGGAAAAGCTGTGCTCCCTCATCATTAGCAAAATATCAGGGATTCTCATTTAACCAAGAAAGAATTGACCATAGAACTCAAGGTTCTTTATAAAGAATATCCTCTTCACAACCCTTTTTAAAAATTTTTCACTCATGTTTTCCTTACTGTTTTGCTTAAGAGTTCTTTCAAGGTAAAGATAATATGAATTGGTACCTTGGAGAGTCTTTCACCTGAAGACCTCAAAGCACTTCACAAGCCTTAACCCTTCTGGCTTCATTAAGGTGTATGCTTGGTCTTAAAGCTCCTCACAGTTCCACGGACAAACCTCAAATGATCTAAGAAACATGAAAACAAAGATGTGCCCAAGAAGCAATAGCAGAGCCACAGCATCGTGCGCGGTGACAGTCCCCAGTGCTGTGACATTTTTCTGGGATTATTGGACTTTAGTTCAGAGATGATACCAGGACTTCATTTTATCTCGAGGCCTCCACCTACCAGATAACGAGGGCCCTGTGAGGGTGCATCATAGGCTTAAACTGAGCCAGTTGTTTAGCTTCAAATTCATCTCTGCTCCTGATAAGTGAAACATTGGAGACAATTTTTAAAGGATCCTAAATTTAATCTCCATTTTTTTCCTGCTTGATTACTGTTGAAATTGACTAGATCTAAAGAGTTTCTAATATCAATTTAATCCTATTAGTAGACGGATAATGCTTGAGAATTTGCAAAATGATCAAGCAATCATTTATCATGTCTTCTCTTATGCCTGTATTAAACATCTTCCTGGGAACAACTCTGTTTTCCATTAAAGGAATCTATAACTTATATTGAGATATTAAAAACTAGGGGGAAGTCAACTTGAAAAAGTTGGAATAGACATAGCCCAAATACCCTTAAAGAGGGGGGAAAGATCAAAGGTGATGGTGGAGTTATACAGAGAAGTTAGGGTTTAACAAATGAGTATGAATACTGAATCATCATATTGATATTTCTTTTAGTTTCCATTATCTCAGAGCAGCCAGAAGTAAAAACCTAATATTGTGGAACCGTAACCCATACCAAACTCTAAAATCTGTCCTACAACTAATTGTTGCTATGTTTGAAATGTATTGCTTTTTATATATGTGTTATTTCTCAATAAAAAGAAAAAGTCTATTATGGTGATAAATGCACAGCTATTTGATGATATTGTGAACCACTGATTGCATACTTTGTATTATTACATGGTATATGATTATATAATATATATCAATAGAAATTAAAATTTAAAAAATTAGTGGGAAGTAACCAAGGATCTTTAAGTAATGGTCCAAAATAGATCTCCAGAGTTTTGCCCGAAACTGCCCCTCTACTAGTTACCCCTTCTCAATATATGGTACAGGTGTTCATCCAGTTGCTCAAGCCAAAGCCACAGAGATATCCTTGGCTCCTCTCTTTCCTTCATCTCTAACTTCAGTCTGTCAGCAAGTTCTCTTAGCTTCACTTGCCCTAAATCTCTACATCCTTCCACTTCTCTTCTTTTCCTCTCCACACTGCCTCCTAGTCCAAGCTCCTGCCATCTTTTGCCTGAACCATACAACTCCCACTTTTGACCCTTACTGTAATTCATTCTCCCCGTGGCAGCCAGACTTAAGACATAGATCAGATGACATATGTCATGCTCTGCTCAAAAGCATCATCTCTCACAGAACAAAATTTGCCTAGTGACCCTGTTCTATCTAAGCGCTGACTTGCTCAGCTCTTTTTGCTCCCAGTCTCTCCCTCACTTTCTCCCCTGGCTGCACTGGCCTCCAAGCTGTCCCTTATTCTGCAGAGGTTCCCTTGCACATGGAAGTCTCTGTTCCAAGGCACTTACATTGTTTACCCATTCAAACCATTCAAATATCTGCCCAAGTACTTTCTCACCAGAAAGACTCTCATCGTCCTGTCTAAAATGGTGGCTCACCCTTCATCTCCTTTTCCTGTCATTCTTTGTGGCAGATTGGGTACGTAACCCAGCAGAAACATGGTCTTAATCTTAACCCACATTCCTGTGGGTGTGAACCCATTGTAATTAGGACTTTTGAAGATGTTATTTTTAGTTAAGGTGTGGCCAACAGAATCAGGATGAGTCTTAATGTGGAGAGAAAGTCACAGGGAGGAGCCCAAAGCTGAAGGTCAAGGGAACTAAAACCTGGGCAAGAAAGGAGAAGACATGTTAATGGAACAGGAAAGCTAAGGAACCCAAGAATTACCAGCCAGCCAAAATATTACCAATCTTGGAAGGAAACAAGACTTCCAGTCTCTGAAACTTTGGACGGTAACATCCTTTTGTTAAGCCAACTCATTGTGTGGTCTTTTTCATAGTAGCCAGGAAGCTAAGACACTCTCCTTCATTGCCCTGGTCACTGCATGAAATTTTGTGGTCTATCTTGTACAATAAATGAATGGTTTATTTTTTCTTCTTTTATGAGGGAGAACATTTCAGGCATGACGATTAGTATTAGAGGTGTTTGGAATACCTGGGGAATAATGAATAGCCTGCAGTATATGCTAGAGAAAACAAACTCTATTTCTTATATGGATCATCATAGATATATGTAAGTTCTTTGTGTGAATATTTGGGCTATAAATTTCTATGGCTCAAGGAGATGCCATCCCAACAGATATGCCAAGTTCAATGCTGTGTAAGCTGCACTGTAATCATTTATGAACATATGAAACATGACAAACAAAAAAGTATCATATGCTTAACCTGCATTATTTTTTTCTGGCTTTATTACAGTCAAAATAAACTGGATCCAAAGAGCTTTTAATATCAATACTAAGTTTAAGTGCCTAACACCCCCATTGGGTGCTTGTCTTCTTGAGGGCAGAGACTATGGCTCATTCATCTTTGTATATTTTATGATACTGACTTGCAAATAGTAGGTGATAAGTAAATTCTTGCTGAATTGAATTAAATTGGTCCTCTCTATGTCTGGCATGAATTTTTAGAATCTAGTGTGTGCACATGTGTGTGTACATTCAAATAAAAAATACCTATTTCAAAGTGGTCAGACTTGAAGTACATTTCAGTTCTCCATAAGTCGATTTATTAATTATCACAATACGAATAAAAGGAGCTACAAGCTTTTTTAATGGAGCCAAACAAGTTTATATTGAAGCCTGTATGGAAAGATAAACATGCAGGGAAGTCTAGAAAACAGTAAAAAATGAAATATTTTGAGGAGGATTTAGTTCTACCAGATATTAAATATTAGGTAAAGCTTCCATAATTGAAACATCCCTTATTCTTGGAGAGGATGACTCAACAGAATCAAAATGTCAATTTTCCCTGTCTATTTTTTTTTTTTTTTTTTGGCATGGACAGGCACTGGGAATCAAACCCAGGTTTCCGGCATGGCTCTGCTACTGAGCCACTGTGGTGAACTCTCCCTGTCTATTTTTAATTATCACAATCCCAATAAAAATCACAATAAACATACTATAAAACTTCTATAATTAAAACAGAATGGTACTATCCTATAACTAGAAAAATACACTAATGAAGTAGAATAAAAAGCCCAGAAATAGAACAAAATGCCCTTGGAAACTTGGTACATGAAAAGTGGCATCTCAAATCACTGGGGGAAACACAGACTCTTTCATAAATGATGCTGAGACAAACAGTATATTTGGAAAAAGATAAAATTAAATCCATACTTCACACCATACTCAAGAATAAATTCCAAATAGCCATGGATTTAAATATCAGAAGTTAAATTTTTACAAGTTATAGAATAAAACATGGGTGAAATTCTTTTTACCTTGGTTTAGGAAAAGACTCAAAATCTAGAGGCACTAAAAGAAAAGACCGATAAATTTGATACATGAAAAAAAATTTTGGCATGGCTATTATCCACTATAAATTAAGTCAAAAGACAAAAAATTGGGAGAAAATATTTGCAAGGTACAGAATAGACAAAGAACCATTTACTATGTAAAGAACTCTTAAAAATGGAAGGACAAAAAACAAAAACCTGATAGAAAAACAGGAAAAATATATTGAATGACAAATTCTGTTACAAAAAAAGGGGAAAACAGTGTTTGTTTATAGTATATAAGAAATAGACCATTTGTATCAGTCTCCATTAGGAAGCAGAAGACCCAAACAGATTAAATCAGGAGAGCTGAATATATATCAGAAATGAGGGAAACTGGTAAGGAATGGTACAGTATCCTGGGGCTAGCAAGAACCTAGAAGCCATTACCATGCATTGGCTTGAAAGAATTTCTAGAGAATATGGGTAACTGAATGGAGAAGGCTGCCTGGGCAGCCACATAGCCAAAACACTGTGACTCATCTGAGAGGTTGCTGAGCTCACTCACCAACACCCATTGACTTCCTGTTGGCATCATCCAGTGGCCAAATTCAACCAGAAACCAGGTCAAGATCTGCTTCCTGGGGCACAGAGCAGGTCAAGGATATTAAAGACACCATCTGGAGAGACAAATGAAAATCTTCAGTATAATGATTATTTCAAACACAGTGTGTGCCATGTACAAAACTTTGAGTCTCAAAATGACCATGAGATATTCCTCTGTTGAAGATAAGAACTTGAGGCCACCCAATTTCAAGAATGGAGACTAGGCAGGAGGTGAGCTATGTCTTCACTTCTATTGTCAGGTGGTTTTACTATATTATTATAACCCTAGTAATAAAGTGTGGCAGATGAAAAATAACCACACGTTCTTTGACACTACTTCTATTGAGAAATAGGATACAGGATGCATGTCTCCTCCCTTGAGTCTGAGTGGGCTCTGACTGCTTTGGCCAGTAAAATATCATGGAAATGACAATACACCAGTTCCTAAGCTCAGCAACTTCCATTTCCAGTCTCTTGAGACATTGATGCTAGAGGCCTGAGCTGTCATAGAAGAAGTCTGACTAGCTAGAGAGAGAGAGAGAGAGGGAGAGGAGTTCAGCCACTAGCTGTTTCAGCTCATCATGGTTGGGGCCCTCGGCATACTGGTATGGAAATGAGTTGTCCCTCCTGTGCCCTATTTGAATGCAGTGATAATAAATTGTTATTGTAGGTCATTAACTTATTAAGTTTGCTATACACTGATAGATAACTTCAACAGACTTTGGTGCCTGGCAGTGGGATGCTGGCATAGCATAGACACGTGGCCTTGACTTCGGGACAGGGTGGCAGGCAGAAACTGAAAAAACATATGAGATTGTTGGTGAGGACATGAATGACTGTGAAGGAAATGATATTGAAGGCAATAGAAGAGAGGACCCTTTTAATATAGTGGCAGAAAGTGTGGCAACACTGTCATCTGCTGTAATGAGGAAAATTAAAAGGGTTCTTAATAACTCATGGTTTTGCCTGGGAAGATATCCAATCTGAAGGTAGGAAGTACTGGCTGGCTTCTTCTAGCTGCCTATGATAAATACAAGATCACAGAGATGACCCAAGGAAGAAATTGTCCAAGTTCTTAGCAAAATTTGAAGGAAATACAAAGAAGCCAGAATTTATTGGCTACTAAAATAAGTCCCTCCCTTTAAAAGATTTCCAGAGCAATAAATGGTTTTAGGGCTAAAATAAAATCCAGGGTGTGGCTGTAGAATATTTTGCCAGAAAAATTTAAGGGCAAAAGCCTAGTAGAACTTTCTCATCATCATCTTTTTCTAAATGAGCTGAGATTCACATAACATACAATTAACTGTTAAAAGTATACAGTTCAGTGATATTTGGTGTACTCACAATGTTGTGCAACCACCAACTTTTTCCAGTTTGAAAATTTTTCACCAACCATAAAAACACCATTATATTAGTCGGTGCTCTTCAGAGAAACAGAATCAATAGGAGATACATACATGTATTAAGAGATTTATTATAGGAGTTGGCTCATATGACTGTGGAGACAGGCAAGTTTGAATTCTGTAGGACAGGCTGCAAACTGGAAACTTCTAAAAATGAAGTTGGATTCCCCAGGGGAAGCTGATTGAAGTAGAGGCAAAATATCTTCTTTCTTATTCTGAAGTCCTCAATTCTGGCTGTTAATCATCCTCCAACTGATTGAATGATGAGATACCCCATCTTACTGAGCACAATCTTCTTTGTTGATTATAGGTGCAACCAGGTGTAGATGCAATTAACTGGTTATAGATACAAATCCATCTATGAAATACTGTCACAGTAACAATCAGGCCAATGCTTACTTGAACAAACAACAGGACACCATAACCTGGCCACAATGACACATGAAATTAAGTATCACAACCCAGTAACCATTAAGTAATTACCCTCCTTTCCACTTCCTCCTGGATAGGACTAAGGTGAATCAGGATACAGGGTAAATATATAGCCTGTATTTAAAACTTCTACTCCTGTTTGAGACCAAAGGAAGAGATGTTTACTTGGTGCAAAATTTATATTTTTGGTAGCACATTATCAAATTTAACTTATATGGTCAATTTATTCAAACACCGTAATTACATGGAATCTTCTTTTTTAAAATATTTTAATTGTACACAACAAATATACAAACATTGTTGACATACAAGTGTTCTATACATGGTGTACAATCAAGGGCTCACAATATCATCACATAGTTGTTTATTCATCAGCATGATCATTTTTTTGAACATTTGCATCTCTTCAGCAAAATAAAGAAAAAAGAAAAAAGAAAAAAACTCATACATACCATACCCCTTACTCCTTACTCCTCTCTCTCATTAACCACTAGTATTTTAATCTACTCAATTTATTTAACCTTTGTTCCCCCTATTATTTGTTTACTTTTTATCTATATTTTTTACTAATCTGTCCATACCATAGATAAAAGAAGCATCAGACACAAGGTTTTTACAATCACACAGTCACATTGAAAAAGCTATATGATTATACAATCATCTTCAAGAAACATGGTTACTGGAACACAGCTCTACGTTTCAGGTGTTTCCCTCCAGCCACTACAATACATCACAAACTAAAAAGGGGATATCTATACAATGCATAAGAATAACCTCCAGGATAACCTCTCAACTCCATTTGTAATCTCTCAGCCACTGACACTTTATTTTGTCTCATTTCTCTCTTCCCTCTTTTGGTCAAGAAGATTTTCTTGATCCCTTGATGCCAAGTCCTAGCTCATCCAGGATTTCTGTCCCATGTTGCTGGGGAGTTTTACACCCCAGGGAGTCATGTCCCACGTAGACAGGGGAGGGCAGTGAGTTCGCTTGCTGTGTTGGCTGAGAGAGAGAGAGAGGCCACATTTGAGCAACAAAAGAGGTTCTCTGAGGGTGACTCTTTGGCATAATATTAAGTAGGGTTAGCCTATCCTTTGCAAGAATAAGTTTCATAAGGGCAAACCCCAGGATTGAGGGCTTGGCCTATAGATTTGGTTGTCCCCACTGCTTGTGAGAATATCAGAAATTCTCCAGATAGGGAAGTTGAATCTTTCCCCCTTTCTCCCCATTCCCCCAAGGGGACTTTGTAAATACTTCTTTATTCACTGTTCAAATTATACTGGGATTTATCGGGGCATCACACTAACCTGGACAAACCAACAAAATCTCATGTCCTATTCAAGATTCCATGTAGTTATGATGTTCAATTAAACTGACAATACAAGTTAAATTAGGAAATGCACTAGTCAAAATATAAATTTTACACGAAATAAACATTTCTCTCTTTAGTCTCACAAAGAAGTTTAAATTTTAAAATACGAATGGCCATCTATTTTTCACACCCTGCAATACTGACATTCCTTTGTTCTTCCTCATGCAAAAGCATTTTAAAATTTGTACATTTAGTCACTATCATTGCACACTCTAGGCATTCCTAAATTATACCATCTCAGTCTTTATCATCTATCTTTCCTTCAGTTACATGGAATCTTTAATAGGGAGTGAGATCTTGTTGATTTGTACAGGTTATTGTGATGCCCCAATGCATCCCAGAGTAATTTTGTCAGAGAATAAAAAAGTATGTGCAAAGTCCCCTGGGGGACTGGGGAAAAAGGAGGAAATATTCAACTTCTCCATCTGGGGAATTCCTGATATTCTCGCAAGCTGTGGGGACAACCACTTCAATAGGCTGAGCTCTCAATCTTGGGGGTTGCCTCTATGAGACTTATTCCTGCAAAGGAGAAGCTAAGTCTACTAATAATTATGCCTGAGTTACTCCAAGAGAACTCTTTTGTTGCTCAGCTATGGTCTCTCTCTCTCTCTCTAAGCCAACTCGGAAGGTGAACTCACTGCCTTCCCCCCTTCATGGGCCATGACTTCCAAGGATATATATCTCCCTGGCAACATGGGGCATGACTCCTGGGCATGAGCTTGGGACCTGGCATCATGTGACTGAGAAAAATTTCTTGATCAAAAGGAGGAAGAGAGAAATGAGACAAAATAAATTTTCAGTGGCTGAGAGATTTCAGACAGAGTTGAGAGGTTATCCTGGAGGTTATTCTTCCTCATTATATAGATACCCCTTTTTAGTTTATGATGTATTGGAGTGGCTGGAGGGAAGTACCTGAAACTTCAACTGTATTCCAGTAGCTTTGATTCTTGAAGATGATTGTACAACTATGTAGCTGTTACAATGTGACCATGTGATTGTGAAAACCTTGTGGCCGATGTTCTCTTTCTCCAGGTTGTGGACAGATGAGTAAAAAAATAAATAAATAAATAAAGATAAAAATAAATAAATAAAAACCAGGAATAAGGGTTAAAAATAAACTGGTTATATTGAATAGTGATCAATAGCGGTCAGTAAGAGGGAGGGGTGAGGGATATGGGATGTATAGGTTTTATAGGTGCTATTTTTATTT
This sequence comes from Tamandua tetradactyla, assembly GCF_023851605.1. Classification (NCBI taxonomy): domain Eukaryota; kingdom Metazoa; phylum Chordata; class Mammalia; order Pilosa; family Myrmecophagidae; genus Tamandua; species Tamandua tetradactyla. Next base: position 183,558,497 of record NC_135329.1, read on the forward strand.
CTTTTTCTGGAGTGATACAAATGTTCTAAAGATGGTCATGGTGATGAATACACAACTATGTGATGATATTGCAAGCCATTGATTGTATATTTTGGATGGACTGTAGGGTGCATGAAGAGATTTCAATAAAAATGTTTTTTAAAAGAAGAAAAAAAATTGTATGCTGAGTATCTACTTTGAGGCACTGTACTAGTGTTCTCAAATTCGCAAAAGACAGTAATCTTCCAGATTTCTGGACAAGAAATTGGAATTCCCAGAAATTCTTGGGAATTCATGATATCACAATAATTTTATATTTTTCCATAGCACCTTATTTACATGCTTTTAAATGACCATTACTAACTATAATGATAAACAGTGAACCATTTTTCTGTCATAGGGTTACACTAAGAGTTTCAGAAGTTAGTTGTCAAAATCAAATTACATTAAATTAATGTATGGTTTTTATTATGGACCTATTTATTGGGACAAGAGTATACATTTCAATGACGTGAAAATAATCTCTGTCTGATGTAGACATTTCATAAAAGAAAATATTAAAAGAAAGGGACATTAACATAAAATAAATGCCAAATTAAATCATGCTGATAATTGGAAGAAAATACCACAGAATTTAGTTGTTAAAAGTTATTATCTTTAAAATGAAATTTAAAAACACCCAAAACATTAGTTGCCCTATTTGATAGCCTTGATTTCTGTTTCATGACAAATATTTCAGATGCAGAAGTTTCTTTTATTTTGTGTTGATGTTACTTGAATTACTAGAAGAATCATCAAGTTGGGTGTTAGTATTCATGCTGCTTCTTATAAATCCATTCCTTTTTTTAAAATGTTGAAAATATTTGTTTGCTTTCCCCTTCTTTTGATTTTGCCCCTGAAATTGTTATTACTTTTGCTAATTCAGATTTTAGATCAATTTCTGACTTGATGTCAGACAAACCCACAGCATTCACTTCTCTGCATTTCTTCTGTTAAAGCACACTTTCCTTCAAAAAGTCTTTCCATGAATGATTTTGCTAATTGAGCTATTTCATTCTTGTTTGCTACAGCAAAAACAGTTGTCCATCTTACATAGACAACTTACAATGCTTAAATATTTGATGAGAAATACTAGGTCTTTCTTTTTGCATTTCTAATTTCTTTTAAAAGCATACTGTTCGAAGCAGAATTCTGTTTTCCTTTAGAATTTTTGATCAGCTACATCCCATGATATAGCTGGGGCTAATCAGTACAATTGCAAGATGATACTTTTCTGGAAATCTTTAAAATAAAAATTATAGAACCATTTAAATATTCTCTGGAGAGAAATTCTCTTTGGCAACAAGAGTGAGGGAAAAATCCCTGAGACAACTGATTTTGGACTGCAAAATGTGTTGGAATACATTAGAAAGAGTAACCAAAATATTTTTAAGACTTCATTTTATAAAAAATTGTTTTATGACTGTTGTAGATAGGGCAATTATGGAAAGAGGACTCTTAAGAAGTTGTGAGCCATATTTTAAATTGCTTAAATTGTTTGATTAGCAGTAGATGCAGTAAGCTTATGCCCTGCTTTTGGAAAATGTCAACCTTAACCTTTGACCATGAGTGTCACCATTTCAGGCTCTTGCTTTCAACTTGATATTGGTGGATTTCTTCAAACCAGTAGCATCACTACAAAGATTGTTAAGAATTAGTTTTTGAAGGAAGAATAACAATTATTCTCCCTGATTTCTCCACTAGTTTTTCTTATACTTTGGAAAACCATAATTTCCTAAGAAATTCTAGGAAGAGATTCCCACGTGGAAACACTTTACTATAGTTGGGGATGAAGATATGGAATGAGACAGATCAAGTCCCTGCTTTCATGGAATTTACATTCTAGAGACAATAATCAAGAACGCAGATGAACAAGATATTTCAGGTAGGTGAAAGGACATTGAGGATGACAAAGTGATGGGTCTGAGGATGGGTATTGTTTAGTTAGCATTGAGGCTTAGCTGCATGTAATAGTAAAGCTGCAAACAATGGTGCCTTAAATAAGAGAAGTTTCTTTCTTTCTTTCCCATTTTGAAGATAACAAGAAAAAAACAGTCCGGTGCTGGTAACGCACACTCCACCACCACTCTCCAGTGCCATTAGCTTTCCAGGCTCTGATCTTCTGGGATTCCCACCTTTCTGGTTCAAGGGGGGCCTAGGATCTCTAGCCTTTACATCTGCAATCTAGATAGGGGGTTAAGGGGAGAGGAAAATAGGAAGAAGGGTTGTACTTCCATTTAAGATTTCCAGGAAGTCCCATTCAACATATTCACTTAGAGCTCATTAGCCAGAAACATGGCCACATCCAGCTGCTAGCAAGGCTGGGAAATACAGAATGCTGTGTTAATAAGGCAGCAAGGTGCCCAGCTAAAGATCAGGGTTCAGATATGCAGAAGACAAGAACCAGTGCTGGGAAGGGCAATTAGTAATCTCTGGTACAGTGGCACAGACAAGAGTGAGTGGTCTGGGAAATCTTCCTAGGAGGTGAAAATTCAGAGGGAACTTGAATGACAAGAAGGAGCCAAAGAAAACAGCACATGCAAAAGCTCTAAGTTGGGGCCTGTTTGGTCATTTCATGAAACAAGAAAGGCAGTGAGACTGAAATGTGGTGAGTAAGGAAGGCATGAGCGGAGATGAGGTTGAGAGATGGACGATGGCTAGACTACATAGTCCTTTATTGCTCAAAATCAGAGCTTTGCTTGTCTTTCTTTTTTATTGATTTTTAAAATTCTAATTGCAGTGAGAATATATTTCGAAGGAGGGGAGTGACATGCCTTGCATGCTTATGAGAATACCTGGCATTGAAAATATGTTAAAGAAATCTACTTTTAAAAATATATATATTTTTTATTAATAAAACAACATACAAACACACATTCTTAACATAAAAACATTCCATAACTGGTGTACAATCAGTGGCTCACAATATCATCACGTAGTTGTGTATTCATCGCCATGATCATTTTTTTGAACATTTACATCACTCCAGAAAAAGAAGTAAAAAAGGAAAAAGAAAAACTCATATATACCACACCCCTCACTTCTCCCTCTCACTGACCACTAATATTTCCATCTACCCAAATTATTTTAATCTTTGTTACCCCATTATATGTTTATTTTTTATCCATATTGTTTGCTCATCTGCCCATACCCTAGATAAAAGGAACAGAAGACACAAGGTTTTCACAATCACAGTCACATTGAGAAAGCTATATCTTTCAAGAAACACAGTTACTGGAGCACAGCTCTACAGTTTCAGGTACTTCCTGCAAGCCACTCTAATACACCATGAACTCAAAAGAGTGTATCTATATAATGCGTAAGAATAACCTCCCAGGATAACCTCTTGATTCTGTTTGAAATCTCTCAGTCACTGACATTTTATTTTGTCTCATTTCTCTCTTCCTTCTTTTGGTCAAGAAGGTTTTCTCAATCCTTTGATGCCAGGTCACAACTCATTCCGAGATTTCTGTCCTGCATTAACAGGGAGGTTTACACCCCTGGTACTCATGTCCCACGTAGAAAGGGGGAGGGCAGTGAGTTCACTTGCCATATCAGCTCAGAGAAAGAGACCGCATCTGAGCAACAAAAGTGGTTCTCTGGGGGTGACTCTTAGGCCTAAATTTAAGTAGGTTTAGCCTATCTTTTGTAGGAGTAAGTTTCATAGGGGCGAACCCCAAGATGGAGGGCTCAGCCTATTGATTTGGTTGTCCCCGCTGCTTGCTAAAATATCAGAAATTCTCCAAATGGGGAAGTTGAATATTACCCCCTTTCTCCCCATTCTCCCAAGGGGACTTTGCAAAAACTTCTTTATTCACTGTTCACATCTCTCTGGAATTTATTGGGGCATCACACCAACCTAGACAAACCAATAAAATCTCACCTATTCAAGGTTCCATGTACTTTTGGTATTAACTAAACTGGCCATACAATCTAAATTAGGAAATGTACTATCCAAAATATGTTTTGCACCAAATAAACATCACTCCTTTTAGTCTCACACAGAAATCTACTCTTGAATACACTGAAGGTAGCTTGATTTTAATCTGGATTTCATTTCTGATCAATTAAAATGATAAGGCAAATGATTTGATTCTTCTGTCTTTTGTTTTCCTACAGACAACTAATAAAATTAAAGCTCCTCATTATCTGCCTCATTGAGAAACAGGTAAGATCATGTACCAGAGCCACCATGAAAAGCTTTCCATAGGGGCTGTGGAGTGCAGCAGCCACGAGGGACTTGGGCAGGGGTAAACTGATAAAAAAGAAGTAGCAAGTGTATCTGTGACTTCCTATCAGCTCTTTCAGGCTATGTAAAAGGCAAGTTAGAGGGGTTCCTTTGATCATACCTTTCCACCTTTGAGCTCTTTTTAAGATCATTAGGCATGCAGTAGGAATATGCATTACATTATGGGCAAGACAATATAGCAACATTTACATTATGCGAAGCAAAATCTTTCATTTCTTTAGAGTAATACATGCCTCTCAAATTCTGTGAAGGAAAGATGAAGCCAAGCAAAAGCTGAACCAACATATTTTGGATAGTACATTTTCAGCCTCCTGCTTCTTGACCGGATTAGGAATTGCCACAAATGCCTATCTGTGAGCGCCCTCTAGCGGGCCATGTAAACCTAAAGGCCCCCGACACACTCTCTAATTCTCTCTTCTGCCAGGTGCCTATTCACCCATCAGGTTCCAGAGAGGCCTTCTGTGGTGCTCCCTCCTTCCTATCTGTTATATATTGTTTTGTGTGATTACTGGATTGAGCCTCTAAACTCGGCTGTATTCTCCAAATTGGGTAGGAACCCAATTTGCGTCAGAGTGCCTGCTGCCCCTCCTCAATCAACATGTGGTAAATGAATGGATAGATGAGGAATGAAAGGTTTAGCTGTGAAAAGCCTTAGGTACTTCTTCACTGACTGCTGTGAGTAGGAAAAAATAGAAATTCAGGGCATCTGTGCTCAAAAAGTTCTTAAAGCAACTTATGCAACTTTAAAAACTTCATTAAAGTATAACATACATGCAAAAAAGTACACAAATGCACAAAAGTGCCTAAGTGTACAGCTCAAGTAGTTTTCACAAACTGGCCACCTTTATATAACCAGCACCCAAATCAAGAAACAGAACATTTCCAGGAACCCCAGAAGCCCACCTGGTGCCCCTTTCCCCAACTCAAGGGTAACCACTATCCCTTGAGTTTTAACTGTATATATTCATTTAACCAGTTTTTATGTTTTACATAGATGGGGTCACATGTCAGACTCATGTGTCTGGCTTCTTTCACACCATGTCACATTTGTGAGTTTCATCCATTTGTTGTGAATGACACCACTTTTTAAAAATTGAATCTAAAGGCCAAAAAATTACATTCTCATAAATACTACAAAAAGCTGTCCAAATCATCCTAAGTGATAACACAAGCAGTGTGTCTTAGGCTGGGCTCAAACACCTCTTCATTAGCACTTGGTCAGCCAAAGAAGTAAGCTATAAAAATAGCTCTAGGCTTAGGCGATGGCTCAGAACCCTCCAGCTCCCTTCCTCAACTCATTCTATTCAACTTGTTTGGCAATTTTTCTCGTAGTCCAAATGTTTGGCATTCTATCCTAATGTCCACACCCATCTCTGGATCCCCTGGACTTAGTCTTCTTTCTAATTTTCCTGTTTTTTTTGACCTTAATGCTGCTTCTTCCTCATGTTTTTTTGCGTCTTTCATTTTCTCACTGAAGGTGGATTTAGGTGATGAGTCTAAAGCTGGATGTGTTAAGGTATGAGAGAAGGGGGAAAAGGAATTCAAACAAATAGTGAAAGAAACAGAAGCCATAAAATTCTTTTTGCAACACATTTTTTCCCTTAACAAATGTGCAACGTACACTCGTTGCAACACACTTTCAAACCAGATGAACACAGTTACTAACAATGCTTCTTGGTAAAGCTTTGAGGTTTATACCAAAATCACAGTAATAAAACAGGTAGCTAAAATAACACAAGATGAAATTCACGCTACTGTAACGCTGCATTCTAAAAATGGAAATGAACACAGATGTTTCCTTTTCTTTGGGGAAGAGGTTGTGTTGAGGTGAAGGGCGCACCAAGCTCATGGTCAGAAAGACTACGGTTGAGCTTTTACTTGCCCATTTACTATTTCTAAGGCTTTGAGCAAGTCATTCAGTCTCTGAGTCTTGGCTGTTAAAATGGGGTTGCCAGTTAGCGTGAGGATTGAGTAAGACTGTCTGAGAAAGCCCTTTGTAAATTGTGAACCCTAATCATATGTAGAGTTTATTATTATGGAATGACTCTGTAGATGGTCCTGTCTTCTCCAGAAGTGAGACCCAGAATACTGAACAAAATGATAATATTGATAGGTAATTAGCTTGACTAGATCAAGAACTTCCATAGTATTTCCTGGAAGCTCCCTGGCTAGACCTCTCAATAGCTGCAGATTGATTCCGCTCCCTTCCCGTGCTCTGCATTATGGGAAAGTGTATTTGTGAAACATCCCTCTCTGTGATCATATATGTTCTTCCAGCGGGAGACCTGGGCAGGAGGAGGGGATGGAAGGTGTGCTCTCTGCCGTGGTGTCTCCTCCAGCACCGAATCTCCTTCGTGGTTCCAGCTCCCTGTGGAAGCTCCCCACTGCGTGATCCAGACCCACAGACCCACATAAGGCAGTCGCCATGGTTGTTCTGTTTCAGACAACGCCAGCTTCTGTACTATGATGACACCATCTTATCCTGTCACCCCTCAATTCCCTGGGGTGGGTTAGCCAGTTGTTGCTGTGGCTAATCTCTGGGGTGTTTGCCATGTCTGTTTGTCTTCTTAGCTCCTCAATCACTTTTCTAACCTATTTCTTGTATTAAATTCCTTAAGATTGAAAGACAGTGTGGCTTCTATTTTCCTGACTCCATACATCCTGATTTCTCCCTCTTTCACGAAAATGTCAATCCCTCATGTTCTGGGCCCAATCTGCTCCCTCACACATTTCCCCATTCCACCCTCACTCTAGAGGAACCGCTGTGGATTATGAAGTCAGGCTGGGTTCAAACTTGCTACTCAAGAACTGTGGGAACTAAGGCAAGTTGCCAGTTTATAGTGAGTGCTCAGGAAATCCTGAATGACTGAATGATCTAATCAAATCATTACAAAGTCATGTGAAAATAAAAAATTTTGCGAGTTATATAAAGGCAAAGCATTACTATTATATAGCTGTTCTAAAAGGACCCATTTTTTCATTTGTTGCTTTTAATGGTGTGGACAAAAGACTTGTTCTTTGGGAATACCACACTCTGTGTGGTTCTTATTCAAACATCAGCTCCACAGCACAATAAACCGTGAGAGCTGTTCTCTTTTGCTTTTATAACATTATACACCGAAACTGCTATTATAATACTATCACATTGTATTACAGTCGTCCTGTTTATTGTCATTATTTGAACCCCCAACTAGTCTGTAAATCTAACATAGCACTTGGTGCATAGAAAGCCCTCAACAAATATTTATTGAATAAAAAAATACTTTATTTGACAGTAATGTCTTGTACACCTTTGTGTCTTTTCTCATTGCCACACACAGACTACCCGAGCCATAGATTTTGAATAAATATTTATGGAGTCATGAACCAAATATTTAAATCATTCCAAAGAATTTCAGAACCAATCTCAATGATGAAATCAATTAAATAAATTTTTACTTTTAACCTTGCTCTGGACGACCAATCAATGGCTCCTAAAGTAAGGAAGGGAGATGGTTTGGTCCGAATTTCATTTGAGTGAAGTAAGAAGCTAGGTCATGTGCACCCTCTGCTCCTGGAGACTTCCAATGAGAATGCTCACCCAACTAAACACTGAACTTTTGGGGCATCAGTTATCGTCATGTGGCAGAGGGAGAACGACATGAAAAGTGGCAAGCAAGGAATAAAATGGGCATGCCATTCTTTCCATGCTCTAGCAGAACAAATTTCTTTCTGATCTGTCTGGACTCCATTTTTCTGTTTGGCTTTTGGGTTGAGTTTGTCCAGTAGGGACTGCTAGCATGGCATCCTAAGACAGGAGAAGTATGGGATCAGGATATTCATTCACCTGCCTCCATCATTGCGGTGTCTCCACATTGGCTGGATCCCTTCACTGAAGCACAGAACTCTTGCCCAAAGTCTCTGTACATGGCTGACCTCTCTGGATTGCAGTAACTGCTTTTTTTCCCTTTGGCCCTTCAGGCTTAGGGGTTGTAAAAGCTTCCCATGATGGGTTTCCCTGATCTTGCCCACACTCTTATAAATCACCTCTTTATTAAAATACCCTTAGTTTATCCAGATTGAATTGTCATCTGCTTCTTTTTACAGTGTTGATCACTACAAAGTGCCATGGCAATAAGTGTTCTGGACATGAGTTTGTCCTGTTCATCACACTCAAAAAGATAATTTATGGTACCTGCCCACGCAAAAAAAAAAAAATATATATATATATGTGTATATATATATATATAAATATATATATGTGTATATATATATATATATATAAATATATATATATATATAATTTTAGTATTGGTTATGGATGATCATGGTAGAAAATACCCACCACTTTAGAGATGTGAGACCACCCTTACAAATCCACTAACACTGTGGAAACAGAACCCATATGAAACAATTACTTAACTGTAAGGTTATGAAATTCTGTTAAATTGACATCATTAATATGTCCTGATTCATCCCCCACTCTACCTCCCCATTAGAATTTTCAGCTAATTTTCACCAAAACATAATCATCACCTAAATGAAGTCCCCTGCTGTTCTAGTTTGCCAGCTGCTGGAATGCAATATATCAGAAACGGAATGGCTTTTAAAAACGGGAATTTAATAAGTTGCTAGTTTACAGTTCTGAGGCCAAGATAATGTCCCAATTAAAACAGGTCTATAGAAATGTCCAATCAAAGGCATCCAGAGAAAGATACCTTGGTTCAAGAAGGCGAATGAAGTTCAGGGTTTCTTTCTGAAGTAGAAGGGCACATGGCGAACACAGTCAGAATTTCTTTCTCATCTGGAAAGGCACATGGTGAGCATAACATCATCTGCTAGCTTCTTCTCCTGGCTTCCTGTTTCATGAAGCTCCCTGGGAGGCATTTTCCTTCTTCATCTCCAAAGGTCACTGGCTGGTAAACTCTCTGCTTCTCATGGCTATGTTGTTCTCTGCTCTCTCAGAAATCTCTTTCATTCTCCAAAATGTTTCCTCTTTTATAGGGCTCCAGAATCTTGTCAAGACCTACCCAAATGAGTGGAGACACACCTCTACCTAATTCAGTTTAACAAGCACTCTTGATTGAATCACATCTCCAGGGAGAGTAACTGATTACAGTTTCAAAGATACAATATGGAATAGGGATTAGAAGAAACGGCTGCCTTTACAAAATGGGATTAGGATTAAAACATGGCTTTTCTAGGGACCATACATCATTTCAAGCCAGCACATCTACCTTCAATGTTTCCTCTCTCCAACATGTCTTCTTCAAAGTTGTTAGTGACTGTGAAAATATTGGTCCTCCACTGAAAACCTTATGTGGTTGTTCCCTATCACCTGAGGAATAGAGGCTTTAGCCTGGCATCTGAAGCTTTTCATGAGCTGGTACCAGTTTATCTGTCTAGCCTTGTTTTCCCCAAATCCCTGCTTTATACCCTGTGTTTTGGCAATACTACAAATGCTTTCTTCTGTTTCCTGAGCACACCCAGATGATGTGTGTGTGCTCCTCTGGGAAGGCCTCCTAGCCCTCCCCTCATTCATCATTAAAACATAGTTGTCAGGTATCTGCTCTGGGTAAGGGGAAAGGGTGAGGCAAGAAGAGGTGGGAGCCTTCAGGAGAAGGAGGTTGGATGTTCTCTCTGAGAGGTACAGGAGACCATTGCATGTTTGTAAACAGGGGTTGGGATGGTGTCAACTTGACTAGGCTTCATTTTTAAAAAGATTAATGTGGCTACATATAGAGGATGGATTTAAGGGGACAATACTGGAGGCAAGAAAACCAGCCAGGAGCCTATGGCAATAATCCTAGTGAGTAATGATCGACACTGAACTCCAATCTGAGCACTGCAGTTTCTTGCCTGGACTATTGCAACAGCCTCCAAACTGCTATTGCCCTCTATCCCCTTGTCCAATGGGTTAAGTTCCAAGAAGAGTCTGGGATGTCTTTGTACTTATTTTTTTGGAACACTTGATATATTGTTCTGTATTGACTGATTTACATGTTGTCTCTTCCAGGCTTCGGCCACCATCTCAAAGCATATTTTATTCATCTTGGTCTTCTCAGAGCACAGTAAGGGATCAGGTACAGTATATACTCAATGAATGGAGTAAAGAATGAATTAATAAAAGTTATTATAAATTTTGTGCCACAGAATACAAGCATAAATCTTTAATAATACTGTAGTTAATACTTAACACTATTATAGGTTCCAGACTATTTTAAAAAGAAGAGCAGCATTCAGATATTTAAGGAACTCAATGTATTAGCAATAACAGAATAAGCAATACAAACAGGGAGAACCATTCTTTTATTGTTGTTTCTTCTAGGGAATATTTTCTTTATCTATAATAATAATTTTACTGACTTTGAGAACACAAGAATATTACAAACAGGATGGAATAGCCAAGACAGACAGGAAAAGGGAAAGATGAAAGATGTAAATTGAATTAGGAAAACATTATTAGCCTTGTTTGCAGTGATGATAGTATTTAAAAACTTCATCCAGAAGCCAAATTACCACAGTGTTCCCAGCTCTGATTGCACATTGGAATCACTGAGGGACTTCAAAAACATTGGGATGCCTGGGCCCAGCCTCAAACTAATTTAATTTGATTCTCTAGGGGAGGTCAGGTTTCTGTATTTTTTGGAAAGCTCCCAGGTGACTTACACACGCAGCCAGGGCTGCAAACCACTGCTTTGGTAGAATGTCCCAGAGGGAAGGCCTAGAAGATGAGAAGGGACAGCATGGAGTTCTGCACTGAAAGAACAAACAGAGGAAATAAGATAAGAGGAAGAATACTGCTAATGAAGTTGTAGAAAATTTACCAGCTATGGAAAAGTGATGCATTATCAACTAAAAGGATTTAAGAACTCAAAATGGGAAAATTGCGGCCCAAAGATTTTTAAAAATTGTTTCAAGAAACTCATCTGTAATCTGAAGATAATTATAGATTAATTTCAAAGAAAGGAATTAAAATTCAATCTCAAAGAAGAAAAATATTACTTTATTTCTCTAAAAGGAAGGCAGGCTAAGTCTTAAATTTAATTCTATCAGCATTTATTAAAATATTTAAATATGAATTGCAAGAAGATTACGAATGCATGTAAAGTTGAGGGGCTCGGTATGCAGCAGCTTTATTGTAGAATAACTCCATGTGTGAGCCTTAACATAAAGACAAGCTTTCACTAGTTTACATAGTGGCCTCCTGAATATTCTCAAATTCACTTCTCATTAAATCCAGAGTTAGGGAAGGAATTCCTGTGTTTGAGAGAAAAGGATACTGAGACTCAGAGTTGAGCATAAAGGCAGGTGATTTGCCTTTAAAAGATCAGCAAGTTCATTGGCTCTATTTTTTAGACAGTTTATTGTAGAAAAAATTTTACAGCCCTATGCAGGAATTCCATTCAAGGGTTTACTCACTTTTATCAACAGGTAGTTCTTACCTAATTGTAAATCCTTCCAACAAAATGTAAAAAAAAAGGAAGGAAGAAAGGAAGGGAAAGGAAGGGAGAGAGGGAGGGAGGAGAAAAAGAGGGAAGGAGGGAACAAAGGAAAGAAGAAGGAAGGGAAGCATTCTAAATTCAAGAAAGAAATCATGCTCTGCATCATAAAGCTGCAGTTGATAGGGGCTGACCTGGAAAGTCAGAGGTGCTAACAGTAGACACCACTGTCAGCTTCGTGTTCCTAGTGAAGGATGGAGCTAGTTTCCCCATTCATTTATTAGCAGAAGGTTTTCCCACATGCCATAGCACAGAACAACTCATCAGTTTCCCTTGGACTTCGTAGTGGCCATCTCTATGAGGTAATAGGCATCTGCTAATTTTTTCCTGCTCAGAAGTCACTCTCCCTTCTAGTACCCCTCTTTTCCTTAGGTTCCTTAGGTGAACAGCCTTCATCATTCTCATTCCAAGTAGCTTAAATCTCATTGACTCAGTCTCCCCATTCCAGGGGTTAGCCCAGATGCAGCTTTGAGCTTTGGCCATTTAAAATATTCTATTCCCCTGTGTATTAGTTAGGGTTCTCTAGAGAAACAGAATCAACAGGAAACACTCGCAAATATAAAATTTATAAGTGTCTCACATGACCGCGGGAATGCAGGGTCCAAAATCTGCAGGGCAGGCTGTGAAGCCGACGATTCTGATGGAGGGTCTGGACGAACTCCACAGGAGAGGCTCGCCAACTGAAGCAGGAAGAGAGCCTGTCTCTTCTGAATCCTCCTTAAAAGGCTTCCGGTGATTAGATTAAGCATCACTCATTGCAGAAGACACTCTCTTTTGGCTGATTACAAATGGAATCAGCTGTGGATGCTGACACGCTCATGATTTAATTCTATGAAATGTCTTCATCGCAACAGACAGGCCAGCACTTGCCCAACCTGACAAAAAGGTACCACCACTTGGCCAAATTGACACATGACCTGACCATGTCACCCTGCCCTCAGTTGTTGGCTCAGGGAAAGAGAAATGAACTCAAACTAGGCTGATGAGACTCATTGCCTAGACTTTACAGAACTCCACTTTAGGATTATAAGATATAGGATCGCGCAAGCCTGGAGCTGTTGATCACCGCCATGTGGAAAGAGTACTTTTGAGCATGAAGCCAACACAGAGTAAAACGGAGCTGACATAGGTAGGGGAATTCAGAGTACCATTCCTGATTATCTTGTTTGAACCCCTGGATTCAGCCATGCCTGAAGCTTTTAGACTACATGGGCCAATGTACTCTCTTTTTTGTTTAGTTTTGTGTGAGCTAGTTCTAAGTCACTTGCGGTTGAATGAGTCCTCCTGCCCAATCCAATAAAACAGTGATCTCAGCTCAGAGCTACCTGTATTCTGACCCTATGTAGGCTTATCTTAACTTTCCTATTTCGCTAAAAGATTGGACTGAAACCCAAGGGTAGAATCAAGCATAATAACTACTGTTTATCCTCTACTGAATGCTCCCTAAGCAAACTTGGAGCCAAAGTATTTTGGAGATTAAATATAAAACATTTAATACTTGTCTTTTGCAGGTAGGTATTTATTCATTAGGCTTCTTTAAGTAGTCAGTTTTGCCTTTAATTATAAGTTCAGATAGGCTATTGAGAATGTCTACAGAACTCTATTATCATTGAAAATTTAAGCTGGAAAAATTTCTGTAAAATTAAAAACTTATTTGCAAGGCTTCAAAAAAGGGAAGAGAAAGGATGAAGCTCATTAAAGATGCAATTAGCACATTTTCTCAAGAGAAAGACCCTTTTAATTTCAGGTCCATATTTTCTGGCTTGTTTTTCTAAGGGGAGGGAAAATAATGCCAGGTAAAGTTTTCGTACTTTTCTTAATACTATGGGTATCAAAACTAAGTTGAAAATATATGATTTCTTGTTAGGTTGTAGTGGTTATTTATGGTGCTTAAAATATAAGTAAAAACTCAACTCTAACCTATGAAAAGAAACATAACACATTGACTAGACAATGATATAGTATACAATTATGATAATACAATAGATGCAATAGTAACAATAACATAGACGCTTACATATATGAGTACTTATTATATACCAGGCCCTGTGCTAAATGGATAGTTTTATTTATCCACCACAACAATCCCATCAGCCTTCTTGTGGGATGAGGCTCACAGAGGCTGTCTGACTTGTCCAAGAACTACTGGTTGATTAACGGGGAAGCCAGGGCTTAAGCTCGGGTCTGTCTGACTCCAGGGTTCAATTACCAAACTATCCTGTGGGTACTTCCAATTTCTTCTTGGTTCTAGCTGTACAGAAGTTTAACTGAGGATGCATTTTTCTTGCCCTGTGCAGTGATTTCTAAAAGTTTGATAATAGGGGCGGGGGTAGAGAGTTAAGATCAGAACACACAGTTCTGGATTTTCATGAAAATTGGGAAGGTCTAGCCCCTGGGCCCTCATTTCCCCAGGAAGGGAGGCAGGGGTCATATATGGGCTGCCCCGTTTTGATGGAGCTTGTCCAATCTTAGTTGGCCCAATTCTTTGCAAATGTTCTTGAGCTTACTGGGTTTTCTGCTCCAGTCCTTCTCCCCACCTGCCAATCTTTTGGTTTTAAGGAGATACAGGTCCAATCACATGAAGCCTGCTTAAAGCCTCCCATGGTCCTCTACTGCCTGCAGATCCTTCACACCTGGTGCCAGCCCACCTTTCTGTGTCTTCTCTGGCCCTTCCCTTCCAGCTACCCCTCCCAGCCTGTGCCCCCTCTGGCCTCCTCACTGCCTAATGCACCGTACCCTGTCTTACCTATGGGTATTCTTGCGTCTCTCAGTTTCAAAGACCCCTCTCTTCTCTTCCAGTCTTCCTGCCTCTCCCTCTTCCCCTTTCCTCCTCATTTTGGGTGAGATGATTACAAACTTGGAGTAAGTTACTGCTAGAAATGCCGTGCCCAGGAAATGGTAGACATGTTTCTCTGCCATCCATCCCCCATTGTCCCATGTCCAATTATCTCTTTATGCTGAGGCAGTATAACTTAATGGTGAAATGCGTGGGTTCTGGAATCTGAGAAATCTGGCTTCTAATCCTGGCTCTGCTCCTTCTATTTGTGTGTGGCACTGGATTAATCACGTAATTCTTCTGAACTTGTGTCCTTGTTAAATGCCGAGACTATTACTACCCAGCTCCTACGGTTGTTGTGAAAGGATTTAACAACCAAATGGATGTGAAGTGATTGGCACAGTGCCTGACACTCTGGAAACAGTCTATAAATGTTGTCAATTATTATTATGAGCTGCATGGCAGAAAGAAACATAAAAGCAGCAGGACAGCCTCCCAAAGCTGCTGTCCTTTCAGCAGCTGCTCAGTCCTTGCTCACTGATGTGTGAGTTACATTATACGGTGCTAACAAGCCAGTTTTTTTCATATCCAGAAATATATTCCAGATGCTTAAAGAATTTCAATATTTTCCTGTGGAAGAAAGCCTCAGCAGAGAATCATCTGAACAGTGCCAGCTTGGCTTTATCTCCAGAATTATAATGATGTGTATTAAACAGCTCATGGGGAGTTTTGGTTTGTTTCTGAGCTAATAGAGATATTGAAGTTGGTAGAATGAGGAATAAGAAGGATGAGGCCACTTCCCACTATTAAAAACAAACAAATAAAACAAAAAAACCCAAGCTCTTTGTAGGGTAAGAGTAACAATGAATTCTCACCCCACATGGGCCCTGCATAGGCTGATGCAGAAATAGCAGTTTACATCCTTCTGGCTTTGGTTATCAGGTTAGCTCCTGTGTCCCCCCCCCTTTTTTTTTGGCAGGGGGAGGAGAAAGGGGGATTTTCTTACTTTCCATCATGAGTTCTGGATGCTCCAGATTTATCTTGTATTTTCCCTGCCTCAACCCTGGAATTAACTGCTTCTCCTAAGACTTCGGTTTCTTTTATTGAAGAATGATATTTAAAGACCAATATCTGGGCATTATATATGCTTATGCTTCCTTAGATGTCATTGCTTCTAGGCCCTCTTGGAAGATAGAGATAGAAAATATGTGTATGTCTAATTCATAGATAAACACAAATCTGTATTTCTGTGCTATCTATACATGTAGGTATGTATGGATATATGTATGTATGTATCATCTACCTATTAAAATCTGTGAGTTTACCACCCTACCCCTCTCTGCGTGGGACATGACTCCCAGGGGTGTGGACCTCCCTGGCAACGTGGGACAGAGATCCTGGAAGGAGCTGAGACTCAGCATCAAGGGACTGAGAAAAACCCTAGAATGAGCTGAGAATTAACATCAAGGGATTGAGAGAACCTTCTCGACCAAAGGGGGAAAGTGAAATGAGACTAAGTGTCAATGGCTGAGAGATTCCAAACAGAGTCAAGAGGTTATCCTGGAGGTTATTCTTATGCATTAAGTAGATATTACCTTGTTGTTCAAGATATGGGGGAGAGACTGGAGGGAACTGCCTGAAAATGTAGAGCTGTGTTCCAGTAGCCATGTTTCTTGATGATGATTGAACAATGATATAGCTTTCACAATGAGACTCTGTGAATGTGAAAACCTTGTGTCTGATGCTCCTTTTAGCTACTATATCAACAGAAGAGTAGAACATATGGAATAAAAATAAATAATAGGGTGAACAAATGTTAAAATAAATTTAGTTTGAAATGCTAGTGGTAAATGAAAGCAAGGGGTAAGGGGTATGGTATGTATAATCTTTTTTTTCTCTATTATTGTTTTATTTCTTTTTCTGTTGTTTTTTTATTTCTTTTTCTAAATCGATGCAAATGTTCTAAGAAATGATGAATATGCAACTATGTGATGATATTAAGAATTACTGATTGTATATGTAGAATGGAATGATATCTTAATGTTTTGTTTGTTAATTTTTTTAATTAATAAAAAAAGTTAAAAAATAATCTGTGAGTTTATATTATTCATCTGACACCATGGAGTTCATTTCAGTCTTATATAACTTATTTCTCGCTGTCTATAATCCTTTTATTTATTTGTTCAACTGCACAAGTACAGTAGTTTCAGAATTAGTAACTCATACCCTTGTGAGAAATAATTTTGTTAACTAGATACAGCATTTATGTACATTTCTTTTTTATTTTCATTGATTATGTATTATATAGTCAGATACCATGTAATCATCCAAAGTGTACAATCAGTGATTCACAATAGCATCATATAACTATGCATTTATCACCATGATTGAGTTTTTTTCTTTCCTGTGAAAAAGAACATATATACAAAAAAGCAATACACTTAAAAGCACATCGTAACAATTAGTTATAGAACTGATTTCAGAGTTTGGTATGGGTTACAATTCCACAATTTTAGGTTTTTACCTCTAGCTGCTCTAAGATACTAGAGACTAAAAGAAATATCAATATAATGATTCAGCAATCATACTCATTTGCTAAACCCTACCTTCTCTGTATAACTCCATCATCAGCTTTGATCTTTCTCTCACTCTTTAGAGATGTTTGGGCTATGCCCATTCTATCTTTTTCATGTTGGAAGGGGCTGTTGATAATATGGTGTCATGGTTAGGGACAGGTGTCAACTTGGCCAAGTTGTGGTACCTGTTCATCTGATTGGGCAAGCGCTGGCCTGTCTGTTGCAATGAGGACATTTCATAGGATTAGGTCATGATCACGTCAGCTACATCCACAGCTGATTCCATTTGTAATCAGCCAAAGGGGAGTGTCTTCTGCAATTAGTGATGCTAAATCCAATCATGGGAAGCCTTTTAAGGAGGACTCAGAGGAGACAGGTTGCATTCCTGCTTTGGCTGGTGAGCCTCTCCTGTGGAGTTCATCCAGGCCATCCATTGGAGTCATCGGCTTCGCAGCCTGCCCTGTGGATTTTGGACTCTGCGTTCCTACGGTCACGTGAGACACTTTCATAAATTTTATATTTGCAAGTGTTCCCTGTTGATTCTGTTTCTCTAGAGAACCCTAACTAATACATATGGGATAGGGGGATGGAACCATCTGATGTTCTGGAGAGGCTGAGCCCTCTAGGTTTCAGGACTTATCTGGTCCAGGGATCCATCTGGAGGTTGCAGGTTTCTGGAAAGTTTCCCTAGTGCATGGAACTTTTGTAGAATCTTATATACTGCCCTAGGTATTCTTTAGGGTTGTCAGGAATGGTTTTGGTTGGGGTTTGGCAAGTTATGATAGGTAGCCATGTCTAATTGAAGCTTGTGTAAAAGTGACCTCCAGAGTAGCCTCTTGACTCTATTTGAACTCTCTCAGCCACTGAGGCCTTATTTATTGCACTTCTTTTCTCCCTTTTGGTCCATATGGCATTGTTGATCTCACGGTGCCACAGAGACTTTCACCCCTGGATGTCACATCCCCCATAGTAGGGAGGGCAATGGTTTCACTTGCAGAGTTGGGCTTACAGAGAGTTATGTACGTTTCTTTTTGTCGTTTGCTTTCTAATATAAAGTCAAGATATTAATTACCACAGCTACTTAGTTCTTTTCTTCTTGACCCCATCAGTGTAGTTATTATTTCTTTGAAAGTTGGTTAGGTATGTGTGTTAGTGTTTGTGTTGCATTTGAGTTTCCCCCACATCCGGGTTGGTTTTAACTGTTGGTGAGTTTGGGAGCATGTGGTGGGTATGTGAAATGTTGCTGTGGTTCTAAGAATCCGAGTTATACAAAAAGATATATTCAGAGAAGGGTTAATCCTTTCTCATCCCTGTTACACTGTTCTCATCACCTCCCTCTCCCCCTGCCTTCTTTTCATCCCTTTCCCATCAGCCTCCTGCTCAATAAATATTAGCTTTAAATAAGTAGATACCCAAAGTTTTCACAGTGAGTGTGATGGTCAGTCCCAGTCCTGGCAATGTAGTGACTGCCAGTGCGCTCCAGCTGAAGATCGCCAGGAACACACCTGCTCTTGAGCAAGGTTGAGTTTGTTGATATTTATTCCAACAAGGGAGACTGTATACCATGCAGACCCCGGGGGCATCACAGTAAGGCAGTGTTAGTAGGGGCCGTTACAGGATTTGGGCTTGTGTTAGGAACTTTTGGAGTCAGTTCCAGGAAGCAGAGGTCGGGTGCTGTCAGAGAGGGCGATGGTATGACCACATGTCTCAATAATTTGCATCTAGGAGGTGGGAGGAATGGAGTGGGGCTAAAGCTGTACTAGGAAAGAAATCATGGACCCTATTTGTTAGCTGGGAGAGGGGGTGTTTGGGCCCTTGTTGCCACTTGCACTGTGTTCTTGTTCTTGTCTTCGGTACTCAGGCGTGATTACAAAGTGGTCTTTCTTCTCTCTTGCCCCATCACAGCCTCAGGGTGACCTCAATGATGCCGGTGTTCTCTCTAAAGCTGTTTGTGCTCAATGGGAAAACACCATGGCCCAGGTGTGAGCTGTCAGGAGCTACTTTTACCTTTCCCACCACCAACTGAAGTGCCCCATGGGGATCCCTTTCCTGAGCATGCTGGGAGGGGCCGAGGGGGCAGGGGCAGGCAGTGGTGGTTGTTCTTAGGGTGCTTATTCCTCCCTGCCAACAGCAGTTAACGAGGAACCATGTCATTCCTAACTGTGCGCGGGGCATCTTGGGAAATAGGTGGGACATCCCCGCAGCCCTTCCCCCCTTTCCTCTGCCTGCAGTATTCTTCCATCACAGCCACTCCTCGCACTAAAATCTCAAGGTGCAATTCCAGGGCCACCACCTCGCTGAACTGGCTGTAAAAATACTGAAATAATTCCATTCTGGTTGGCAAATCACCTCCACCCTGAGAGCCTTGCCCCCCCCCCCCCCCGCCACCCCTTAGGATCATGGTTTGGACTTCAGGACCTGCACTGGCACCCAGAGAGCATCTATTCTGATGGGCTGCGTCTCTGCGCTTCCGGTCCTCAGGTACCTCCTTGGGCATCTCCCTTTGCTGCCCTTCCACAGAAATGTGTGAAACTTCTCTCACAGCACTTATTTCCCCCCTATTATAAATCACTTTTGTGACTACATGTCTTAGGTATCAACAACTGTGTCTGCATGATATTTATACCCTGGGGTTTTAGAACAATGTTTGGTATATAGAAGACCTTAATAACTGCTCAACAAATATTGAGTTGTACTGGTCCCCTGACCAAACAAAAACCAAACTCAAAGCAGTTTGGCTAGGAGGCAAAATTGTAAAGTTCTGGACTAGTTCACACATACACACACACACACAGACAAATATGGGATCATATGTTACATGGTATCTTTGCAACTGTTATTTTACTCAAAATATCATGAACAGATTTCCATGTCAATAA
The DNA here is from genome assembly GCF_023851605.1 of Tamandua tetradactyla. NCBI lineage: Eukaryota > Metazoa > Chordata > Mammalia > Pilosa > Myrmecophagidae > Tamandua > Tamandua tetradactyla. Next base: position 183,578,476 of record NC_135329.1, read on the forward strand.
ATACAGACCCACATCATCAATAGCCAATTGGCACATATGTACTAAACAATGTGAGAATTTAAAAAATGTGACAGTTTTCCTAAAATCATCAAGCCTCAAAACCTTTCATTAATCTGATATCAATAGCATGAACATCACTGATATGGTGGGTGCTTAATAAACAGTAATCAATGCCACAGAGATAGAAAACAGAGCAGAAACTTTTATTTGGGATTGGAAGCATACACACAAATCAATTGAAATTAGGTGGTATTGATATTTGAAGCAGATGTCACTGCAAAGAGGTTTTTTTTTACCCAAAACTTTCCTATGTAAAAGGCATTTTAAAAAATTTTGGATAATTATCTATTCCAATACTTCTACGATCTATTCTCCTACCGGGACAGTACGCTGGTTTGACACTGCTGTGTACCTCCAAAAAGCCATGTTCTTTAATCCTAATTCAATATTGTTGAGTGGGATCTTTTTGATCATTTCCATGGAAATGTGACCCACCCAGTTGTGGGTGGCAGCTTTTAGTTAGCTGGTTCCCATGGAGATGTGTCTCCACCCATTCAAGGTGGATCACTTACTGGAGTCCTTTAAAAGGGAACCATTTTGAAAAAAGGTTGCAGAGCTCACACAGCCAGAGACATTTGGAGACGAAAAAAGAAAACACCTCTGGGGAAGCTTTGCAATATGAGGAGCTGGGAGAGAAAGCTAGCAGGCATCACCATGTACCTTCCCAGCTGACAGGTGTTCCGGACTGCATCAGCCTTTTTTGAGTGAAGGTAACCTTTTATTGCTGACTTAATTGACATTTTCAAGGCCTTAGAATTGTAAACTTGTAATGCAACAAATTTCCTTTCTAAAAGTCATTCTGTTTCTGTATATTGCTTTCAGCAGCTTTAGCAAACTAATATGGAGACTGTGGCAAATTTCTGGGTTGTCTACAGAGTAATCTCCTGTAAACTAACTTTTCAATCTGTAGTTCATTTGTACCAAATTGAATGTAATTGGCTTCTACTTTGCTATGGTTATTATTCCTAGAAGGAAATTATTTCCAGATTGCTTTACTCATTACAATCATCTACCCTTATAAACCTTCTATAGAATGAAAATATGGGCCTATGCTGGTTTGAAAAGAAGCATGTCCCCTAAGAAAAGCCAGGTTTTAATATAAGTCCCATTTCATAAAGGTAGAATCATCCCTATTCAATACTGTATATTTGAAACTGTAATGAGATCATCTCCCTGGTTGATGTGGTTTAGTCAAGAGTGGTTGTTAAACTGGATTAAGGGACGACATGTCTCCACCCATTTGGGTGGGTATTGATTGGTTTACTGGAGTCCTATAAAAGAGGAAACATTTTGGAGATTCAGAGAGACTCAGAAAGAGCAGAGAATGCTGCAGCACCATGAAGCAGAGAGTCCACCAGCCAGTGACCTTTGAAGATGAAGAAGGAAAACGCCTTCCGGGGAGCTTCATGAAATAGGAAGCCAGGAGACCAAGCTAGCAGATGACACCGTATTTGCCATGTGCCTGTCCAGCCGAGAGAGAAGCCCTGACTATGTTCGTCATGTGCCTTCTCACTTGAGAAAGAAACCCTGAACTTCATCGGCCTTCTTGAACCAAGGTATCTTTCCCTGGATGCCTTTGATTAGACATTTCTATAAACTTGTTTTAATTGGGACATTTTCTCAGCCTTAGAACTGTAAACGAGCAACTTATTAAATTCCCCTTTTGAAAAGCCATTCCATTTCTGGTATATTGCATTCTGGCAGCTAGCAAACTAGAACAGGGCCTAAAAGAAAAATGCTTATAGAACCGAAGGCTCCTGTTTATGGATGGATAGTATCTTACAGGAGAAGCGGCTTTCTTGGGGTGACCCAGAGAATTTGGGAGCAAAGTGGTTCTCACCTGCCTATTTAATAATCCTGTTATAACAGTTATCTGCTACTTTTTTTATTATTAATTAAAAAAATTAACTAACAAAACATTTAGAAATCATTCCATTCTACATATACAATCTATCTGCTACTTTTTGTCATCCCAGCATCTCTTCACTTTGAGAACTGCTCCTCCACAGGTGAAGCTGACAATCACAAGGTCCCATCTCATCTAGCCTGATTATGCCATCTTCTGGGAAGTATTAATGGCCCAGGACTGGCATATGACCCCAGAAAGTCCAATAGAAATCCTTTTGAGAGACCTGACCCAGACAGTCAGGGAGAGAGACAGGGAATTTGGACACTTGCAACCAGTTGTGGTGGTTTGGAGCAGTATGTATCCCAGAGAAACATGTTCTTAAATTTAATTCATCCTTGTGGGTGTGAATCCATTGTAAACAGGCCCTTTTGATGAGATAAGTTCAGTTAAGGTGCGACCCACCTCAGTCAGCATGAGTCTTAATATTATTACTGAAGTCCATTATAAGAAAATGAAATTCAGATGGACAGAAAGCTGCAGGAAGCGAGAAGCTGAATCAGAACCTGGAAGAGAAGGAAGAGACCAGGAGGAGCTGCCATGTGCATTGTCATGTGACAAAGGAGCCAAGGATTGTCAGCACCCAGCCCCAGAATGCCACAGTTGTTGGGGATAAAGCATCACCTATGATGATGCCTAGATTTGGACATTTTCACAGCCTCAAAACAATGAGCATATAAATTCCCATTGTTTAAGCTGAACCATCTCATAGTTTTGGCTTGAGCAGCCCAATAAACTAAAATACCAGGTAATCCTGGAGCTTCTGCAGAATACTTGGGGAAAACCTATTTAAGGATGAAGCCCGTACAGAGAAAAACATGTCATTGTTTGAACCCTTGTATCATTTTGCATGACAACAGCCATGGGTTCCTACTACTGCAAGTTAATTAATCCTGTTTCAGGTTGAACTAATTTGAGTTGAGTGTCTGTCAGGTGAAAGCAAAGGAGTCTAGACTATTTTGCCCTAGAATCATGTAAACTAACTCCCATGAGTAAAAAGAGACCTCAAAGTTCAATATCCACCCACAAAGAAATTCTATTTTTCAGTGAATGTCTGAGTGCCTCATTGAACTGGATGCTCACTGCTGCGAAAAGCAGCCCATTGCACTACTCAGTACTGCTAGCTACCTTAAAGTCTTTCTTTTTTTTTCTTAATAAATAAATCTTGCTGTTTTTTATGTATTCATTTTGTCTGGTTTATTTTTGTCACATAGAATCTGAATCCAGTGTTAGTTTCTCACATTTTCCACTGTCTCTGACAGAATTTTTATCTCACAGCTCATGTTAAATAGAAGGAAAATATTAAGGACAAAATATTTAAGGGAAGCTGCAAGTTTTTTGTTCTCAACCATGCAATTTATCGAGAAGAGATGCTGCTGTGGCTCCTGATTTAGCAGGAACTAGTCTTTGTTTATGTAGAGTTATGGTTTTATTTGTTCTTTTGCTCTGTATTGGAAACAAAGTTTTTACCTTCATTTTTTTAGTCAGGATTGAGGTATAGTTTTTGTGTTTGTAGCCATATGGATAGAGTCCTTCTAGGATTTGTTTCCTTCCTCATCATGGAGAAAAGAGAACATTTGGTTCTTTATACCATGAGGATAATTTGTAAGGGTGATAGAACTTTTGGTTCTTTTCAGCATGAGAATTTGTAAAGATGTGTATTGGGTCTAAAGTAGTTTTTAAATGAGATCCAAATACATAGGGTTCCAGGTACTTCTTTCTCAGAGTGACAGAAGCAGTCCCCACCACTGAACTCCATTCTCTGGAGGGGCTTGATGAAGGTTACCCAGTCTGATGCAGCTGTCCCATGGACTGGCACGTGTAAATAGCCAATACCAAACCCATCAGGTTCTCAGCGAGATAGACCAAACCCTGAAGAAACTACTGGCTTGAACTTTCTAGCATACTGAAAGTGGCTGAAATGGCCTAGAATGCCTGAAGGGTCTCCAGATCATCATCCCCACCAACATAGTAGGAAGGATGGAGATGGTATTGTCAGCCATGTACACAATGAAGAAGTTCATGGGAATCTGTTTGATGGGACACAAGGCAATGCTCCAGCAGCTCTTCTCCACCAGGATCCAGTCTGTCTCTTGCACACTTGTCCAAGACCCGACTGGGTACAAGGAGTCTTCCTGGCCAGTGCCTCAGTTGCTTCAGCTCCTGCTGCCTCCTCCAGGTATGACATTGCAAAGTGATTATTACTAAAATGACTATGAAGTATCAGAATTATGAAGGGCTTCTCACAAACCATCTCCTGTGGCAATGAATTCTTAGATATGACACCAGAAACATGAGCAGCAGAAGAGACAAATTTGATCTTCTCAAAATTAAATACTTGTGTGCATCAAAGGAAATTATCAAGAAAGTGAGAATAGTAACCTACAGAATGGGAGAAAAATGTTGCAAATTATGTATCTGATAAAGGTCCAATATTCAGAATATATAAATCACTTTCACAATACAACAACAGAAGACAAACAACTCAATTAAAGCCTGGGCCAAGGACTTGGATAGACATTTCTCCAAAGATATACAAGTGGCCAATAAGCACATGAAAAGATGCTCAAGATCATTATCCATTAGGAAAATGGATAGACTCTTCGTGGACCACGCTCCCTGCCCCAAGTTCTAGGTTCTTCTCCCTGGTTTCCATGTCCCACAGCTTGCTTGTTTCACCCATTTTGTGATACTCTTCTGTTTTTCATACTCTTTCTCTTAATATTTATTTAATCAGGCTCTATTTAAAACGCTTTTATTCCTCCTCACAGTACACATTTTACCCTCAAAATCAACAGCAGCAACTATTATTTCCAAAGATCAGCTGCCAGAGGGCTGCTCTGCCACATGGCAAAACACATGGCAGCAACTCCTGCTTTCTCCCTTCTCTTCTGAGTTTTGTTGTTTTTAGCTTCTTGCTTTCTCTCTCTCCATCCTGTTTATAAAGGACTCCAGTAATAGAATTAAAATCCATCTTGAATGAGGTAGGTCACACCTTTACTAAAGCAGCCCCATCGAAAGGACCTACTTACAGTGGGTTTGTACCCACAGGGAGGGATTAGACTTAAGAATCTGGTTTTCTGGGATACATACAGGTTCAAACCACCACACTTCTCCTTCGATGTGGTGTAGGCTTTCTGAAATGCTTAAGGAAGCCCAAAGAGTATGAGAACATAAAGTGTATTTGTGAGCTATATCGACAATTTCCAATTCTCATATTCATGACCAGGGTACACTGGGAGTAGGAGAGCCAGGCAAAGGACAAACATCACATGGAGGTTAAACTACTCAAAGAAGCCTGAAGATGCAAAGTTTGGATGTTCAACTAAAGAGCTAAGGCTTTTAAATAAAAGTATGGGGAAACAGAGGAATCACATTGCACATTATTCCTTACTGAAGCTATTTAGATTGATTGGGGATATTCGAAGACTGGGGGGATGCAGATACCCCTATATGTCAGAGGAGGGTCAGAGGAACAGAGGAAGCCAGTCAAGATTTGGAACAGTATTCTTTTTTCTAAAAGGGATGAATCAAGACTTCAGTAAAAAATGATTCAGAAACAATAATAACAAAGGAAAAATCTTTAGTATATGAAATAGAGTTGGTTGAGAGAAATCATAGGTAGATAGGATTGAACTTGAAGGTAAAATGGGGGAAATATTTAAACAAGGATACGGGATCTATCTTAGTCAGGAACTCAAAGTTTCATAAATTAGAACTGGATCTGTCAGATGTTGAGTGATGGAGGAAGAAGACAAAAGTTACAATGCAAATGCTGGACTCTTTGCTAAAAGGGTCCACACTTGCTCCAGTGAACACAGAAGAGCCACTGTCATGCCTTTCTTCACCGTCTCTTATGAAGTGTTGATGACGTGTCATGAGCATCTTCTTTTAAAATAAGATTCATATTTGCTTAATAAGAACTTTGGCTAAATTATAAGCTTACTCTTCATACAGTGCTTAGCAGAGTACATTGAAAAGGTGCAAAAATATTTAAAGGGTGTAGATCTTCTCATATCTCTCATAATTTTGGAAAAGGTTTTTCAACCAAGCTTGCTTTCCTTCTTAAGAACACTGGGTGGAGCTCTTACCTAAGTTAAGTAAAAGCGTTGTCTAAATGGAAAAAAGTTAGTTACTATAAAGAGTTTGTGCATAAGGAAATGTTATCCATTTAGTCACTTGTGTGGCATGAGAGGTCTCCAACTTTCACTAAAAAATAAAAAAGTTAGGGGAACCATAAATCATTAATAAAGACAGATGTGAGAATCAACATGCAGAGAAAGAGGGAGGAAAAATGAACAGAGAGGTCACTTATGAATAATACACTCAGCTGATAGTGAACTTAAGTGTAGCTGGATTCTAGACTTCACATTTGAAATATCTCGTACCTTAGCAAGATAAACATCTCCTGGTGCTCAGGTTCAGATGGTCTGACCCTCAAAATGCCCAGACTGGAAAGGGTCCTTGCTCACATGTCATTGGGTCTCTGGTTGGCTCCTCTGCGAGGCACTCTGCCCAGGCCACCTGCACTCTCCCCGCTGTGTCTGACTCTGCCACCAGGGTGTGCCCTGCTGCTGGAAAGGGCACAGGCTGCTATCAGACAGCTGCCCCACCTGTGCCTGGCAATTAGGCCAAGTTGATAAGAGAGAAGTTGAAAGCCCCAACATAGTTTTCCAATCAAACTTTACCAGTATTAAAATAGTAGGGGTATTTGGATCCTTAAGATAAATAAGATAATATAAGAGGTAAATTTTAAATCAGAGGAGAGATAGTAATTGAAAATGGTGTAATTGAATCAGAATCTTTGAGTGGAGGGCCCAGGCATGAGTATTTTTAAAAGCTCCACTAGTGAGTCTAATGTATAGCCAGACTTGAGAATCAATGTCCTCCACGTTACTGGATTTAGGGGTACGGGTTCCCTTAAACCCAGGGTTTCTCCAACTTGAATGTGCATAAGAATCATCCGGGGATCTTGTTCAAGTGCAGATTCTGCCTCTGCAGTTCTGGGGCAGAACCTGAGATCCAGCGAGCTCTGTTGTGTCCTGCGGTTCATACCACACTTCGGAAGGAAAGGCGTTCCCTCAGTGTTCCCCAAATGTTCCAAGCCGTTACACTTAACCCAGGGAGCCGATGAACCACGCAGGCGCACAGGGCGCTTTCTGGAGATTTCTGAGGCGGTTTGTTTACGGATTTCTGCGTTGGAAGTGCCCAGCTGATTCTCATGACACATGTGCCTGGGAGATGCTGCCCTAAGTCAGTCTAGTTAGTCGGCTGTGCACCAGGCCTCCGAATCTCTACTGACTAAAAAATTCAAAATCCTTAACCTCCCTCTTAATAAGTCTAAATATGGGTGCTTAGTCATCACGACATTTAAAAATACTAATTACAGTTTTCCAAGTTCACTTGATGATTGCTTTGTAGTACCTTCTAGTATAATAAGCAGAAAATTGAAAGGGATAAAAAACACTTTGATTCCACTTCTCTAATTATGTGGGCGTTGTTCCTGTGTCTTTGATGTTTCTAGCCTTATCTAGTCTGAGGAACTGGCTAAAAAGCCTTTACAAAAATACCTTTTTAGTTTGAAGTTTCCTCAAACAATCTTAGCAGTTAATAGTAATTTAAAAATTCACATTCACATTGTATACAATATTCCAATTTTGTTTTGGAGAAAAGAATGTTTTAAAAAAGATATGCGGGGGGGAAAAAGCCCGGGAGGATATATGCTAAAACAATGACAGTGGTTCTTTCTAAGTGGTGGGATTCTGGTTGATGATATTTTTCTTTGAGATCTTTTGCCTTACTCAAACTTCTATGGTGAACATGAGTTATGAACAGACTACGTGGACTTGGTCGGTTTCTTCATCTCTGTAAGTCTACAAAATGAAGATAATAATAAATACAGTAACTATTAAATAATGGATACATTAAGTATTAAATAGTACATTATGGAAATTAAAATACTTTGTGTGCTGAGAGGGTAAAATACATGTGAATCTCTCATAGCCTGACATCTGGCATATAGTAAGTGCTCAATGTATACCATACATATGTATAAAAATACAAATATTTTTAGAAAGTTAACCTTAGAGACACTTGACTCACTGCTGCCAGGGGCCGGTGACCTCTTGGCTGCCCGGTTTAGGGGGCTCAGATGGCTCAGGTGAAGAGCGACTCGAAAGCCAATGGGGTCGCTTCTGCTGCTCCTCCTCCGTGGCTGACCTTCCAGCCACCTGCTGGACGGCCTGAAGCAGCTGGAGCTCAGGGTTGAAGCGTTGAGAGAAGCAGCAGCTGCTGTTGAACAAGAGTGAAAAATCCTCTTGGCGATGATCCACAATATCCAAAATAGCCAGGACATGAGGCAGAACAGCGAAGAAGAAAGAGAAGAAATAAATCTAACTGTAAATGGCTTGATGGGACAAACTCTCACCGTTGAAGTTTCAATGGAAACAATGAGGAACCCTCAGCAGCAAGAATCTCTAAAGCACGGCACCACGATTATCGCTGAGTTGGTCAGTGAGTTTCTGGATGATCTGGGAAATGCCAAGAGCCATTTAATGTCACTGTACAGCGCATGTTCATCTGAGGTACCACCTGGGCGTGTTGATCAGAAATTTCAATCCATGGTAACTGGCTGTGCTCTTGAAGATCAGAAGAAAATTAAGAGAAGATTAAAGACTCTATTTAGAAATACTGAAAACTCTGACAAGGCCATCAAGCTGCCAGAGCATTCTAAAGGAGCAGATCCCAAAACTCTACAACACAATGCTGAGAGCAGATTTAATTAGTTTCCAACCCTAAGAGCAGTAACAAATAGTGATGGTAAAATGACAAAATACTATTTTAAGGGATAACTAGTTCTTTATGTTAGGCGTAAGTGCCCATTTGATAGGGAAAGTTGTTTCAGATGTGGAAAATATTCCAGGGTCATGAGCTTTGTGAATAACACAATTATACTTTAAAAATTTAACTATTTGCAGTTCTAATTTTTAGATTGAATTTTTCATTTGTATAAATACCTAGAACCTAATATATATATTTTTACTATTCTGTGGATGAATACATAGTTTGTGGGGGAAAAAAAGAGAAAGGTTTCACTGCTCTTCTGCTTTGCCTGGAATGGAAACAACTGGGCACACGGGGTATTTAGTTGACTAGAAATTCTTTACCTTAAACAGCACACACTGTGCATGTACTATTAGCAAACCACTGTGTTTAGAGGGATAAAAGGAATTGCAAAACAAGATCGTTTCAATATGTTGTATTATTCAACAAAAAATGTGGGAGCATCTGTATAAAATTTTTTGAACTTAAAAAATATGTTTCATATCAATGTAACTTTTGATATACATGAAAATATGACATAAAAGGTGAGAAAAAAAACCACCCATAATTTTGCCACTGTGAACAATTATATGTTCACTTTATCTTTTTTCAAATGCATAATTTCTATAAAACTTTAATAATTACAAAAATACAATGTTGTAACCTCCTTTTAGTTTTTTAAGAGCTGCTATAAAGTTGCTTAATTGCCAACCTAAAAAACTGTAGGTTAGTCTGTATAGCTATACCATAATTTACTTACCTATTCCTGTTTTACTGGATATTTAGGTTGTTTTCAATTTGTTACTATTACTGCAACCTTCATTACGTACATAGAGCTTTCTGTTTTTTTTTAAAAAATCTTATTTGTATAAAATTTATTTATTTGTATATTTGTATAAATTTTATTTGTATAAATTTCTAGCACTGGGATTTAGTAGGTCAAGCATGGCATGTACATTTTCATTGCCTAATACATATTTCTAAATTGTTTTGTATGAGACATGAATTTATTCTATCATCAGTAATTAAAATGTACTGATTTCACTGAAATCTTTCCAACATGGTGTATTAAGTTTCTTCTAATAAAATAAAAATAAAAAAAAAATAAAAAAAAAAAATTTTTATTTTTAAATAAAAAATAAAAAAGTTAACATTACAATATAGTTTGTTTATACAGTACAGAGATTTTAGGAGAGCCATACATCACAGTACATTTGCAATTTATGAGTTTTTGCTGGTAAAATTGGTGTCTCTTATCCAGTGTATGGATAGGTGAGTAAAAAAATAAGGACAGAAAAATGATAATAATAGGGGAGTGTTCTAGTTTGCTAGCTGCCAGAATGCAATATAACAGAAATGGAACAGCTTTTTAAAAAGGGAATTTATTAAGTTGCAAATTTACAGTTCTACACCTGTGAAAAATGTCCAAATTAAAGCAAGGCTACAGAAATGTCCAAATTAAGGCACCATTAAGAGGTTACTTTCATTTAAAAAAGGCCGATGAAGTTCAGGGTTTCTAACTGAAAAGGCACATGGTGAGCATGGTGACGTCTGTTAGCTGTTTCTCCAGGCTTCTTGTTTCAGGAAGCTCCCCCGGAGACATATCCCTTCTTCATCTCCAAAGGTCTCTGGCTGCGTGGGCTCTCGTGATTCTTGTGGCTTTCTTAACCCCAAATGCTTCATCTTTTAAAGGAGTCCAGAAAACTAATGAAGACCTACCTGGAATGGATGGGGTCACATCTCCCTCTCATCAAAGGTTAATATCCACAACTGGGTGTGCCACATCTCCATGGAGATAATCTAATCAGGCTTCCAAATTACAGTACTGAATAAGGATGAAAAGAAACTGCTGCCTCCATGTGGTGGATCAGGATTCAAACATGGCTTTTCTTGACACATAATCCTTTCAAACCAGCACAGGGTAGCATAAGGGCATGGGATGTTTTGAATATTCTTTTTCATTTATATATATATATTTTTAAATAATGAAAATGTTAAAAAAAATTGATTGTGATGATGAATACACATCTAAGCTATGATACTGTGAACCACTGATTGTACACTTTGGATGATTATATGCTATGTGAATATATCTCAATAAAATTGCATTAAAAAAAGTGAGTGTCTCTATTCCTTAAGTCTTATGGATAGAGAGGGTTGATTGTATTGGCATTCATTACCACAATAAACTCTCTACCAAGTACAAATTCTCTCATATACCCCAAATTCTTTTTATTTTTTTTCCTTTATTGGGTAATGGAAGCATACAATATCTCTTATTTTTGTTGTCTCAGTAGCAATCTGCTGATATTTAACTCAGCAGGAAGCAGTTGAGCAGTGCTTCCTATGGTCTTCTTGTCTTTTCAGTAGCCCTGAGTATGTATGAGCCTTGCTGCCATTCCTGTAATAAATCTATTGATAGTTCTAATGACATTGGCAAGACTGTATAAGGCTGTATAAACATAAGTAAAAGAAAATTCATGTTTCGTAGGGTGCAAAAAGCAATAACTGTAAAGTAAAAAAAAGAAGAAAGAAAAGAAATGTGATAGATTAGTCTTCATCAAAATGAAAAACTTCTGCTTACAAACCAATGCCGTTGAGATAAGCCAGAGACTGAAAGAAAACAATTACAAAATATTTATCTAACATAGGATTCATATTCTCCAGAATATATTTAAGAGCTCCTACCATGCAATAATAAAAAGGAAAATAGCAAAATGAAAAATCAACAAATATTTATATAGATACTTCAAAAAGAAGACACGAGAAAGCACTGAAAAAGTGGTTACCATCATTCAGTCTTCACAGAAAGGTAAATTAAGACAACAATGCTTGGCATGCTGAAGTATTTAAGGAGATGTGTATGGACGCAACAAAGATAAGATGGAATGATGGCTGGGTAGATGTTAGATGATGACATCTAATAAAATCAACTTAGTAATGGTGAAATCTAGATGGTGTGTATACAGGTGTTCCTTGTGTTTTTATTATACTTCACTCTGCCTCCTTGTATAGAGTCTCTGCCCTCATTCCTTGTGACAGTGACCTTCTCATGTAATAGTGCAGTGTTCTCTTAAATGACCTAGCGGTAGGCACTGCTATTCAAACATTTGTCTAAAAGACTACAGAGTAGACTATATGAGGTGCTGAAATTCTTCCTATCGATACGACTTTCAACTTGTAAAATAATAACTCTGGCCTTTTTATGTGAAAGTTGCATTTGTTTCTTTCATGTCTTATCATTGTTAAGAGGATGGCCATATTAATTTGAAATATCAGTTTTGGAGATATCAGGATTGAGTGATACCATCCTCGAACAATTTTTCTTTAATACTCAAATTTCTCCAATGATAACTGGAGAAATTCAGCCAAATCAACATAAATCTTCCCAGAGTTTAATATCCTTATCTTTGTCCATCTGTAAGCAAACTAATAAACAAACAAACAAAAACAACAGAGCTGTTTCCCCCACCTCCTCTTCCTCTTCTTTAAATAAATGTATTTCAACTTTAGAGTCAGATCTGCTTACCTTTCCATCTTCTCAGTTTAGCAGGCCTACCCCCAGAGTTTCCTCCAACAGGAGAGCAGAAGGCTTCAGAGATGCCACTTGCAGCTAAGTGGGGTTCGCCCTCAAGACTTGGCAGTATCTGGGCGTGGTTGACCAGACAGCAGGCTGGTCCTGCCGTTGGGAGAGAATTTATCCCAAGAGAAGAAATGTCAGGCAGAGAAGCTTGCCTCAATAACAGCACCTTAATTGGAGAGGAGGGATCACAGCATTGTACTATCGTAGTAGGCATCTGGTTGTGCTTACTATGTGCCAGGCTGTGTGCTAAGTATTCACGTGCATTATTTCATTTTAACCTTCCAACTGTATAAGGTGGATACTTTTATTATCCCTATTATGTTGATGAGGAAACCAAGGTACCAAAAAGTTAAGTAACTTGTGATGGCATACACTGTTGATATCCTGTCCAGATCCCCTCTGGTACTGGTTGCCAGCTCTGTGTGCTCAGCCTCCAGTGGCTGCATGCTAGGCTGGTAATGCTTGCCCTGCCACCTTCCAAGGGGGGTGACCCTTCACTAGAAAGGTGAACCAAAGTGCTTAGGCATTTTGTGTCCCCTTTCCATCATGACAATAAAAGATGGGACCTACTTTGGAACACAAGCACTCAAATCCTTTGAATCAAGGCAGGAGAGACTCTGTCTGAGGTATGATTCATGCCAAGCCATCAGGCTGAGTTGGCTTCTTCCTCTTCTTGTCTTGCTCCCCTGCGCCTTCACCTTTTCTCCTTGGGAGCACTTCTCCCAACAAGTCACCTCCTCCCAAGGCCTTGGTTCACAATCTGGGTCTGAGGGAACCTAACCCAAGATTCTCACCTAGCTAATACAAGATACAGTTGAAATATAAACCGAAGTGCTCTAATCTTAATCCTATCTTTGAGTTTTAATCCTTCTGTTACATGGCCTGTCACATCAGTTTGATGATTCTGTTTCTATTTCTTTTTCCTAGCACTAGCACTCTGATAAAAATTTCACTAGATATATTTTAGAGCAGTGTCTTTGGTACTTGCTCACAATTCTCAATATTGTACTGGGAACACTCAAAATCCTTTCTGGAGACAATGCAAGTTATGTCAGGAGCATCTCAGCGTCCCCTCTATTGCTATATTTGGAAAATTATTTTTAAATTTCTATGTTCTGCTCCCCCACTAAACTGTGAACCATTAGGAGAAAGTCTGCTCTTCTACTCATTTCCCAGTGCAGAGAACAGGGTCTAAAACAGAGGTGCTCAAACAATATTTAGGATGTGGTTCTGTACTAAAAAAGAATTAGATTTAGAATTGATTCTTAATTTTAATTTGCGTAAGAATCAGCCAGAAGTGGGGTGTAGGGATTTGCATTTTAATAAGTATCCCAGGTGATTGATTCTGATGCAAATGATCGTCAACCCATTGTGGATACTTGGAAAAGTTCTGATTTATAAGGTCTCAAATATTCAACAATACTAAAACCTAAGTAACAAATACTTATTATAAAGTATTTATTTCATACGTGGTACTATTATAAAGGTTTTACATATATTCACTCATTTAATTCATATCACAACCCGATAAAGTGGAAACTATTAGCCCTGTTTTTACAAATTCGGAAACAGAAGCAGAAGGGCCAGCAACCTACAGCTGGTGAGTGGATTTGGACTCAGGCACTAGGAACCTAGAACCTGTGGTAACTCCTACCCCATAATGCCCTTTCCAGGGATAAGTGTGAGGAAACCCATCTTATTTCTACATTTATTTTCGCTAAGTCCGCCAAGAAGCCTGAACAGAAAAGAGGACTGCATATTGCATGAAACACACAGGAAATACTTTATTAGCTTCCCGATAGAGAAAGAGGTAGAGTAAAAATATTTCAATAGAAATCCACGACCCTCCTCAGAGAGCCCACCCTGGCAGTCACGGCCCCCCAGTCGTGGTACCGCCTGTAGTTCCCAGGGCTCAGCAAGTACTGCCGTCCCCGGTAACTGGGCATCTCGTAGAGGACCCAGGAGCCTTCCAGCACGTTGAAGGAGTGGAGCTCACTGAAGTGGAAGCGGTCCTGGAGAGAGGAGCAGTCCTCGGTGAGCTCCAGCACCTCGCCTCTGTAGTCCTCTCTCTCATAGACACGGAGCCTGTGGGAGCTCGTCTGTGGGTTCCGCAAAGGCAAATGAGGAAACGTCAGAAAACCCGATCTTATTTTAGCAACAGATCACACACCTTCCTAGGAAATTAGCATTTCTTTATGTTTGCTATAGCAAAGGTGAATGAAAGACTTAAAAGAAAGAGACCATCAACACCAGGGCTGCTATGCATAGTTGCGCAGGTTGTACACTGCACAATTCACGAGGGATCATTAACATGATATGAATGGTGCACCCTAGAGTTTCTGATGCCACAACCTGCATAGACGCTATGTGCTGGCCCTGTTCAGTATTATTTTATTATTATTATTATTTTTTGCATGGGCAGGCTCTGGGAATCAAACCTGGGTCTCTGGCATGGCAGGTGAGAACTCTGCCACTGAGCCACAATTGCCCCCAGTATTATTTTTAAATAATGATTTTTATGTATTTTGTTTTGCTCTTTCCATCAAAAATACATGGCGACCTAGAGCTCAACTTGGATGATATGAAATTATTTAAGTATAAAAATAAAAAGACAAATGGATCCCCCGAAAAAAGCATTTTGAATCTCAGTTACATTAGAGGAAGCCAGGGGGAGAGGAAGTTGAATTGCTTTCCACAAAGTGAGGCCACAGATTGGGGACAATTCAGGAAGAGAGTCTGCCCCAGGCAATCCCTTAATCCCTTCCTTTATTCTTTAAACCTGCCACTCTCAAATCCTGAAAAGCAAGAATGTTTCAGTTTCAGCTCAAATTTATGCTCCAGCAAATCTGTTTTAGGTAATAAGCAGGAAAAAAAAAGGCAATATAATATAAATATACTTGTGTAATTTTAAAAAAATAAGCAAGATCAGGAAGGAGGCCTACACAAGACGAAGAAAAACAGAAAGCTAAACTGTTTGTCCTGAACAAATTCTCTCTCTTTTTTTGACCATTTGTTTTTTCTTCGTCTTTTTGTTCTTTCGTAGTAGGTACTCATGGCTCAATCTCTTCCTTGTTATACTATAAAATCCTTCTTTAGGAAAGGTTCTCACAAGCGATTCATTCTGAGGGATAAAAAAACCTGCAAATAAGGGATCGCACATTTGAGCAGTGTTCCACGGTTTACAAAGAAGTCTCATGAACATTATCTAATTTGATCTTCACAACAGTCGAGCATATGCAAAACAACCATTATAAGTCTTATTATTTTTTTTTATGAGTAAACGCATTACTAGAGTGTACAATCTGTAATTACAAGAGCCAGGACTTGACAGTTGGAAACCGGGGTTTTTAAGCTCCTATGGCCAGTCTGGGTCCTATTAACTATTAAACCCTCTGAGTGGTTTCCAATCGTCACAAATGCAGTGCATTTTCCATAGGACGTTTTCAGAATCCATTTGAGAATCTCTAAGAGGGAACATCAGGTTGATGGGGCTTTATTTGGGTAGCAGGAGCTTTGTGGGAGTTACTGGAATCACATTGTTAGTTGCTCGTTTTGTCTAATCAAAAGGTAGGCGGAGGACCTTCAGGCTTATAACAAAGTTACTACTTAGGGGAGGGGGTGGCTCCCCAGGTGCCAGGAACTCTCCTCTCCTCCCCCTCTCCTCTCCTCCCCCTCACCACCCTCTCTCTATATTAGCTACTCTTATCCGCCCCACTTTACAGCTGAGGAAAGTGAGACAAAGCCTAAATAATCAACTTCAGGCCACTGGATGGTAAGGAGTTAATCTCCTGTTTATTAATCCGCCCCCCGTAGACACTCTGAGCTAATATACCCTGCACTGTTTATTCCCAGTAGAAGTCAATTTAATTTTAGCAAAGTAAATATTTTTTTCAGTGGAGGAGAAACCCTGGAGATGTTAATAAAGGACAAGAGAATACAGTAGGAGCCAGAAAAAGATCTACCATCCTGCCGCTTGTGGTATGACTAACACATCTGGAGAGCTGGCGTGACTCGACAGCACAGAAAGACCCGGGTGGAGCTGGACTCACGTGGGGGATGAGGCGGCAGGAGCGGATGGAGTCGCTGAGGCCCATCCACTGTTGGTAGTCGGGGTACTCGCCGCGGCGCAGGAAGTACTGGCAGCCCGAGAAGTTGGGGAGCTCGTAGAGCATCCAGCAGCCGCTGTCCACTCGGATGGAGTTGCAGCGGCTGAAGCAGGGCTGCAGGTTGGAGTGGTCGCTGCTGCACTCGTAGGCGCGGCCCTGGAAGCCCCGGTCCTCGTAGAAGGTGATCTGCAAGGACAAGGGGAGGAGAGGACTCAGAGGCCTGGCTCCCAGGCCCTGCTGCTCCCGGGGCCCCCACGCTGGCCTCACCTTGCCCATGGCTGGTTGAGCGGACGATGGAGTTCGGTGTGACACGGATCCCCGTGCGCGGGGTTATGTAGCAAGGGCGCCTGCTGCGTTGGCAAGAAAAACACAAAAGGGGCCTGCGGGAGTGAGAACGGGATTTTTCTCTTTCTCTCCTTTTTTTTCTTTCTTTCTATTTAATGACTGTGGGGGTTATATTGTACGTGTCCTCTTAGACTTTCCAGAGCTTTCGAATTGATGACCCTGGTTAAAACCTTCTCTTGGTGCTGTTCAGGCCTTTTTGGGAAGCTTATTTGGGAAATTGGGATTTAACAAAGGCGCTTAACCAAGTTGATGATTGTAATTAAATATTTTACTTAGCTTTTTAAATTTCAAAATAATGTTTTTAGAATAACTCACATTTGGCAAGTCTGAGGTCAAAATGGGCTGAAGCATAAGGCATTTCAATTACAAAACTTTTGGGGGTATGTGTCAAAATTTAGAACATTGGAATGAACTTGCCTTTTCGTTTAATGTAGGATGAGATTTTCTCTTTCGAGAGAACCTCTCGATGACCCTACCTGCATATCAGCAAGCTGCTTCCTCAGTAACACCTGCAGAAGGAAGAGAAGGTGGTTGGATCTGGAGGAAGCCCTGTTTATTCTGACATCAGGAGATTGAGGGGCCTGGCCTTAGATACTTCCACCGCACAGCCAATGATATCCTCAACTTTGGAATATATGAAGTGACTCATTCACAATTCTTACTGACACTTGTAACTTTCTGCTTAATATTTTTGCTAAATGCTAAGTTTAGTTGCTTTGGCTACTGAAAGATTCAAGTAAAAGTGTGAATATAACAAAATTCCAAATCCCACAATCGTGTAAAACTTCTACCTTTTCTCCCTTCACGATCTCTGGGATAAGCCTCGATTGCTAAGGCTCCACCCAGCTCCAGGGACTGGAACTTCTTTTCTCCCCCAAAGATCCTCCCAGCAGCTCTTGGTGCTTTTTCCACTCCTTTTAGTAGCAGGCTTTCTCAACTATGGTAAGATTTTGAAATTTTGGGTCAAGAAATTCTCTGTTGGGTTGTCCTGTGCACCATAGGCTGTTTAGCAGCATCCTTGGTCTCTGTTCCACTACATAACGTTAGAGCACCCCCACCCCCACCCAGTAGTGACAATCAAAAATGTCTCCAGACATTGCCATATGTCCCCTGGAGAGTGAAGAAGAAATGTCCTTCATTAAAAACTGCTTTAAAAGAAGCTAACCCTCAACTAGATACAACCTTGAGACTCCCTATCTCATTCTTTGGTTTGGATTCCTGCTACACAAACCTAATAACTTAAAAATAGCTTTCTCTGAACAAATTTCATCTGATCCATAAAAGTTTAATAAGCCTCAGTCACAACTCTTGCTTGTAAGAACTCTAACTTCTATAGAAATTTTGGAAACTATAGAGAAGTAAAAAAGAAAAATAATTAAACCATAGTCTCATATAAAAACAAACCATTCAGAAATAAGTGTGTGTGTGTATGTATACACATGCGCATACAGAGAGAATGAGCAAGAGAGAAAATGCAGCTTTGAATTATCCGATATATTTCATTCAATTCCTGGTTGGTTGTTTGAAATTGCTTCATAGTAAAAATCTGCAGGCTACTTGGTATAGACCCAGAAGGGCTGAAAGCAGGGATATGAACAGACATTCGCTCAATGATGTTCATAGCGACATTATGCACAATTGCCCAAAGATGGAAACAATCCAACTGTCTATCAACAGATGAATGGATAAACAAAAGTTGGTATATACATATGCTGGAATATTCAGCTATAAGAAAGAATGAAATTCTGAAACGTGAAAATATAGATGAACCTTGAGGACATTATGCCAGACACAAAAGGACAAATTTTGTATGATCTCACTAATATGAACTAATTATAATAGGTAAACTCATAGACATAAAATCTAGAATATAGAATGAGGCTAGAGATTGGGGAATGGTTGCTTAATATGTGCAGAAATTTTAACTAGATCGAACTTAATGTTTGGAAATGGATAGAGGTGATGATAGCATGTTATTGTGAGTATAATTAACAGTAATGAATTGTGGGTGAATGTAGTGGAAAGGGAAGAGTCATGTATGTCACCAGAAGGAAAGCTGGAGGTTAAAACATGGGAATGTATAACACAGTATATCCTGTGGTGGACAATGACTGTAATTAACTGTACAAATATAAAAATTTCTCTCATCAACTAAAACAAATGTACAACACTATTACGAGGAGTTAATAATACAGGGGTGTATGAGGAAAATGTATCTATTGCAAACTATGTGCAATAGTTAACGGTAATATTCTTTCAACAGTGACAGACGTACCACATCAATACTAGGGGTCAGTAGTATAAGAGGATAAGAGGTAAGGGATGTTTTGGGTTTCCTTTTTATTCTTATTTCTTCTCTGGAGTAATGAAAATGTTCTAAAATTGATTATGGTGATGTGTGCACAACTATGTGACGATACTGTGAGCCATTTATTGTATACTTTGGATGGATTGTATAGTGTGTGAATGTACCTTAATAAAATTGCATCAAAGAATCTGTAAGGTAGAACTGTCATTACTTTAACAAGAATCTCCCTAATTCCATAATGGAAAATCAGTGATTTGGGAGCGATGAGTCCTGGATTCTACTGCCACCTCTATTATTGACTGTATGACATTAGAATTGAACCTCAGGTTTACCTCCATAAAATGAGTTATCTGCACTACATGATCTCCAGGCCTAAAACATGTTATGGTTTCACTGTTCAATTTTTTTTTCCTCCATTTTTGCATCAGGGAACCCTTTAAGTCTCCATTTAAAGTTCTGACAGTCTTCCTAGAAAAATGCATATATAGTGTATAGCAACCATAAATGTATTGAGCTTCAAATAACATAACATTCAATTATAGTGAATTAAACAGTAATGGGTTTCTTTTACTCCTGGTACTCTGAAATTCTTTTTCTTTTCTTTTTTTTTTTTTACATGGGTAGGCACCGGAAGTCGAACCCGGGTCCTCGGGCTTGGCAGGCAAGCATTCTTACCTGCTGAGCCACCGTGGCCTACCCGGTTTTTTTTCTATCTTTTTTCTTTTTCTTTGGTACTCTGAAATTCTCATGGTCTTTCCCTCATATTGGTCACCTCCTGGTTGCAAGATGGCTGAAATAATCAGCAATTGTGGAATCAGGGGCAGCTGTTTCCTCTTCCTCAGGAAGGTAAAGCTTTTCCAGAATTATCCCTTGCCCCTCCCTGACCAGCATTCTTACATTTATGTTTCAGTGGCTAGAAGAATGTT
Source organism: Tamandua tetradactyla (assembly GCF_023851605.1). Taxonomy (NCBI): domain Eukaryota; kingdom Metazoa; phylum Chordata; class Mammalia; order Pilosa; family Myrmecophagidae; genus Tamandua; species Tamandua tetradactyla. Next base: position 183,598,532 of record NC_135329.1, read on the forward strand.
GCATGGTCACCTCAGTGGCCAAGGATTTGACTAGAAATCTGTGAACTCAACTTTTGCATATAATTTTAGGAGATTTGCAAATATTCTGAAGCCCATCATGGTGCCCAGGCTTAGAATCCCTTATAAAAAGTGGGTCCTGTCACCTGAGACTCGAAGTCAGAGCACTGAAGCTATGAAAATCAGCATTACCCCATTCAGCAACTGTTTAAAAAGCTGAAAAAGTGATCAGACTTCATCTAGAGATATGAATGAAGCTGATCTGGATAGGACTAAGGTAAATTTGAATACTGGGTAAAGGATGATATGGCCCATATTTTCATACTTCACCCTCTGGGTGAGATAAAAGGAAAAGATGTTTATTTGGTGCAAAATTTATATTTTGGGTAACACATTATCTAATTTAACTTGTATGGTCAGTTTACTTGAACACCATAAAGTATATGGAATCTTGAATAGGGAGTGAGATCTTTTTGGTGTGTACAGGTTAGTATGATGTCCCAGAATATCCCAGAGTAATTTGCACAGAAAATAAACATGTATGTGCAAAGTCCGCTTGGGGGACTGGGAAGAAAGGAAGATATATTCAACTTCCCCATCTGGGAAATTCCTGATATTCTCACAAGCAGTGGGGACAACCAATTCAACAAGCTGAACCCTTGGTCTTGGGGCTGATCCCTATGAAGCTTATTCCTGCAAAGCTTATTCTTACTGATAATTATGCCTAGGATCACCTCCCAGGGAACCTCTTTTGTTGCTCAGATGTGGCTTCACTCTCTGCCCTCCCCTCTAACTGGGACATGACTCCCAGGGGTGTAAATCTCCCTGGCAACATGGGACATGACTCCTGGGGATGAGCTGGGACCCAGCATCAAGGGAATAAGAAAGCCTTCTTGATCAAAAGGGGGAAGAGAGAAATGAGACACAATAAAGTTTCAATAGCTGAGAGATTTCAAACAGAATAACCTGGAGGTGAGAATATCAGGAATACATGGATATCCCTTTCTAGTTCATGAAGTAATGAAGTGGTTAGAGGGAAGTACCTGAAATGGTTGAACTGAGTTTCAGTAGCCCTGATTCTTGAAGAAGACTGTGTAACTATATAGCTTTTACGATTGTGAGAAGCTTGTGTCTGATGCTTCTTTATCCAGGTGTGGTACTTAGATTCAGTTGTCGACTTGGCCGGGTAAAGGCACCTAGTTCTGTTGCTGTGGACATGAGCCAATGGTACATGAACCTCATCTTTTGCTGACTACATCTGCAGTCGGCTAGGAGGTATGCCTGCTGCAATGAATGATGTTTGACTTAATTGGCTGCTGCTTAAATGAGAGAGTGCAACATAGCACAGCACCCACAGCTCAGCCCAGGCCTTTGGAGATGCAGAAAGAAATCACCCTAGGGAAAGTTGTTGGAACCCAGAGGCCTGGAGAGAAGGCCTGCAAGACCGTCCTGTGCCTTCCCACATAAGAAAGAACCTCAGTTAAAAGTTAGCTGCCTTTCCTCTGAAGAACTAACAAAACAAATCCCCTTTTATTAAAAGCCAATCCATCTCTGGTGTGTTGCATTCTGGCAGCTACCAAACTAGAACAACAGATTATGAACAGATGAGTGAAAAAAAGGGATTAAAAATAAGTAATAGGGGGAGATAAAGGGTGAAAATTGGGTAGATTGAAATACTGTGGGTCAATGAAAGGAAGGAGTAAGGGGCATGGGATGTATGAGTTCCTTTTTTTTTTCTTTTTCTGGAGTGATGCAAATGTTCTAAAAATGATCATGGTGATGAATACACAACCATGTGATGATATTGTGAGCCACTGATTGTATAATACGGTTGAACTGTGTGTGTGTGTGTATATTTCTCATAAAAATATATTTTTTTAAATGGAAAAAAAAAGTATGTCCTGAACATTGGCTTTTGGAATCCTCATGCCACAGAGAAAAACTGAAATCTGAAGAGATTTCTAATAGGGTAGGTTGAAGCAACAAGTTGTTTACTGGCCAGAGAGTCAAATGAGATCATGTATTATGAAAATGACCTACAAACTATAAAGTTCAGCTTAATGTGAAGGTATATTTCTATCAAGAGAATTTTCTTTGTTGTCTATGGGTCACACATCTGGGTTGCCACTTGCATCTTGTGTGTGCGTCTGTGTGCATGTCTGTATACATATATATACATATAAAAGTAGGACAAAAGGAAAAAAAAACAACAAAGTGCCAGGGAAACAAAATATTGGTTAATAAATGATGAAGGGGACCGTATTTTAATAAAAATCCATGACTTTTTTCAGACAGCCAACTTCGGCTTCTGTGGCCCCCCAGTCGTGGAACCGCCTGTAGCCCCCCGGCCTCAGCAGGTACTGCCTTCCCCTGTAGCTGGGCATCTCGTAGAGGACCCAGCAGCCCTTGGCACGTGGAGGGAGCGGAGCTACCCGAGGCGGAAGCAGTCCTCAGTAGGCTCTACCGTCTGGCCCCTGTAATCTTCCTTCTCAGAGAGTCTGATCCTGTGGGAGCCAGTCTGGCACACCAGGGATGGAAAGAGGAGAAAAAAAATCATGACATGATTCCAACACATACGTACAGTCCAGCTTGGTAAAAACTGGCTCAAGTCATTTTGAAACATATGGTAAGAAGCTATTCATTCTGGATATCTATAAAATCCCTGTTTCCAAGGGCAGAGGTTCAGTACCTTCTCAAGGTCATAAAATATGACTGAAAGAATTCAGAAGGAGATCTCACACTTTAATATGTTCAAATATTTCCCAGGACGAGCTGACTCCTATGCTCAGTGTGAAGTACCATAGAGAATCCTAAATATTTTACAACTTATTGCTATTTCTACCATTTCAAGGAAGTGTTTTTAATTTTTCAAGGATGTACGTTTGAACAATGAAGTCAGCTTATGAAATGAATGGCCTATCACTGAGTTTAAAATAAATCTTGGAAAATCAGGATGAATCTGGATTTTTGTAGAAAATGAATGAATTGAAAACAAAATGAATCTGTTTTTGTAGAAAGCAAAATTAAATAATAAAACACCTTAAGTCTCTCAGGCAAAAGTGACTTATTCATTAATTGAGGAAAACTAGTTAATGAATGAATGAATGAGTGAGGAAAATGAAGGGAAAATCAGACTAATTTCTCATGAACCACAATTTTAAAACACATGCATGAAATAAATATGTGTGGTACATGTATAAATGTATACATGTTGCTCTGTTTTGAGGGAAAGTGCTTTTATTTGAATACATTGGGAGAAACCAACATGTGAAAGTAAGGGGACCAAAAAAGGAAAAAGATTTTTAAAAATTACCCTTGCAAAAGCCTGCTTTCCAACTCCTGTTTCCTCAGTAACTACCTCACACTTAGCACCTAATTTTTTCTTCTTCTGTTTAGTGGTATTTCTACAGCTCCAGTGTAAATGGTTCGGGGACGAAACCTATGTCTTCTACATTCCCAGGGCAGCCCACACATTCCTGCTTGATGAATATTTGTTGACTGAATCTGGGTAACGCTTTGCTTTTTATGGGATGAGGACAAGCTATACGGAACTAATTCACAATAGCTTATCTTTTGTCCAAATACTCCCGATAATCACACCCCAATAGTTAACTATCCACTCAATGCCCAAAGGGTCTCTGTCCTGAGATGAAGCCGGACTCACGTGGGGGATGAGGCGGGAGGAGGGGACAGAGTTGCTGAATCCATCAATAACTCAAGTATCTCGATTCCTAATTCCCTGAGTTAGCTAAAACCTACATATGGGGAAAATGTGAATAATTCATTTTGAGTAGTAGTCTTTAATTTGAGTATTATCTCCCTAAAAATAAACAATCAAACCAAATTTAGACATACGTATTCAATTTGCCATGAAAGTAGGATTTTAAACTTTTTTTCCATAGTGGAATTAAAATCCAACTGATTTTCCAGATTAAGGAGAAGTGCCTTTTCCAAACTTGGACACTATCTTTGAAGAACCAATATTAACAATAGAGTTTTCTATTCTTACTAGTCCACAGTGGAACCTACCTAATTCATTCATTATAAATTCCTTTACTACAGGTAAAAATTAACTTGTTAGAAATACTTTTTATGCCTAACGAATTCCTGATTTGCAAGTTTTATTTTAGATCATATTAGTATATTACATTTGTTATGGACCACATTTGACTGATCCTATGGTAGTGAAAGCTAGAAATAAAAAACAGATCTTCACTTAAGTGAATTCTTCCTCCTAATCTCTGTTGTTTTTGGGCATTTACCTATCTATGCTTCTGCAGGAGCCTTAGGTGGGTTTAAAGGAAAACGTCTCCTCCCTCTTAAACCCTATCATAAATACAGTGGAACACTCAGGGCCCATGATTAAAATTAAGCTGAACTCACGTGGGGAATGAGACAGCAGGAGCGGACGGCGTCGCTGAAGCCCAACCACTGCCGATAGTCGGGGTACTGGCTGCGGTGCAGGAAGTACTGGCACCCCTGCTAGTTGGGGCGCTCGGAGAGCATCCAGCAGGGCTGTCCACTCGGATGGAGTCGCAGCGGCTGAAGCAGGGCTGCAGGTTGGGGCAGTCGTTGCTGTACTCGTAGCAGCGGCCCTGGAAGCCCCGGTCCTCTTAGAAGGTGATGCGCAAAGGAAGCATCATTTATTACCCTTTGCTCCCAATAGACTTTGTATGTAGGCCACTTTGTTCTTTGTAACTAGATTGTGTTCTGCTGGCCTTCCCCATGGCTGATAGGGATGGTGTGAGTTCGGTGGGACAGGACCCGCGGCCGCAGTGGATATATATATAGCAGGATGGCTGCTGCCGTGGCGAGTAAGAGGATTCACAGAGCCCTTGAACATGTTGCATGCAGTGGAAATAATCGTAGATTTTGCCCTCGTTCTCTGGTATATTCTAATGCTGTCTTGAATGTGCCGTTCAGATGGGCATCTTGAGTTGATTTCATTTGTATTCTTAGCTTTTTCTGAACTTTTGAACTGAAATTCATGTCTCTACACAAATGACTCATTGATGTCGGGTGCATTTTCCAGGAAAAAATGTATGCCTTTATAGAGGTGCCCCACGATTTCAGAGATGTTGCGGGGAAGCAGAATGCCACAGGCATTGACCACAGGGAACACTCTATCTTTTTTTTTTATTATTAATTAAAAAAAAATTAACTAACAAAACATTTAGAAATCATTCCATTCTACATATACAATCAGTAATTCTTAATATCATCACATAGTTGCATAGTCATCATTTCTTAGAACATTTGCATCAATTTAGAAAAAGAAATAAAAAGGCAACAGAAAAAGAAATAAAACGATAACAGAGAAAAACAAGATTATACATACCATACCCCTTACCCCTTGCCTTCACCTACCACTATTTCAAACTGAATTTATTTTAACATCTGTTCCCCCTGCTATTTATTTTTATTCCATATGTTCTACTCTTCCATTGATATAGTAGCTAAAAGGAGCATCAGACATAAGATTTTCACATTCACAGAGTCTCATTGTGAAAGTTATATCATTGTTCAATCATCATCAGGAAACATGGTTACTGGAACACAGCACTACACTTTCAGGCAATTCCCTCCAGCCTCTCCACTACATCTTGAACAACAAGGTGATATCTATTTAATGCGTAAGAATAACCTCCAGGATAACCTCTCGACTCTGTTTGGAATCTCTCAGCCATTGACACTTTGCCTTATTTTACTCTTCCCCATTTTGGTCGAGAAGGTTCTCTCAGTCTCTTGATGTTAATTCTCAGCTCATTCTAGGGTTTTTCTCAGTCCTTTGATGCTGATTCTCAGCTCATTCCAGGATCTCTGTCCCACATTGCCAGGAAGGTCCACACCCCTGGGAGTCATGTCCCACGCAGAGAGGGGGAGGGTGGTGAGAATGCTCATCATATTGGCTGGAGAGAGAGGCCACATCTGAGCAACAAAAGAGCTTAGGCCTAAATTTTAAGTAGACTTGACCTATCTTTTAACACTCTATCTTAAAGTTCCTTCGTACAGTTTGCCAGTCCACTGCAAGATGCAAATCTATATTCTGATCTTCGGTCATTTTGACTGCCCTTACCGGATGCTTTAAGACATAGCTATTAACATCCTCTCTGATGGAGGCACTTCATTTAAGCTGGACGTCTTCACCTGGTGAAAGGAACCAATGGAAAGGTCTCTAAAGTGATTAGATTCAAAGCTGAGAAGTGTTTTGCTTCATGGATTATTTATCTTTTTCCAAATAGTGAGGCAGTACAGCTTCATGAGCAAGAGTGTGGGCTCTGAACTCAGGATGACCATTTTAGTAGCTCATGAATTTGATGAGTCACATAACCTCTTAGTTTATTTCATGGTATTTATCTCATGGGGGTACAGTGTGATAGATGAGAAAAAAAGAAAGAAAAAAAAAAGAACAGCCTCTGACATGTGGAAACTGGCCTGGCACACCCATTATTCCATGCTGTTCTCCCAATAGACATAAACAGTCTCACAGAGCATCAATTTCATACAAGGTTACTCTGCGGCCAGGAAGAAATGCAGCAACATAAAGCCACTTCATATTTTTGTCTAAGTACAGACAAAAACAAAGTCAATGTGCCACCCAGAAAATGCCAAATATCCCCCACTCTGTCCAAATGATTAACTGCTATTTCTTTAGCAATTACAACTTTGTCCTCATTCTAGTCTCACCTTCCTATAAAAAACATTTAATCCTGCTTTTTATAACATTTAATCTAGAGAGCACCCTAATTTTTTAGACCCTTCCCAACCAAATTGCCCAATCAAAGCCCAAATCCTATAACAGGTTCTTTAATAGCACCCTCTTTCTGAGACACTCCGTGCTTCTCCATAGAGTGTGCTCTCCTTCATTTCACAAGTAACAAACCCAATGTGTGTTCTTGGTGGTCTCTGGCTAAAGGACACTGACATGAGGAAATGGGATTATGTATATAAAGTGCTTGGCACATACTTGGTACAAATGAGCACTCCATAAGTGTTCATTGTAAATAATAGTATGACATAATTAAGAATAGCTTCAGCCGATTTGGAACAATCCTTTGAAAAATGCCTGGAAAAATTCTCCTCTGTGAAGGAATTTTGCAATCATAAAATGCTAGACTTTGAAGGGATTTTAGAAATCATCCAGTTCAGTTATTTTCAAACACTAGTGTACATAAGAATCCCCTGGGGGAATGCTTATGAAAAATGCAAATGACCAGACCCTACCCCTGTGCAAGATCCTGCAGCATTTCATGTGGAGAAACTCTAGGAATCTGTATTTTTAAACAGATAGTTCTAGGATCATATGCTGGATAACACTTTGGTGGTTTATTCCTTCATTTTTTAATCAGGAAAACATCATTTAGCCACTCTTTACTAGTGATTGCATCAACATTCTCCTTTAATGTGTAGGCAGAAATACTCTCTGTTTTATGTTTCTTTCTTTGTTCTTTAAAATTTCATATGCACATAATGAGAGAATAAATATAGAAATACTGGCACTTAAATGACAATGCTGGTGAGACAATTAAAGAGATAAAGGATTCAGAAAGAGCATAGTACTGAACTTTAGTCTCAAAATGGTATAGTCCTAACAATTCTCTTTAGATCTGTCTCCTTTCCCCTAAGCCCACTACATACCACCCACCACTACTGCTTTCCTTGGGTCCCATTGCACCTCAGCTGGACTTTCAGTCATCTCGTGACTCTATTCAGTCTTGCTTTTCTCCAAACTGTACTCCACCAGGATGCCAGAGTGACTAGAAAATCAAAACACTCTAAGTTGTGCTGCTCATTTACTTGAAACACTTTGCTGGCTCCAGAATCGAGTACCGATACCTTAGCATGACACAGCAGACCTGGCATCCTCGGTCCCCAGACTTTCTGTCCTATCAAAACTGACTGGGAAATTAGTAGCTTCCCAAACATACAATGTTATTTTCACATTTCTCTTGTTTTTGAATATATTGATTCTTCTCACTGAGATATCAGCTCTATATTTTTCACCCAGAGAAATTACCCTTTCTTCAAGGTTCAACTCAAGCGCTGTTCCTTTTGTGAAGATTTTCTTCAACCCCTTTTAATTCTCCAGGCTGAATTAGTACTAGCTCTTTCTTTCCCCAAGCATCTTATTCAAACCACTCTAATGGTAATTATCATTTATCTAATTATTTTGTTTACACATAATTTTTCTAGACATTTTTGTTTAGACAGGCTCTGCTTTGTTAGTCTCTGGAAACAGATGGGAAGCCCATGCGGGCAGGGGCTATTCTATCTTTATTTTTGTATTCTCACTACCTGGCAAAATGGATGGGCACCTAAAGGTTACTCCACAAATGCTTGGTGAATGAATGTTATCTCTAGTCTACAATTCATCATTGTCGTAATCCACAGAGCCTATTTCAAATGCTCACTGCAACAGACATACACACATCAAAGTTTAGGATTTGCACTTTTCAGTGTGTAAGAGGACATGAGTTAAAAGCAAACCTCTTCTTGTTTAAGCAACAGGTGATTGTGATTGGCACTTTTACCTTGACAAATCCATAGAGAAGAAAATTTGAACTTCCAAGCTCTGGAGCAGAGGCAATAGGGCGAATACTAGCAACAGGATCTAATGTATAGCAGCGGAGCAGGAAGACTGGGGAGGAAACCATAATGAGAACTCTCTGAGGGCATACCTTAACACAGCAGCTCTTGGCATTCCTTTGTAAAATAACTGCTACTTCAGTTTCTTTGCTTGGTGGGCCTTTTCTTTTTTTTCAGGTTAAGTAGGCAAGAGACGTTTTAGATTAAAAGAGAACTAAAGAAGAAAAGGAAGAAAAAGATTTAAAATGTGGACTTAGTTTTACGAACCAGAGTATAACTTAGTTTTATGAACCAGGAAATACTGGTGTCTATAGTATATGTTGAGTATAGTGTGTGTAGACTGACATGAAATTATCTGGAGTGTTTGGTTCATCTTAATGGGGAAGCATCCCTCCTCCCAGTCCAGTTTTGAAGGCTGCTTTCATCTCAGATTCTCTTGCCTCTTTGATATTCTAGTTTTCACTTTAGCAAGAGGATAAAGTGATGGTATAAGGGGTAGAGTTAGGGATTGGATCAGGTATAGTCTCATCCAAGGAAATTCCACACTGTTGACTTTCTCATTCTGTTGGAATTAGAGGGAGTATACCATCCTCTTTGCCTCTACTCCAGAGATGGAAGCAACGAATTTTTAAGGAGAATGACTACATCAAAGAGATCCAGGGACCCTAATTTCCAGTTCAGGTGTTTCAGGATAATTTTCATGTCTGAATACTGGCATTTCATGCCTGCTAGACAAATAGTGCAAAATTCAGCACTCCAAGGTTTTCTGATTCATGCTTGATATCTTATTATTGACAAAACAGAGGACATTGGCTAGTCTTTCCTGAAAACTAGTTCTGGGCATTTAAAGGTTACAGAACTGGAATTTAGGAAGAGTTACTATGAAATAATCCTAGAATCTGATTCTTTTCCAGGGAAAAAAACTTTGTATATAGTATAGACATATCCTCCAGTTTACTTGGAATAGTTCCACTTCATGCCCCTTGTCCCAGCATAATTATTAATAGTACATCTTTTCACTCTCAGAAATGACCCAGTTTGAGCCACAAATCTTATGCATACTCTGCTTATAAACCACTTGGGCAGTAGATATCAAGGCCTTGAGGGTATGGGTTGGAAGGAGACCCTATGACAAGAGAATAGTGGTGTGGGTATAGTTAATAGCGAGGAAGAGAAAGAAGGCCAAGACAACAGTAACAGGTTGGAGCCTGTCGATCAAGTAGAGCAGGGCTATTTAGTATTAAATTTGAAACTATACCTTCTATTTGTTATAATTCATATCTGTCCTCCTAGAACCTCTATAATTAAGTTTGCTACCCACAGCAATGACTTATGTGAGAAATGGTTCCATTGTAAAGGAGAAGGGACTTTGTCTCAGTCTGGGACAGTATAGTACCTGAAAGGGGTAGAGCAGGGGGGATGACAGGCTGATCCACCTAATGATGACACAGGAGTTCAGAGTGGAGGGTGCCTGAATTACAAGAGACGTGGAGTGTATGTGGATTATAAGTAGCAGGTACACGAGGCTCCACCCACCACGAGATGAGATTTGAGCCATCATATATGTATCTCAAAGAATGGTGTTATGTTGCTTTAAAAGGATGTATGGGGGACTTCGGGTCAAGATGGCGGCTTAACAATGTGAGCATTTTAGTTCGTCCTCCAGAACAACTACTAAATAACCAGAAACAGTACAGAACAGCTCCTGGGGCCACATCAGTGACTGGACACACAGCATATCCCAGTCTGGACCAGCTGGACCAGCTGCGAGCCCCCCCTCCCAGAACCGTGAGTTTCCAAAGCTGCGGCGGCCAGCGCCCCTCCCCCACAGGCCACTTCCCAAAGGGGAAAGGAAAGGACTTTACCAGCAGCAGGGACTGAGCACAATCAAACGCCGATTGAGGAACTAATTAAGAAATTCTGACTACTAAAAATAGGCCCCCAGCTTAGATGAACCTGATCAAAGTGGAGGTTGCTCATTTTTGCCCCAGCACCAAGGGGGCAGGACTGACAGAAAAAGGGGGGGTGGGGAGAAGGAAACAGAGGTTTTTGTGGCTGTGTATCTACAAAGGCTTGACTGCCTCTGGATACAGTAGCAGGACTTTTCAGGCTGCAACTTCCCCAGGCATAGGCAGAAGCGAGCTCTTTTGGGGGCTTATCTGGAGCTTGTGCCTTCCCCAGGGGAGGGGTGAAGCCCCGCCCAGGTGGAATCCCTCCATCAAGGAATTCAGACACAAGGGCTTGGTAATTTGAAGCCATTAAAACCAGCCTACAACCTCTCCTCTGTCTCCACCACCCCGCCAGCAGGGAGTCTGCCAAAGTTAAAGATACCGCATCATCTTATGCTGGTGGGACCTGCAGTCAGACAAGCACTACATACTGGGCAGGATAAGAAAAACAGAGTCCAAAGACTTCACAGGAAAGTCTTTCAACCTGCTGGGTCTCACCCTCAGGGAAAACCAACACAGGTGACTCTTTCCTCCTGATAGGGGGCCAGTTTGGTCTGGGAAAATCTGGCTGGGGTCTATAATATCTAAGTAGACCCTCCTAAGTGTGTGTGTGGGAAAGGCACCACACAAGCAGGGCCAGAAACAAGAAAACAAGAACTGAAAAATTCTCCTCTGTTAAGCAAAACTTAAGCTAAAGGTCCAGATAAATCTGAACGGAATGTTAAAGAACAGATAGACAACAAATTCATCCAGCAAGAAAACCCTAGATAAAAGAAATGAAAGCAATCTCTAGAATAAACTAATTAAGGTAATTAAATGCCTAGACGTCAGCAAAAAATAACAAATCACACTAGGAAAATTGAAGATATGGCCCAGTCAAAGGAACAAACCAACAATTCAAATGACATACAGGAGCAGAAACAATTAATTCATAATGTACGAACAGACATGGAAAACCTCATCAAAAACCAAATCAATGAATTGAGGGAGGATATAAAGAAGGCAAGGAAAGAACAAAAAGAAGAAGCTGAAAGTCTGAAAAAACAAATCACAGAATTTATGGGAATGAAAGACACAGTAGAAGAGATGAAAAAAACAATGGAAACCTACAATGGTAGATTTCAAGAGACAGAACATAGGATTTCTGAACTGGAGGACAGAACATCTGAGATCCGACAAGAAACAGAAACTATAGGAAAAAAAATGGAAAAATATGAGCAGGGACTCAGTGAATTGAAAGACAATATGAAGCGCATGAATATACATGTTGTGGGTTGTCCCAGAAGGAGAAGAGAAGGGAAAAGGAGGAGAAAAACTAATGGAGGAAATTATCACTGAAAATTTTCCAACTCTTATGAGAGACTTAAAATGACAGATCCAAGAAGTGAAGCATACCCCAAAGAGAATAGATCCAAATAGACATACTCCAAGACATTTAATAATCAGAATGTCAGAAGTCAAGCAGAAAGAGAGGATCTTGAAAGCAGCAAGAGAAAAGCAATCCATCACATACAAGGGAAGCCCAATAAGACTATGCGCAGATCTCTCAGCAGAAACCATGGAGGCGAGAAGACAGTGGGATAATACGTTTAAATTATTAAAAGAGAAAAACTGCCAACCAAGAATTCTATATCCAGCAAAACTGTCCTTCAAAAATGAGGGAGAAATTAAAACATTTTCAGACAAAAAAATCACTGAGAGAATTTGTGACCAAGAGACCAGCTCTGCAAGAAATACTAAAGGAAACACTAGAGACAGATACAAAGACAGAAGAGAGAGGTGTGGAGAAGAGTGTAGAAAGACTATGAGTAAAGGTAAAAAGAAGGAAAATTAGATATGACATATAAAATCCAGAAGGCAAAACAGTAGAAGAAAGTACCACCCATGCAGTAATAACACTGAATGTTAATGGATTAAACTCTCCAATTAAAAGACATAGTCTGGCAGAATGGATTAAAAAACAGGACCCATCTATATACTGTCTCTACTCAAAGGACACAAGGCCAAAGACACAAATGGACATTTACACACCAATGTTTATAGCAGCATTATTAACAATTACCAAGAGATGGAAACAGCCAAAATGTCCATTAACAGACAGTTGGCTAAACAAAGTGTGACATTTACATAAGATGGAATATTATGCAGCTGTAAGACAGAATAAAGTTATGAAGTGTGTAACAACATGAATGGACCTTAAGGACATTATGCTGAGTATGATTAGCCAGAAAGAAAAGGACAAATACTGCATGGTCTCACTGATATGAACTGACATTATGAATAAACCTGGAATATTTCCCTGTAACAGAGACCATCAGGAGATAGAAATAGGGTAAGATATTGGGTAATTGGAGCTGAAGGGATACAGATTGTGCAACAGGACTGAATATAAAAACTCAGAAATGGACAGCGCAATACTACCTAACTGTAATACAATTATGTTAAAACACTGAATGAAACTGCATATGAGAATGATAGAGGGAGGAGGGCTGTGGCATAAATGAAATCACAAAGAAAGATAGACAAAGATTGAAATGGTGTAATCTAGGAATGCCTAGAGTGTATAGTGATAGTGACTAAATGTACAAATTTTAAAAATGTTTTTGCATGAGGAAGAACAAAAGAATGTCATTACTGCAGTGTGCTGAAAATAGATGGTACTTAATATTTTAAAATTTCAACTAATGTGTGGGACTAAAGCAAAAAATGTTTATTTGGTACAAATCTATACTTTGACTAGTGCATCTCCTAATATAACTTATGTAGATAGTTGGTTGAACACCTTAAGTGCATGGAACTTTGTATAGGACATGAGATTTTGTTGGTTTGTCCAGGTGATGCCCTGATGAATCCCAGAGTGATTTGATCAGTGAGTGGAAAAGTATTTGCAAAGTCCCCTTCCGAGAATGGTGAGAACGGGGGAAAACTCAACTTCCCCAAGTTGAATTCTGATATTCTCACAAGCAGTGTGGACAACCAAAGCTATAGGCTGAGTCCCCAGTCTTGGGGTTTGTTCATATGAAACTTAACCCCACAGGGGATAGGTAAAGCCTACTTAAAATTTAGCCTAAGAGTCGCCCCCAAGAGAACCTCTTTTGTTGCTCAGATGTGGCCTCTCTCTCCAGCCAACACAGCAAGCATACTCACCACCCTCCCCCTGTCTGTGTGGTACATGACTACCAGGGGGTGTGGATCTTCCTGACAGTGTGGGACAGAAATCCCAGAATAAGCTGAGATTCAGCATCAAAGGATTGAGAAAAACTCTAGAATGAGATGAGACCCAGCATCAAGGGATTGAGAAAACCTTCTTGACCAAAAGGGGGAAGAGTGAAATGAAACAAAGTGTCAATGGCTGAGAGATTCCAAACAGAGTCAAGAGGTTATCCTGGAGGTTATTCTTATGCATTAAGTAGATATCACCTTGTTATTCAAGATGTAATGGAGAGGCTGGAGGGAACTGCCTGAAAATGTAGAGCTGTGTTCCAGTAGCCATGTTTCTTGAGGATGATTGAATAATGATATAGCTGTCACAATATGACTGTGTGATTGTGAAAACCTTGTGTCTGATGCTCCTTTTATCTACCTTATCAACAGATGAGAGGAACATATGGAATAAAAATAAATAATAGGGGGAACAAATGTTAAAATAGGTTTAGTTTGAAATGCTAGTGATCAATGAAAGGGATCAGTAAGGGGTATGGCATGTAGAAATTTTTTTTCTGTTTGTTATATTTTCTGTTGTCTTTTTATTTCTTTTTCTGAATTGATGCTAATGTTCTGGGAAATGATCATGATGATGAATATTCAACTATGTGATGATATTGTGAATTGCTGAGTGTATGTGTTGGGAATGTTTGTGTTTCTTGTAATTTTTTTTAATTAATAAAAAACTAAAAAAAAAAAAAAGAATGTATGTACCCTAGAAAAGCCAAGCTTTAATCCTAATCCCATTTTATGAAGGCAGCCATTTCTTCTAATCCCTATTCAGTATTGTATGGTTGAAACTGTAAGTAGATTATTCCCTAGAGATGTGATTTAATCAAGAATGGTTGTTAAGCTGGATTAGGTGGAGGCATTTGGGTGGGTCTTGATTAGTTTACTGGAATCCTATAAAAGAGAACGACAAGAGAGAAAGCCAGGAGATTCAGGAGATTTGGAGAGAGCAGAACAACATAACCATGAGAAACAGAGTCCACCAGCCAGCAACCTTTGGAAATGAAGAAGAAAATGCCTCCTAGGGAGCTTCGTGAAGGGAATCCAGGAGAGAAAGCTAGGAGATGATGCTGTGTTCACCATGTGCCCTTCCAGTCGAGAAAGAAAGCCTGACCCTGTTTGCCATGTGCCTTCTCATGTGGGAGAGAAATCCTGAACTTTATCGGCCTTCTAAAGGTATCTTTCCCTGGATGCCTTAGAGTGGACATTTCTATAGACTTGCTTTAATTTGGGACGTTTTCTCGGCCTTAGAACTGTAAACTAGCAACTTCTTAAATTCCCTTTTTAAAAAGCCATTCCGTTTCTGGTATATTGCATTCTGGCAGCTAGCAAACTAGAAGAGGTGTACATCAAGTGAATTTTGACTCAAAACCACCAGCTTTCTCTGAGGAAATTTATAAGAAACAACCTTAAGATGTACATTTAATTACTATAGGATGTTATTGAGGATGCTGTCTACTTGATATCTTTTTTACAAGGAGTCACAATAAATTTTTCTCTTAAGTCAGTACTGGAAATGATTATGCTTTTCCTGAATAATAAATTTAATTTTCTTGTAGACTCTGTGAATCATGGAACTGATCTTGTTTCCCTTTCTGCATTGACTGCTAGATAGTCTGCAGGCGATTCTGGACCCATCTAGAGTTAACATAATTGTTTACAGCATACAGTTTGGGTTCAAACTTCATGCTTAGATTTATCTCATTTTTCCTTCTCTTGTTTAACCTCTGAGCCAATTTCCTCACACTCCTATTTTTAATTTCTTTAATTTATTACATTATATTTTTTTGTCAGCTACCTTTTTCTTTTCTAAAAAATAAACATTATTTTAGTTTGTTAAAGCTGCCGGAATGCAATATACCAGAAACAGAATGGCTTTTAAGAGGGGAATATATTAAGTTGCAAGTTTACAGCTTTAAGGCCATGAAAATGTCCTAACTAAGGCATCCAGATAAAGCTACCTTAACTCCAAAGAAAGAAATGATGATGTTCACAGTTTCTTTCTCAGCTGAGGAGGCACACAGCAACAGCTGATAGTTTTCTATCCTCATTTCATAAGGTTTCCCTGGGGGTGCCTTCCTTCCACATCTCCATAGGTCTCTGGCTATGTGGACTTTGTCCACACTGAAGCTTTTTCCAAAATGGCTCCCTCTTAAAGGGCTCTAGTAAGCAACCCCACCTTGAGTGGTTAGAGACACATCTCCATGGAAACCATCTAATCAAAAGTTGCCAGCCACAATTGAGTGGGTTGCATCTCTATGGAAACAATAAAAAAGATCCCACCAAGCAATATTGAATGAGGATTAAGGGATATAGCGTATACATAACAGCTTCAAACTGGCACACATACAATTTAATGTACTTCTCTGGAAGATTTCAATTCTTTATTTTCCATTTAACATGTTTTCTATGTATAGTCATAATACTTCCTATTAAAATGATATGAAGTTGCATTTTCCCAAGTTCATGAATTTTTGGTGAATAACTTGAAATTCTTCTTCAAAACACATATAACAAAGAATAAATTATATTGGAACTGGAAATCTCATGGAGGAATGGCATTGGAAATGGAGTAGGAAGAAAAGGTGTAATGGCTATTAAAAAGATAATGAGTGCATCAGGTGGTAGAGTCAATTTGATTACAGAATTAAGGTTAGAGTCTAGATTCTTCACTTCCCTCAACAGCTGAAACTTGGACTACATAAAGAAGATGGTGTCCCTGGAGGGACAATTTGAGGTGTTTCAATAAGTACTAATTCATCATTGTAGCTTCAAATATGTCTTTATAGGACAACCCCCAAAATGGCTTTAGCCAAAATAAATCAAGCTTTTCTTTGAACCTACATGATTTGATCATTAAAGATTGCTGGAAATAATATCCTCTACTTCATTCTCCTCATAAGTTGCTTCCATCTTAAAAACGCATGTTATTATGTCTGCACAATTGCCATATTGCCTATCCATGCTTCATAGAATGAATGAAAGACAGGACTCTCTTATTGCCAGAAACTAAGTATTTTATTTGATTCTAAAGGAGAAAAATGGAGAATATAATTATTCAGTAAAAATCCATGACTCGTTTGAAAGAACCAACTTTGGCATTCATGGCACCCCAATCAAGATATCTCCTGTACTCGCCCGGCCTCAGCAGGTACTGCCTTCCCCTGTAGCTGGGCAACTCGTAGAGGACCCAGCAACCCTCCAGCACGTGGAGGGAGTGGATCTCACTGAGATGGAGGCGGTCCTGCAGGGAGATACAGTCGTCTGTGACCTCCGACATTTGACCTCTGAAGTCATCCCTCTCATAGATCCTCATTCGGAAGGTCCCAGCATGCTGAAGTGGCAGACAGAGAAGAAAAGAAAAAGGAAATGAACAAAAATCAATTACAGGTCTATTTCTAATAAATTAAAATATATTATCTTAAAAGTTGCTCAATGGAATTAATTTACAAAACAGTTTAATAAGTGGTGACTTCTTGCACTGTGAATAATGTCACTTTAAACCACCAGGTAGCTTTTAAATTGTTTCTTTGATGTTTCTTTTTCATAAGGGACACTCCAGTGTCCAAGTTACACTCCAGCACCTAAAGAGCATAAGGTCGCACTAAATCAGAGGAGGGCTGAGAATTCTAAGCTAGCTTACATTCAGACCTTTTTTCACGAAAACAGACAAATAAAAACCCCACAAATGAGTACATCTATCATGTTTTTCTCTCCACTTTCTTTTATATGAAAACAGAGAAAACTGACACTTTGATTCCAAAACTCATTTGAATTGTGAATGCTGTGGAAATGCTGTGGGAAGGCAATTTCTTCTCATAGAAGAGGCTACATTTTGGATGTATTTTGGGTTGATTGAAGAAAGAACTGTAAATGCCGCTAGAATATATACAATCCTTTGTTAAGCTAAATTACACTGAAGAAATCTAATAGCAAGAAAATACACCTCTGCTTGGAGGGTCCAGTTATGCATGTTTCATTTGAGCCTGCCATGCTTTGGGGAACATAGTAATTCTACTTTTATAGCAATGTGCTGATTTCCTACACGTTCTGGGTACTTAATTTGTAAAATACTGCATAAAATATCAGAGGAAACTTGGAAAATATAAAGATTCATTTTTAATAAATAAATTTAAGTATACTAATTTGAATTGATGTATTTATTAATTTGTTAAAATAATTTAATAATTTAAAGATTAATTATATAATTTTTAATAAAAGAATTAAATTTACAAAAGAGAAATTAAGTTCCAGACCCTGTACGTCCCTATCTACTCCTGCCCAGAACAATCTCCAGCCCAGTTTTGCTTCCAGAACAATCATGTTGCAGAGTTGAGGAGGCTTTCTGGCCTCAACAGCCCACATCTAGTGGCCCCAGTAGCTGTTCACTTCTATCTACCAGTTCCTGGTCCCTGTGCGTTATGATTTGCTTAAAATAAAACTCACATCACTTTAGGGTTTCCTATTAGAGAAATCCCTTCTAAATGAAGAAGAGTGGCAGTCATTGGAAAACTAATTATCAATCACTTGATTTGATCACTTGTTAAAAAGAATCACCATTTAGCTATTTTCTGTAAGACTACCATACTGATTTTTGGGTATAACACAAGACAGGGCTATTAAGCTCTTGTGAAAATATGATGACACTTTATCTTTGTGTTTATAAACTCGGTTTCAGTTCAGATTTCAACTTATCTGACTCTTGAGCTTCCTGTCTGGGAAGCCCTTAATTTATTAATTTTCCCCCTGCAGCAAGAATCATCTTCATTAAGCTCTGTTTTGATGGCACATATCACATGATTCCCACACTCCACTTCCCCAAGAACACTGCAGACACTCCCCAGAAAATACGGAATCTCCAGCTTCAGCTTTGGATTGTGATTTTTCCTGATTTCTAAGTGAGCCAGTCAGTACTAACCACTACATTAGAACTAGAAACCATATGTAGGGGCTTATACCCTCCAAGAAGAAGAATCACATAGAAAAATAAGATAAAGCAAGCAAAAGCATTTTTTTTTTTTTTTTTTAGAAAAAATCAAACAGTCTTGGATTGTGTTTATAAATTTTGATATATTGGATCTCCAGCTTGATGGTCTGGGAGGAAAGAACACATTACAACTTGAAGTGATGGTAAGTTTGGTTTGCCATGTCCTGCTTTTTCTTATTTAGTCTTTTGACTTAATTATTAGATTTAAGATAAAAAAAAAAAATCTGGGAACAGGTGTTTAAAAGATGACAGGACAGAATTGATTTTAAAAAATGGCTTCGCATCCTCCCAGGAATGCACACACGAAACATCTTACGGCTGTTTTTAAGTTGGAACTATTTGGTCTACTAATGACATCTTTAAATGACTTTCATTCCCAAAGAGACTCAAAACAGGACCACACTCACGTGGGGGATGAGGCGGCAGGAGCGGATGGAGTCGCTGAACCCCAACCACTGCTGATAGTCGGGGTACTCGCCGCGGCGCACGAAGTACTGGTACCCCTGGTAGTTGGGGCGCTCGTACAGCATCCAGCAGCCGCTGTCCACTCGGATGGAGTTGCAGCGGCTGAAGTAGGGCTGCAGGTTGGGGCAGTCGCTGCTGCACTCGTAGGAGCGGCCCTGGAAGCCCCGGTCCTCGTAGAAGGTGATCTAAAAAGTGGAAGATAAGAAAGGATGAAGTGATTTGCCCCATCCAGGTGCTGCATCGGGACACAGGCTAAGCAGCAGGTACCTGGGACTTACCTTTCCCATTTTGGAGAGAGTAAGCAGGAGACGGTCTCTCGGTGCTGTCTGGGACTGGGGAGAGTGTCACTATATATATATAGCAGCCCTGACTGCTGCCTCCGCAGGAAATCACACAAAAGGGGCCCATTTTGGTGAGTAAGGGGATTTGCAAGCTCCCCACCTCCACTCTGGTCAGTGGGGTGAGCTGAACGGTTGACTCTCATTCTTTCTGGTAGGTTCGGGTTGTTCTAATTCACTAAAGCTATTGTTGCCACTAAAGCGAAAAGTCTTTACTCTTTTAGTCGAGCAAAAGTTTGAGTGAATTATCTTGCCATGACTTTATTTTATAGCCTACTCTGTTCAATTGAATCCTCAGCGGTAATTAAACTATGCTATGTTATGCTTACCTATTAAACATAGGTAAAAAACTATGTTTTTTTTTTAAAAAAAACAAACTTTTTAAAAAGTAAAATTTAGATCATGCAGACAAAGAAAAGATAATCAAGTAAAGTTAACTATGAAAGTGCTCTGAAAAGCTTATACAGATTCAAGATTCTGAGATCATCGTGGTTGTTATTTTGGGGTTTAGCCTGAGTGCCATGGTTTCTTGACTTGGCTCCTGGAGGCTGGGGATTCACTTCTGTTCATTTTTGCCTGTGACAAAAAGGGAGCTAAGGATCAGCATACAGCAGGCTTCAAGACTTGTCTTTGACCCTAAAGAAAGCAGACAGTGCTGGGACCCTTTTCCCTTTCCCCTGACTCCTGGAGACCCGAATCCTTCCTGCTGCCTGCTGCTCCTGGCTGCCCAAAGTCCTGCCTGCTGTTTGGCGTTCCTGCCCTCTTTCAAATGTCCTAACATCTTTCTTTCCTTCCCACCATCCAAACCCTTGTTCCTTTGATAAGAGTGACTTAAGTAGGATGAGGAATAACTCCTTCTGAGTAAATGCAGTCACATGAAAATGTGAATGACTAAAATCAAAGCAGTCTCTAAGTAATGGGATTTAAGGTGCAATGGGGGAAAATAAAGCAATGTAGATTATGTGAAAAACATTTTCTGTTATTAAGGTCACCAAATGTGCCATTAGCAACTGTTATGGTGCCATTAACAACTGTTATGGTGCTCTGGAGGCCAGAAGAACACTGTTCGGCATCCAGGGAAGAGCAGGAGGAAGAGGTAGATAAAGTGCCTGAAAGTGATCAGCTTTCTCTATACAGAGGCTGCCAGCACCCACTCACCACTCTTTCAGTGTGCTGCCTTGAGGTCCAGTCCCTGGCTAGCTGCTGCTGTCAATAAGGGATGTAAAAATCTTCCTCAAGAACATGGGCAGGTATCATGGCTCAGCACTGATCGTGGCTCTTGATTTGTGAATTTGGATTTCTGAATCCCTGCTCAGAGCTACTGTTTCAACTCAGCCTGGACAAAGGTGGTGGCAGCCATTGTTACAACTCTGCCCCAAAGAATGATGGAGGTAATGAAGATTTAAAGAGCCGTACCTCCTCAGGGCTGCAGGGAACAGTTTGCTGAGGGACACCATCTGCTAGGCCAGCCAGGAAAGCACAACTTCAGAAAGTCATCAAAGAGGCTTTTGGCATCTGTTCTGATCTCCTTCCTGGGGTACTTTGGAGCTGGTCTGTGGCCCCTTCATTGGCCCCTGATCCCACTTTCACTGGGTAATACAGACTTGAGAAAGTCCTCTCCCAAACTTTGCCCTCCAGGCAAAAGCAGCTAGAGAAAATGGAAAGAGTCCAAAATACTACAAAGCTAAACCAAACAGAATAGACAAAGATTTCCTGAGAAGCAACAGAAGAAAGGAAGCTTTTTTCTTGGGGATGAAACAATTGCACAAAAAGCGTAATCTTAAAAATTATATTGTATATCCAGGGCAAGAATCAGAGGAAGAAGAGCTGAAAAAATATGATCAATTAAATATGAGCTGTTCTAAAGGTCTAGAATAAGTTGAAAAGAGCCTCAAACAAAAGCCTTAACACAAAGCCAAACAAAAAGAAAACTCTAGGCAAGAGGGAGAAACTGGCCTTCAGAGTAAACTCATCAAGATAATCAGATGCCTAGGCATCAATAAAAATTACAAAGAAACAGGAAAATATGGTCCAGTCAAGGGAACAAATTAAAATTTCAGACAAGATGCAGAATTTGGAACAACTAATCAAAGGTGTCCAAAGATATTGTCTGTGATGGTTAGGTTCTGGTGTCAACTTGGCCATGTGATCATGCCCAGTTGTGTGGTCAGGCAAGCACTGGCTTGACTGTTGCTGCAAGGATATATTGTGGCTGTTTGATAAACCAGAAAGCTGGTATAGTAAATCATCAATCAGTTGATTGCATTTATGTCTGATTACATCTGCCATCAACTAAGGCATGGCCCCTCCCACAAGATAATCCAATCAGTTGAAGGTTTTTAAGGAAGAAGAGAGACTCTTTCACTGCTTCTTTAGCCAGTGAGCCTCTCCTGTGAAGTTCATCAAGACCCTTCACTGGAGCCACCAGCTTTGTAGCCTACCTTACGTTTCTGGACTCTTCCCTTCCTATGGTTATATGAGACACCTTTACAAATCTCATATTTGCAAATCTCTCCTACTGGTCTGTTTCTCTAGAGAATTCTAACTAACACATCTCCTAAATTAACTCAAGGAGATGAATGACAATATGGCTAACAAGATAAAGGATATTAAGAAGACACTGTGTAAGCATACAGATAAATTTGGAGGTATAAAAAGAAATAGAAACTATGAGAATGAAAGGCACAATAGAAGAGAATAAAATACACTACAGGCATAGAATAGTAGATTTGAATAGGCAGAAGAAAGAATCAGTGAACCAGAAGAAAAGACAATCAAAATCTTACAGTTTAGAAGAACAGATTGAGAAGTGAATGGAAAAAATAGAGCAGGATCTGAGAGATTTGAATGATAGCACAAAGTGCACAAACACACATGCCATGGGTGTCCCAGGCGGAGAAGAGAAGGGAAAAGGGGCAGAAAGAATATCTGAGGAAATATTGGTTGGAAACTTCCAACTCTTATAAAAGACATAAATATGCATATCTGAGAAGCACAATGTACTCCAAACAGGATAAATTCCTATAGACCTATTCTGAGACATATATTAATCAGAATGTCAAATGCCAAAGATAGAATTTTAAAGATTTAAAATATTTAAGTTTAAAATATTAAAGAGATAAAAAGTAATTCAGATCATGATGATGAATGTGCAGCTATGTGATGGTATTGTGAATTACTGATTCACAGTAGATTCTTGTAGAATGGAATGATCATATGTTAAGAATGTGTTTCTTTATTGTCATATTTTTTTAAATTAAAAATTAATAAAAAAAATTTTTTTAAAAGTGATTCATCATATACAAGTGATCCTCAATAAGACAAGTGCTGATTTCTCATGAGAAACTATGGAGATGAGAAGGCAGTGGTATGATATATTTAAGGTACTGAAAGAGAAATACTGCCAGCCCAAAATTCTTTATCTGGCAAACTGTCCTTCAAAAATGAGGGACACTTTAAAATATTCACAGATAAACAGAAACTGAGAGGTCTTGTCAACAAGAGATCTGCCCTACAAGAAATACTAAAGGAAATTTGGTAGGCTGAAAGGAAAGAACAGGAGAGAGGCTTGGAGGAGAGTGAAGAAATGAAGATTACCTGTAAAGATAGCTGAAAGGGTAAAAAAAGAGACGAAAAATGACACATAAAAATGACTGAAGTAAGTTCTGCCTTTACAGTAATAACATTGAATGTTAATGGATTAAACTCCCCAGAAATAGATTGGCAAAATGGATGAAAACGTATGATCCAAATATGTGCTATTTACAAAAGATTTACCTTAAACTCAAAGACACAAATAGATTGAAAGTGAAATGTTGGAAAAAAATATTCCACACAAAGAGTAACCAAAAAAAAGGAGGGGGGCTGGGGTAGTTATACTAATATCAGACAAATAGATTTTAAATGCAAAATTGTTATAAGATATAAAGAAGAATACTTAATATTAATAAAAGGAGCAATCCACAAAGAAGAAATAATTATAAATATTTATGCTCCTAACCTGGGTGACCCAAAATATATGAGGCAAACAGTGGCAAAACTGGAGGAAGAAATAAACACCTGTACAATAATAGCTGGAGATTTCAATACAGCACTCTCATCAATAGATAGAACATCTAGATAGAGGATCAATAAAGAAACAGAGAATTTGAATAATATAATAAATGAATTAGATCTAACAGATATATAGAGAACATTGTACCCCAAAATAGCAGTATATATAGTCTTCTCAAGTGTGCATAGATCATTCTCCAGGATAGACTAAGTCACAAACAGGTGACTTGTCACAAAACAAGTCTCAATAAATTTAGAAAGAGTGAAATTATACTCAGAACTTACTCTGATCATAATGGTTTGAAGCTAGAAATCAATAACAGGTGGAGAGCTTGAAAATTCACAAAATATATGGATGTTAAAAAAAACACTCAAACAATCAGTGGGTCAAAGAAGAAATTGCATGAGAAATCAGTAAGTATCTCGAGATGAATGAAAATAAGAACACACACATCAAAAATTTATGGGATGCAGTGAAGGTGGTGCTGAGAGGAAAATTTCTAGCCCCAAAAGTTTACTTTATAAAAGAAGAAAGAGCTAAAATGAAAGATCTAACTGTACACCTACAGGAACTAGAAAAAGAACAGTAAACTAACCCTAAAACAAGTGGAAGGAAAGAAATGATGAAGATTAGAATAGAAATAAATGAAGTTGAAAATAAAAAAGCAATAATCAACAAAATTACAAGTTGGTTCTTTGAGAAGATTAATAAAATTGACAAATCCTCAGCTAGATTGATAAAGAAAAAGAGACAATGCAAATAAATAAAATCAGTAATGAGAGACGGACATTACTACTTACCCACAGAAATGAAAAGAATCATAAAAGGATACTATGAACAACTGCATGCCAACAAATTTGACAACTTAGATGAAATGGACAAATTCCTAGAAACATGAACAATGTATACTGACTCTGGAAGTGATAGAACACCTCAACAGACCAATTACAAGTAAAGAGATTGTATCACTCATCAAGAACCTTCCAAAAAGAAAAGCCTATGACCAGATGATTTCACAGTTGAATTCTACCAATCATTCCAAGAAGAATTCAAACTCATCCAAAAAATTGAGGGAACACGACCTAACTCATTCTATGACATCAGCATCACTATTACTAATAGAGTCAGATAATGATATTATAAGAAAAAAAAATTACAGGCCAATTTCTCTTATGAATATAGATGCAAAAATCCTCAACAAAATACTTGGAAATAAAATCTAACAGCATACTAAAAGAATTATACACCATGATCAAGTGGGTTTTATCCCAGGTGTGCAAGGATGATTCAACACAAGAAATCCATTAATGTAATATACCACATTAACAAATCAAAGGGGAAAAATCACATGATCATCTCAACCAATGCAGAAAAAACATTTGACAAAACCCAGCGTCTTTTTTTGATTAAAAAAAAACAACAACTTCAAAAGGTAGGAATCAAAGGAAACTTCCTTAGCATGATAAAGGCCATGTGTGCAAAACCCACACCTAACATTGTATTCAATGGTGAAAGACTGAAAGCTTTTCCTCTTAGATTGGAAACAAGACAAGGATGTCCACTGTCACCACTGTTATTCAACATTGTGCTAGAAGTTCTAGCCAAAGCAGTTAGGCAAGAAAAAAGAAATAAATGGAATCCAAATCGGATAGGAAGAAGCAAAACTTTCACTTTTTGCAGATGACAGGTCTTATATATTGCAGTCCTGAAAAATTTACAACAAAGCTATGAGAGGTAATAAACGAGCTTAGGAAGTGGTGGGTTATAAAAACATGCAAAAAAATCAGTGCACTAGTACTGAGTATATACTAGTAATAAATATACATTAGTAATGAGCAATCCAAGGAGGAAATAAGGATGAAATTCCATTTACAGTAGCAACTAAAAGAATAAATTATCTAGGAATAAATTTAACCAAGGATGTAAAGGACTTGTACAGAGAAAACTACAAAACATTGCTAAAAGAAATCAAAGAAGACCTAAACAAATAGAAGGACATTACATTTTCATGAATTGGAAATATCATCAAGATGTTAATTATACCCAAGTTGATTAACATATTCAATGCAATCCCAATAAAAATTCCATCAGCCTACTTTGCAGAAATGGAAAAGCCAATTACAAAATTTATTTGGAAGGGTAAGTAGCCCTGTATAGCTAAGAATATCTTGGAAAAGAAGAACGAAGTGGAAAGCTCACACTTCCTGACTTTAAAACATATTACAAAGCTACAGTGGTCAGAGCAGCATGGTACTGGCAGAAAAATATACTGACCAATGGAATCAAACTGAGAGTTCAGAATAGATGTCATAGAATTTATCCTAACCCCCTGAACAACCAGTGGCAGTCCTGAAAGACCCTAACAATAATATAAGCATGTTATGAATAAAAAACCTAGAAATAAAATATGTATGGTCCATGAGATTGGTGAGAGTAAGCCTCAGTTTTTGTTTCCAGATCATGGGAAAATCTGGGCCTCGAGTCAGAGTCTTACATTGATCCTCTCAGTTGCATAGTCAGGTTCTAATGCTAGCCTATTAGTGATCTGGGGAGGGTCAGGGAGGGGGCAGGGGTGCTTTCAGGGCCTGCACACTGTTTACTAAAGGAGCAAGCCCTTGCAAATAATGTCCCCATTGACCACCTACTCTGTCTGCCCAATGACCTTGCTGTCACACTGCTTCCTCTAAAAATTTTTCACTGTAATACTAACAGTCACCATGAAATTATTGAATAGACACTATTTAGGGAAAACACACTCAGGGAACAATGGCTATACATATCCGCACTCACTTCTGCAGTTACTTTACTGCTTGTGTAATCTCTGGAAAGTCATTCAACTTCCCCAAGCCTCAGTTTCCCCATTTATAAAATAGGAATGACAATGAAAATCAAATGAGATAATGGATTTGAAAGTGCATGGTAAATTGTAAAGTAATACCAATGGCAAAAAGTTATCATACCTATTAATAAATGGTAAAGATGACAAATTCATGGAATTCCATGGTACAGCAAAGGTACATTTATCAGAATAAAATACATTTGTATTTCTGGGCTTCAATGTCATAGTTGCTGCACTTTTGCTTGTGGTCTGGAGACTAAATGTGATCAATGTGGATAATTTAATATTTGGAACACTTGATCTAACTTAGCAAAGAACTTCTTTGGTTATTTTGATTATACAATTAAATAGTGATTCCTCTTTGTATGTGACCATGAGCAGAAGGCAAAGAGGAGGAATAACATATGTGAAGACTGTGAAGTTCATCCACTACAGATAGTCAATACCCCTGCCCCAGCGCAGAGTATCCAATTTTTGCTGTTCGCCTGCATGCACTAAGTTGCCATTACAGATTGAAGTGGTTGCTGATGTACTTACAAAAGGTAATCTGCAATGGAACATGTCAACAGTAAGGGAAATCCTCCCAAGAACATGTTACCATAAGTTCATTGACAAGTTTCTGTTCTAAACCCACCTCACTGTGGTTGGTGAACTGTGACTGCAGACACCAGGACCATCATCAGCCGTAACAGAGGCTCCATGGTGTATGTGTATGTGTGTGTGTGCACACACATATCAAGTTTATAGATAATTTAGATTCATTTGGTTAACAGTGGAATCATCAATGTAATTTTTCATGTTTGCCTCTATTCGTATTACATTATAATTGCCAATTCTTTCTATTAAAATTATTTAGAAGACTTTGAAGCATTGTGAAATAAAGGACACTTTATTAATAAAAAACAAGTCAGAAAAAATGTCCTCACTCTCACTTTTCTTTGAAAGTTTTTTATGGGGTGGGCAATGGTGGCGCAGTGGCAGAGTTCTTACCTGCCATGCTGGAGACCCAGGTTTGATTCCAGGTACTTGGCCATGCAAAAAAAAAAAAGTCTTTTATGGTTAAGTAGAGAAAAAGTGGGGATAGACACAGTTCTTCCTGAGAACTATGGGTACATTTGCTTGAAATCTGGTAATCCAAAGGGTTAACTAGCAAGAATTTCTTCCCATTTTGTCTTCTAAATTCCGGGTGTCCTAGAAGCGAGCTTGGGTCTAAATGGCAAGAATTCTAGGATCCTAGGTATAAGAAGTGTGATTGAAAAGCATAGGTGTGGGTTGTCCTGATGGCCACACAGAATTCTGCCCTGTGGGTAAGATTGCAGCTGGAGTAAGCCAGAGTGAAGGCTTCTAAAGCACCCAGTCCAGGACAGTGGCCTTGACTGACCAAGTCTGAGGGCAGTACTGATCAACATGGAGAACCACATTCAGAAAGGTCCATAACATGGGAGAACTGGGGAATGAATTGAAGTCTGTCTGGCTCCAGGGCCTAGGCCTAATTGCCTCTCCACATGCCAATGACTCAAATGAGATGTTATCTTTTCGAATGTGCATCTCTTATACTGTGCATTAATTACACACTTCTTATAGTAGGTCCAATGCAATACTTTTAAGAAAATATTTCCATGAGGCCTAGCACCCAAGTATGTCTCTACCAACCATGAGAATCTTTGGCTTTAACAGGAGTTCCAGTAAATTCTAGTGGATAGGTCAATTGATTGATTTCTTGGTTTCTTCAGACTGGCTATAAAAATTTCAGTGGGTGACTGACTGTATAGGGCTCTACAATTCTTGATAGAACTATATGTGTATAGACTTTCAGGAGAGCAGTAAAGGGGGACTGTCAAAACAACTTTGAGGATATTCACATTCCTTGAGTTAGAGGAAATTTCTAGAAAATAGTTTCTTTATTCTGACTCCTTTTCCTTACCACGTCCATGTGTACAATGCAACCAGATAAAACTGATAGAAATATGACAATAATTTATTGAGCCTCTTCTATATGCTAGCTTCTTTGTAGGGAGTATCTTTATTTCTTTTGAGAACATGGGAAAAGAGAGACTTATAGAAGATTAAAAACTTGTTCAAGGTCACATGGCCATCAGGTGGTCAAGCCAGACATGACGTGGTGGAACTCAAGGCCCATATTCCTGACTGCCTCAAAACCTAATAGTGTCTTCAAGGATCAGAGCTGGAAGGAAACATGGAGCTCATCTAACCCATACTTCTCATTTTATACAGAAGGAAACTTGTGGCTTATTGAGCTTTGTCCGTTAAAGTTCTATTTTCCAAACTTTTTGGTTCACCTAAATTTAAAAAACAAAAATTCAAGTTAAAATTATTTTCAGTGAGACATCCCACCCGGCTTTCTTTTTTTATTAAAATAGAGCTCATATTCACTAGTCACCTGATTAGAGGACAAACACACTGTTATTTGGCTAAACCAGCAGTGAGACCTCAAATCTTCTGCATGTTTGTAAAAGTCACAATTTTTAAATATGTGTATCTTCATATTTATGATTTATTCCGTATGTTCTTTTAACAGATTCTGTACTTAAGAGACTGTGCAGGACACTGTCATAGCTGATATAGATATGAAAAAAGGATTAAAATTCCAGGAATGCAGTGCTGCTATCGTAGAAAAGAAGCCCAGAAGTATACCGAATTGCAAATATTAATATTTTACTCAGCATAGTTGAGTTTTTGATTATTGAGTCTGGATAAAAATTTATATTGGAGTCCAAAATAAATATGGTCCTTTTACGCAGTTGAATTATATTTACATCTGTTTAGTAATTCAATTTAAAGTGTAGTCACAATCTTTTCTCATCTTTTCTTCATAATTATCCCAGGATTAAGTGAGATGGGAATTTGTTATCCCTTGCAGTTCTCAATAAGGAAATTTAGAAACAGAGAGGATGAGATGTGGCTTGCTCAAAGAGATAAGCTAATAAGTATGGTGGCCAACCATCCCAGTTTGCTAGAATTGGGATTTTCCAGGATTTGGGACTTTCAGTGCTAAAATCAGTGAGGTGCTTGGCAAACTGGGATGAGCTGATCATTCTACTTTAAGTAGCAGAGACAGGATAACAACTCAAACCCTTAAATTCTCAGTATATCATTTTCCTACTAGATGACCTACTTCCAAACAGGCTTTAAAGACCTTCTTTACTTTTAAAATTCAGCTTGACACTCCTCTCTTCCTGCAGCTTTTCTTGACTGATCATATCTGAGACTTCAGATACCCTAATCCCTCCTGCAATCCCTTGTCTTTGGTGTCCCTCTATGACTGGCTATATATTTTTCTCCTTTTTATGGGTTCTAATGGTTTTTTCATTATGTTTGCCTTTCTTGTCTCCTTCAGACTGAGGGTTGTAGAGATCACACACTGTTCTAGTTTGCTAGCTGCCAGAATTCAATATACCCCCTTTTAAAAGGGGGAATTTAATGAGTTCCTAGTTTATAGTTCTAAGGCTGAGAAAATGTCCCAATTAAAACAAGTCTATAGAAATGTCCAATCTAAGGCATCCAGGGAAAGATACCTTGGTTCAAGAAGGCCGATGCAGTTCAAGATTTCTCTCTCAAGTGGAAAGGCACACGGCAAACACAGAGTTTCTGTCTCATCTGGAAAGGCACATGGTGAACACAGGGTTCCTCTCTCATCTGGAAGGGCACATGGCGAACACGGCATTATCTGCTAGCTTCTTCTCCTGGCTTCCTGTTTCATGAAGCTCCCCCGGAGGCGTTTTCCTTCTTCATCTCCAACGGTTACTGCCTGGTGGACTCTGCTTCTCGTGGCTATGTCATTTGGCTCTGCTCTCTCTGAATTCCTTTCATTCTCCAAAATATTTCCTCTTTTATAGGACTTCAGAAACTTATCAAGACCCACCCAAATGGATGGAAACATCTCATCACCTAATTCAGCTTAACAACCACTCTTGATTAAATCACACCTCCAGGGAGATGATCTGATTAAAGTTTCAAACATATAGTATTGACTAGGGATTATTCTGCCTTTATGAAATGGGATTTAGATTAAAACATGGCTTTTCTAGGGGACTACATCCTTTCAAACCAGCACACACACAGTGCTTCTCCCTCCTTCCTATGGCATGAGCGGATACCCCAGAATACTCTTGCCTGACCAACAGGAAGTAAATAAGTGAAAATAACCAACTGGGGTCAGGTCAGTTGCCTGGGGTCACCACTTATTAGAATTCAGTTATTATTTAAGGTGGGCAAGAATCAGTTAGTGCTAGGAACACAATTTGTATGTTTATTTCACTTCTATGTGGTTCATAACAAAAGCACGTTTTAGTGCAAATCAATGACCCATCTCAGAGAGCCAATTTTGTCGTCTGTGGCCCCCCAGTCGTGGGACCACCTGTATGCCGCGGCCTCAGCAGGTATTGGCGCCCACTGTAAGTGAGCATCTCATAGAGGACCCAGCAGCCCTCCAGCTCTGGGTCCTGGATGCAGGCGCAGTCCTCGGTGAGCTCAGACGCGAGGCCTTGATAGTCCTCTGAATCTGATTCTGTGAGAGCCGGTCTGTTGTAACAATAAACAAAAGAGGAAAAATAAATTGTTTGCATCCTTGACATCAACAAAGGCGATACAGTCTGCCTGCGTCTTCATGAAACATGGTTTTCAAACCATCCTGTAATATGTTTCCTACTAACCCCACTCTGCTACACTGGCAGGCTAACAAATTAGGAAGAGTATCAAAATACAGCCAACCTGACCACTGGCCTGGAGAGCTTATGGAAGAAGTAGATATTGAAACAAAGGAATAAAAGGGTTCTCTTTTTATTTGCTACAACTGTACTGAGTGAGTCTGCTGAAGGATTTTAGCTCCTGTTTCCATTATGAATATATATAACTGGGTCCTCTCAGTTTTGGGGGTGGTGGGGAATGGGGGGTTCATGGTTCAGGAATCGAATCCAGCTCTCCCACATGGAAGGCGAGCATTCCATCACTGAACCACCTGTGCATCCTGGGTCCTGTCATTTTAATCACCATTTGTGCTAATTTACAATGATTCATCTTGACTCTGAGTCCATATTGCTTTTCAAATAAGTTGTCATATCATTGACGCCATAGCTTCTTGCCCCAAAGAAATTTCTTTTTAGTTTGTATCTGCTTTTGCATTTGCAAATTTCTCTAGCCTAAATTTGGTTTCAATTCTTCAACCTGCTTGCCACACTACATAATTTGGCATCATCGGAAAGCATAAACACATGCTCTGTATTATTGAACATTAAGCAGCACTCGGTAAGGACCAAAGTAATTGCCCCCTGAAATCCTAACCTGCTGACCCTTGTGAGGAACAAGTTTAATGACTGGGAAAATAAGAAGCCAGCTACAAGTTGAAACATATTGTTCTAGGTTCTAGATGAGTATGTCATATAGAATGAACTTTTAAAAATCACCTATAAATTTAGAATTCATTATACTGACATGGTTTCTCTGTAATCTGTTAGTTTTTCTAGTATTACAAAAAGAGTCATCTGGATAGATTGAACAATGTGTGTGTATGTGTTTTAAGTTTTATTTAGAAATTAGGGATCTTCTCGGTGCTAGCAAATTTAATTTTAGAGGTTATGTTATTGTGATTTCCTGTGCCTTAAAACAACATATATGAGGTGGGGTTCTCGCCTGCCATGCCGGAGACCCAGGTTCAATTCCCGGTGCCTGTCCATGAAAAATAAACAAATAACAACAACAATAAAAACATATATGTTCTAAGGTTTGAAAGATAGAAATTACAGTTATTCTTAATATTGCCAACATTTTTTTCTTTGAATATCTGAGTGTCACTGCATTGCTATCCTCCTGAGATGGAACAAAATGTCTTATATCTATAGGAATTCATGACCACCGACCACTGATACTTTGACATCTGTCAAATTGTAGCGAGACTTCCGTAAGGAACTGTGCGGCAGGAGCGGACCGAGTCGCTGAAGCCCGATCACTGCCGGTAGTCGGGGTACTCGCCGCGGCGCGGGGAGTACTGGCACACCCGCTAGTTGAGGGGCTCGGAGAGCATCCAGCAGGGCTGTCCACTCGGATGGAGTCGCAGCGGCTGAAGTAGGGCTGCAGGTTGGGGCAGTCGTTGCTGTACTCGTAGCAGCCGCCCTGGAAGCCCCGGTCCTTGTAGAAGGTGATCTGCAGGAAAAGCAGGTGACCGCGGGCAGTCAGGGGAAGGTACCGCCCCGCACTCCGTGGACAGGGCGTGGCACCTGAACGGCCCACCTTACCCATGGCTGTTAGCAGCGGATGATCAGTGTCAGACAGGAGGGGGCAGGAGAGGCGGTCGGTGTATGTAGCAGGACGACTGCTGTGTTGGCAAGACCAACACAAAAGGGGCCGGGGGGAAACGTGTAAGGGGATTTCTGTGCTCTCGGTTTTTTTGCATTATGGGATCAAGGGACAGGGGGCACTTATTCTCTCTCACGTTTTCAACTTGTCCTCACTAGCTCCAGTAAAATGTATTGAAGTCAGCGTAGCCAGTATGACCTTGGAGACAAAGGGCATGCTCATCTGATGCAGCGCTCTAGAAATAAATTACACGGCCAGCATTGTGTAATGCCTGCCTATGGAAACTGCTGAGATGAACGCTGGCACTTCCAACTGGGGTGACTGGTGAGAATTATCTAAGTTCCAAAAGGACTTGAAGTGCTATGGGCAAACAAAAAATTTTCTAATTGAAAAAGACAATTACATTTCCTAAATTACGTCATCATCTTAATATGGTTTTCATAAAAATATTTTGTATATGTGTAGGTAGGAATACAAAAAAATAGGTCAGAAAAGTATACACCAAAATGTTCATAGCGGTTATCAATGAGTTCTTTTTGCTGCTTTCCATTTCCTTAGTTTTCTAGCATAACTATGTTTACTTTCATGAGATAGAAAAAACAAAAGCAGTTTTTAAATGTGCAACTTTGAATTGCTGGTGCAGTACAGCAAGTTTTGGAAATGGCTATTTGTTATTTTGAGATTAAACGCTTTTCCTTGAACTGAAAATAAAGAACGCTCTCCAGAGACTCTGTAATACACTCAAAGAGAAGAAAAATACACAGGATCCTCAGTCTTCCAGGACTGCCTTTTGTTTTTAAGTCAAGCATGATGATTGACCTGTGTTTGCCCTCCCAGAAGTGTCTCTGTTTCACAGGATCCAGATGACCGTCCAGAGGACCGTCTCCAGTGCTGTCAACCTATTGATTTAGAGGCATCGTCAGCTGTGCGGTGGTAGAGGGTGGATGACTCAATCCACAGCTCACCCACATCCCGCATGTTTGTAGAAAGACGGAATCAAACACCTTCCTGCTTCAACTCATGGAAGAGATCTAAAAGGATATCCAACCACAGTTATCAGTACAGTCACAATGCCATTTGCGAAAGTCTCAAACATGCAGATGTGAAGGGGATAGATAGCAATAGCCACAAAGGAAAAAGAGCTACATAACTTGGGCAAATTCCTATGCAGCTGGACAGCTGGCAGTGTTTCTAGGGACCGCAGGCCACTAGTACTCTCCCTTGTCTTCCTCCTACTGCTGCATGTTGACTAGTAACTTTGACTAGTAACTTTCATTTACAACCGTAATCAAAGGCAGCATGGAGAAAGCTGCACTGGTCTTCCTAGCCACAACCCCATGTGGAATACACCACCATTTTTAGCACAAGACGACAAAGCACAGTCTTTTTGCACAATGCTGTCCTGCAGAAAGATGTCACCCCAAAACCTTAATAAAGTTATAATCTGTACTCACATTCATTTGATCAAATTATTGCAACACATTTATAGGGGAAGCCATGTACCTAATTCTCATTTTGTAAAGGCACTAAAAGACGAAAATATTTTCTTTCCCAAGTGGTCATTATATACTACTGAAAGAAAAGCCTGAACCCACTTTTCTTTTAATTGCTTTATTGAAATAACTTTAAATAAATGTTTTTATATGAGAACTTTAGTAACAGCAATAATTGACTTTAATTTTATTTTGGATTGAATTTCGGAAAACTGCCTTTTCTACCACCAGTCTGCAATATTCAGTGCTAAATATTTGTAAACTGTGCTACAAAACCAGCATACTCTGACATATAAATACTCTTTGTATTCCCCAGCAGTCTCCCAGTCACAGTAAAGTCACATAAGATACACCCATTTATTACCAAAATATAGTGGTGTGATAGACTTGTAAGAGAAGAAACCTCAACATTTAAAATACATTTCAATGCGATTTGCATCCAAAGTTAACTGTAAAGGAAAATATGCTGGCAAGAATTGAAGTTTTAAGATGATGTTTCTTTTCCACTCCCAGAGATTTCATTATGAAGTTCCATGGTGCAATTCTAAGTTTCTAAGTGACCTGAAGAATAAAAAGATGGTTTTGGTATCAAGTACAATTTAACACAGGACACACATTAGCTTTCTATCTATAGGGAGTTAAGGGCAAAGATGAGATATTAACTTACTGATAAGTATGGATTAAAATAAATACAGGTAAGAAAGAATTTCCACAGAACTGTTTTAATAAATTTGGAAATTATACTTCTCAACTAAATGCAGTACATGATTCCACAATGGATCCCATACAGAAGGAAAATAAATGCTAAATAAAGGACATTATTGGCAGTAGATCATACAGAAGTATCAATGTTAGATTTTCTGAGGATGATAACTGTGCTGTGGCTGTTTAAGAGAATGACTTTGCTCTTAGAAAAAACACACTAAAATATAGGGGTAAAGGAGTATAATGTATGCAGCTTCAGATGGCTCAGAAAAAACCTGTGAATCTAAACACAGACAGAGGGGGAGAGTGATAAATAATGGGTCGAAATATTAAGCATTGGTGAAAGTGGGTGAAGAGAATATGAGGACTTTGTTCTATTCTTGCAACTTTTCTCTAAGCCTGAAATGATTTCCAAATAAAAAGGTTGATAAAAATTTTACTTCTTATGATTACCCTTACGTAAAGCGAATCGTGACTTTGCCCCTTAGCAGTTGTGTACTGTTTGTAGCATATTCTTTTGAATTTCTGATATATTGTTTCAAAATTAAACTTAACTTGCCCTCTCTGAGTGTCTTGCTCCCTTCCATGATGTGCATGCTTCAGGACTGGTATAACAGAAACGTTTGTCTGAATGCTTGCTGAAGACCTGGCACTATTTTAAGCTCTTCCTCATCTATTAATTCATTTAGTCCTTGTAACAACACTATAATCCTCTTTTTATAGATGGGAAACTGAAGTGTAGTGCGATTAAGTAACTCGCCCAAGTTACTTAAGTGGCGGAACCAGGTTTCAAATCCAGGCTATCTGACTCCAGAGGCCATGCTCTAATCCCTGCCATACGCTGTTCTTAAACTCTTTTCTATGGTTCCATCCGTTCCATATCCCTTTCCTGGTTGTCAGCCCAGTGCTGACACTTTCCCAGGAAATGATGTCGCTCATACCCATTTTGACTAATGAGTAAGCTACTATAAGCAGTTCAATAATAAGGAAATCTTTAAAACTACTTCCCAGAATACCTAGATTTTTTTATCTTTCCAAATGTCCCCTTTTATCTTACTTTATGAAGAAATTCACTGGCTGGAAATAAATAGAAAATTCTGAAAAGGACATAATTTTATCTCAAGGTTAAAAAAAAGTTGTTTTTCAACTTCAGAAACATAAGACATGATACATCAAAAATCCATAAAAGAAAAGACTAAGCAGCCTGAATACCTATGAATGAAATGAATGAAAAATGAAAAACTTCAAACAACAAACAGTGAAAGCATAGTTGTCACACATTTAACAAAAGGCTTATTTTGTTAATATAAAAAGAGTTCTAACAAATCAATGATATATATGTATACTTATATAAGTATCACAAATATTTGAAATATAGCACAGGAAATTTGATAATATGATGGTTAATCAATGAGTGGGAAAGGAGGTGTGGAGAAAAGAGGAATCTTTCTCTTTTCACCTTATATGCTTTCTATATAATTTGACATTTTTACTATGAACATGACTTATTATTATAATTTTTAAAGACTGATTTTTAAAAATCTATTACCCAGGAGTTGGGAAAAATGCCTAAAGTAGACAAAGTGTGAAAGAAAAAATACAAATGTGTTTTCTGCTGTTGGATGCATGAAGAAGGGCCTTTAGGGAAGGGACTTATCTCAGGACGTGGCCCTACAGCAAAGTGGGCATCCCTAGACTTACAAGCATCAATTAGTCTATAGCAAGGGCTTTTTCCTAGAAATTAGCCTTGTCAATGAGTATTGAGAGGGCGCAGTGGTTTGAGAACTGTCATCTAAGGACCATTCACTTACTAGAAATTCACTAGTAAACCACAGTTACCGAATATCCACTGCCTGCAAATCACTTTTTATATACGTGGGACATAATAATGAAATAAAAGATCTGCCCCCCTCAAGAAGACAACAATCTCAAGCAGTTGTGGAAACAGAAAACATTCATAGAATTAAAGAATATTTTCAAAATAACATAACAATGAGTAACTTGTAGAGTAAGCTTTTTCAGCACATGGAGGCCATAAAAAAGCTCCGGGGTCTCTAAATTTCTGTTTCAGAGATTTATTTTTTTATGATTAAGTCTAGATGATCTCTCTGTGTGTGTATATACATTTTTATTTTATAGAGTTTACTGTTTTTTGATTGTTGTTTTGATTTTCAAAGCCTGCTGTCCTCAAACTCCTATTAAAAAAAAGAAACCTCATCTTACTTCAAAAATTTCTTCAGAAGCAAAGACTGGGCTCTAGAAAAGATCTACCTTCAAATCTCATTACAGCAAATATCTTTAAAAGAAAACTCCACATGGTGAATATTTCCCAATAATGTGATTATTCTATTGTTAGAATAATATTTAGAATACTTAAGACCCTGATGTGACCAAAGAATTCTGGACATTCCTAAAGCACTTGCTCTGATAAGATTATGCTTCTCATCACTCAAGGAGGAGAATCTGAAATCTGAATATCCTGGGCCCCACGTGGTCCAGGATACTTAGAGATTCACATACACACAAAAAATGTACAGTGCAGCAATCGAAATAAATCAAAAGAAACTTCGACTTTCTCTTGTGCTTCTTGAAGCAAATTCATTTCATAATGCACTGTGTTAGTTTTCAAGTCCCCTTCACCCCTTCCTCTCCTACAACCTCCTACCCCCACCTCATTCAGAGTCTCTTGACTCTGTTGAAAATCTATTCAGAAATTGAAACTTCATTTTGTCTCATTTCTCTCTTCCCCCTTTTGGTCAAGAAGGCTTTCTCAATCTCTTGATACTGGGTCCCTGCTTATCCTGGGCCATCTGTGCCATGTTGCCAGGGAGACTTATACCCCTAGGAGTCATGTCACCACACAGGAGGGAGGGCAGTGAGTTCACCTGCTGAGTTAGCATAGAGAGAGAGAGGCCACATCTGAGCAACAAAAGAGGTTCTCTGGGGTGACTTGTAGGCCTAATTTTAAGTAGGCTTAGTCTTTGCAGGAATAAGTTTCATAGGGGTGAACCCCAAGATCGAGAGCTCAGCTTATTGATTTGGTTGTCCCCACTGCTGGAAAGAATATCAGAAATTCTCCAAATGGAGAAGTTGAATATTTCCTCCTTTCCTTCCATTTCCCCAAGGGGACTTTGCAAATACTTCTTTATTCACTGCCCAAATCACTCTGGGATTTATCAGGGTATCACATTAACCTGAACAAACAACAAAATCTCACACCCTTTTCAAGATTCCATGTATTAATGGTGTTCAACTCAACTGACCATA